>NC_080019.1:114226773-114529804 GCF_030020395.1 Manis pentadactyla
ATTCTAACTCTAACTGACACCACAACTTCATCCTAACCTGACATTACACCTAACCTAACCTTAAACCTACTCTTAACCCACCCCATCACCCTCATCATCACCCACACCTCACCATAATCCTCAATCTCAATCTCGCCCTTACAGTAACATTAAACTCAGACCTAACTCTATCCATAAAACTATCCTCCCCTTACACCTAACCCAAAACCTAACCGTAACTCTAACACTGGTCCCTCAAGCTCATAATCATCTGTACCCACACCTAACTGTAATCCAGATCCTAAACCTAACCCAAACCTTCACACTGAACCATGAACCTAATTCTCGCCATAACCATATCCTCATCCTATACCTATCGCTAACACTAGCCCTAACCCTATCCATAAGTCTAGTTCCTAACCCTCACCCTCACATTCACTCACACAGAACCATAACCATTAATGTAACTATCACACTAACCTTTAGCCTAAACCCAAATCCTAACTCTAACCCACACTATCACTTCATCCCAAACCTAAACCTACACTTAGCCCTAACCTTAACCCTACTCAAACCCCTAACCCCTCATCCTCACACTCATGAAAACCCACACCTCACCTAACCATAAACCTCAATCTTGAACTTACCCCAACTTTAAACTCATACCCTAACTGAAACTGTAACACTATCCTCCCATACACCTAACCCTAATCCTAACCTGGCCCCTCACCATAACCCTTCACCCTCATACTCACCTTCACCACAACTAATCATAAACCAAATCCTAAACATAAACCGAAACCTCACACTGAATATGAAACCAAACTCTAACCATAAACCTATCCTCACACTATACTGAACCCTAAACCTCACCCTAACCCTAATCCTGACCCCTTAACCAAACCCCTGAACCTCATCATCACCTTCACCCACATGTAATCATAACCCACAACCTAAACCTAACCAAAACCATAACACTGAACTCTTCCATAATCATACCCTCACCTTACAATTAACGATAATCCTAAACTGAACCCTAACCATAAGTCCAGCCCCTAACTTTCACCCACACAGAACCATAACTGTTAACCTAATTCTCAAGTGATCCGTCATCCTACACCCAAATTCTAACTGTAACCCATAAATTATATATCCTAAATCTGCCCCTATGCCTAACCATAACCATAACTGTACATGTACACCCACCTCATTACCCTCATCACCCACACCTCACCATAAACCTAAATTCGAATCTCATCATTACCCGAACATTAAACCTGAACCCTAACTCTAACCGTAACCCTATCCTCCCCATACATCTAATGTAAAATGTAAACTAATACTAACTCTGGCCCCTCACTCTGAACCCTCACCTCATACTCACCTTTACCCAAACCTAACCATAACCCAAGTCTTAAACCTAACCCCCAACCCTGACACTGAACCCTAAACCTAACTCTCATCATAAATATATCTTCACCCGGCACGTATCACTAATCCTAACCCTAACACTATCCATAAGTCTATCCTCTAAGCCCAACCCTCACTTTCTCTCACGTGGAATCAGAATCGTTCACGTAACTATCATGCTAACCCTCAGCCTACACCCAAATTCTAACTCTAACCAACACTATAACTTCATTCTAAACCTATTGGTATGCCAAACCTTAACCCTAACCCAACCTGTACCCCACCCCTCACCCTCATTTTCACCTACACCTCACCATAACCATAATCTGAATCTCGCCCTTACCCTAATATTAAACCTGGACCCTATTTCTCAACATAACCCTAACCACCCCTTACACCTAACCCAAGACCTAACTATAACCCTAATCCTAGCTTCTCACCCTAAACATTCAACCTCATACTAACCTGCATGCACACCTCACCGTAACCCTAAACCTCAATCCCACACTTACCTAACATTAAAACTGGACCCTAACTCTAACCATAAACCGATTCTCCCCATATACCTAATCCAAGACCAAGCCCTAACTCTAACCCTGGCCCCTCACCCTAATGCCTCACCCTCATACTCACCTTCACCCACACCTAAACATAACACAAATCCTAAACATGACTCGAAACCTCACATTGAAAATGAACCCTAACTCTATATCAGTATCCTCACCTGACTCTGAACCCTAACCCTAACCCTAACTGTAACCATGACCCCTCAATTACACCCCTCACCCTCACTGTCACCTTCACCCACACCTAAGCATAACCCAAAACCTTAATGTAACCCAGACCCAAATACTAAACCAAATTCTCGCTGTAACCATATCCTCATCCTACTCCTAATGCTAACCCTAAACCCATTACTAAATGTATGTACACCCATGAACCATCCCCCTCACCTTCACTCACATGGAACCACAACCATTAACCTAGTTCTAACATGATCCCTCAGCCTCAACCCAAATTCTAACTCTAACTCACACCATCTACTTAACCTAAATCTAACTCTATGCCTAGCCCTAACCCTAAACCCACCCATACAGCCACCCCATCACACTCATCACTACCCGCACATCACCATAAAACTTAAACCTCAATGTCACCCTTACCTTAACATTAAAATTGCTCCTTAACTCTACAAGTAACCCTATCCTCCTTGTACAACTAAACCAGGACCTAACCCTAACCCTATCCCTGACCCCTCACTCTCATACTCACCTTCACCCACACCTAACTGTAACCCACATACTAAACCTAAACCGAAAGCTCACACTGAAAATGAACCCTAATATTAATCATACCCTTATCCTCACCCTACACTGAACTCTATACCTAATCCTAACTCTAACCCCGACCCTCGACCAAACTCCTCACTCTCATCATTAGCTCATACATATAGGCATAAACCAAAACCTAAACCTAACCCAAGCACTAACACTGAACCCTATACCTAATTCTTGCCATAACCATATCCTCACCCTACAGTTAACAATAGTGCTAATCCTAACCTTAACCAAAAGTGTAGTCCCTAACCCTCACCCTCACTATACCCCACACTGAACAATAGCAGCTAACCTAATTCTCATGTGGTGCCTCAGCATAAACCCAAATTCTAACTCTAATGCACACCATAACCTCATCCTAAAACTACCCTATGCCTAACACTAAGCCTATCCTTACAGATAGCACCATACCCTCACCCTTATTATCACCAAAACCTCACCATAACCCTAAACTTCAATCTCACCCTTACACTAATTAAAACGGGACCCTTACTCTAACCATAACCCTATCCTCCCCATACACCTAACACAAGACCTAACACTAAACCTAACCCTGGCCAATCACCATAAACCCCCACACTCATACTCACTTTAACCCACACCTAACCCTAACCAAATCCTGAACCTAACCCAAACCGTGACACTGAGCCCTAATCCTAACTCTCTATATAACCATATTCTCACCCTACATCTACCAATAAACCTAACCCTAATCTTATCCATAAGTCTAGCCCCTCACCCTCACCCTCACCTTCACTCACACAGAACCATAACCATAAACTATCATGCTACCCTCATCTTAAACTCAAATACTAACTTTAACCCACACCATCACTTCATCCTAAACCTAACCCTACAACTAACCCAACCCTAACTCTGACCACTTGAACAAACCACTCACCCTCATCATCACCTTCACCCACACCTAAGCATAACCCAAAACCTAAACCTAACCCAATCATTACCACAGAACCGAAAACCTAACTCTTGCCATAACCACATACTCACCCTACATCTAATGCTATCTCTAACCCTATTCCTAATCATAAACCTAGCCTGTCTGCCTCCCCCCTCATTCAACCATAAGGAACCATAATCGTTAACCTAATACTCACGCTGTCCCTCAACCTAAACCCACATTCTAACTCTAACCAACACCATAACATCACACTAAACATAACACCATGCCTAGCCCTAACACTAAACCTACCCATACCCAAAACCACTCACCCTCATAGTCACCCACACCTAACCATAACCCTAAAACTCTATCTCATCCTTATCCTAATGTTAAACATGGACCCAATTCTAACCATAAACCTAACCTCCTTGTACACCTAAACCAAGACCTAACCCTAACCCTTACCCTGACCTCTCAATCAAATCTATCACCCTCATCAATACCTTCACCCACACTTAAGCATAACCCCAAACCTAAACCTAGCCCAAACCCTAACACTGAACCTTAAACATAACTCTTGCAGTAACCATATCCTCACCCTGCACCAAACGATAACCGTAAACCTAACCTTATCCATACTTCTGGCCCCTAACCCTCACCAACACTTTCACTCACAGGGAATGACAGCCATTAACCTAATTGTCAAGTGATTCCTCAACCTAAACTCAAATTCTAACTCTAATGCACACCATAACCTCATCCTAAACATAATCCTACACATAACCCTAACTCTAATCCTACCCATACCCACACCCCGACATCCTCATCTTAACCCACACCTTATCATAACCCTAAACCTCAATCTCTCCCTTCCCTAACATTAAACCCATGCCCTAATTCTACGATCGTCCCTGTACACCTAAGCCAAAACATAACACTAAACATAACACTGGCCCCTCACCGTAATGCCTCACCATCATACTCAAGTTTGCCCACACCTAACTGTAACCCAAACCCTGACACAGAATCCTAAACCTAACTCTCACTATAACTATATCCCCACCACATACCTATCATTAAACGAAGCCTAACAATATCCATAAGTATAGCCCCTAACCCTCAACCTCACCTTCACTCATATAGAACCGGAACCGTTAACTCTCACACAAACCCTCAACCTCAAGACCAATCTTAACTCTAAGCCACATCGTCATGTCACCCTAAACCTAACACTATGCCTAATCCTAATCATAACGCTTCCCGTACCACCACCTTTCACCCTCACCCTCATCATCACCCAAACCACACCATAACCCTAAAGCTCAATCTTGCACATACTCTAACATTAAACCAGGACCCTAATGTTAATCGTAACCCTACCCTACCTGTACACCTAACCCAACACTAAACCTTAATACTAATCCTGGCTCCTCACCATCATACTCACCTTCAGAAACACCTGACCATAACCCAAAACCTAACCCTAACCTAAAACCTCATACTGAAAACAAACCCAAACCCTAAACATAGCCCTATCCTCAATTTACACTGAACCTTAAAACTAACCCTTAAATGGAACCTTCAAACAAACCCCTAACCCTCATCATGACCTTTACCCACACCTAAGCATAAACCAAAACCTCAACCTAACACAGACCCTAACACTGAACCCTCAGCCTAACTCTCGACATAACCATATCTTCACCCTACACCTAACGATAATCCTAACCCTAACCATAAACATAAGCCTAGCCCCTAACCCTCCCCCTCACCTTCAGACTCACAGAAACATAATCATTATCCTAATTCTAACATGATCCCCTAGCCTAAACACAAATTCTAAATCTAACCCACACCATATGTCATACTAAATCTAACACTATGTCTAGCACTAACACTAAAAGTGACCATACCCCCACCCCTCACCCTCATCATTACACACCCCTCACCATAACCCTAAACCTCAATGTTGCCCTTACCCTAACATTACAGATGGACGCTAACTCTAAACATAACCCTATTCCCCTTGTACAGCTAAATGAAGACCTAACCCTCATCCTAATCCTGAACACTCACACTAACCCCTCACCCTCATACTCACCTTAACCCACACTTAACCATAACCCAAATACTAAACATAACCCGAAAGCTCACACTGAAAATGAACCCTAACTCTAGCCATACCACAATCCTCACTCTACACTAAACTCTATACCTAACCCTAACCCTAACCCTTACCTTCAACCAAACTCCTCATCCTTGTCACCTCACCCACACATAAGCAAAACCCAAAACCTAATCCTAACCCAAACCCTTACACTGAAACCTAAACCTAACTCTCGCCATAACCATATCCTCACCCTACACCTAACGATAATCCTAACACTAATCCTAACCCTAAACATAAGTCTAGCCTCTAAACTTCCCTGTCACCTTCACCCGCAAGGAACCATAACAGACAACTGAATTCTCACATGATCCCTCTGACTAAACACAAATTCTAACTCTAATCCACACCATCGCTTCATCCTAAACCTAAGCACACACCTAAGCATAAGCCTAACCCTACCTGTAACCCCACACCCTCACCCTAATCATCACACAAACATCACCATAACAATCAACCACAACCTCGCACTTACCCTAACATTAAACCAGGACCCTAACTTTAACTGTATTCTCCCCATGCACCTAACTTCGGACCTAACCTTAACCCAAACCTTGGTGCCTCACACTAACCCCTCACTTTCACCCACAACAAAACATGACCCAAATCCTAAACATAACCCAAAAGGTCACACTGAAAAGGAACCCTAACTCTTACCATACCCCTATCCTCACCCTACACTGAAGACTAAACCTATCCCAAAACCTACACTGACCCCTTGATCAAATCCCTCACCCTCATTGTCACCTTCACCCACACCTAAGCATAACCCAAAACCTATACCAAAAACGAACCCTAACACTGAACCGTAAACATACATCTTGCCATAACCATAACCTAACCCTACCCCTAATAATAATGGTACCCTACTCCTAACCATAAGTCTAACCCCTAACCCTCCCCCTCTCACCTTTACCCAAAGGGAACAATAGCCATTAACCTAATTCTCACATGATCCCTGAGAGAAACCCAACTTCTTACTCTAAGCCACATCATAACCTCATCCAAAACCTAACCCTACACATAACCTTAGCCCTAACCTTACAGGTACTGACACACCCTCACCCTCTTCATTACCCACACATCACCATAACCTTAAACCTCTTAGTCGCCTTTCCCCTAATATTAAAATTGGACACAACTCTAACCATAACCGATCCTCCTCATACACCTAACCCAAGATCAACACTAATCCTAACACTGACCGCTCGACCAAACACCTCACCCTCATCCACACCTTCACCCACACTTAAACATGGTGCACAACCTAAACCTAACCCAAACCCTAACACTGCACCTTCAACCTAACTCGCACCATAACCATATCCTCACCCTACACATGATGATAACCTCAATCCTAACTGCAACCTTAAGTCCAGCCCCTAACCCTACCCGTCTCCTTCACCCACATGGAACTATAACCATTAAAATAAATCTCATGTAATCCCTCAGCCTAAACCCACATTCTAACTTTAACCCACACATCACTTCATCCTAAATCTAATCATATTCCTAACCCAAAACCTAACCTTACCCGGACCCCCACTCCCTCACCCTCATTGTCACCCACACCTTGTATAACACTGAACCTCAATCTCGCCCTTATCCTAATATTAAACCCAGAACCTAAATCTAACTGTAACCCTATTGTCCCCATAAACCTAACCCACAACATAACCCTAATCCAAATCCTGGTCCCTCACCCCATCACCACACCCTCATACTCACATTCAACTACACCTAACCATAACACACATCCAAAAGAAAACCAGAAGCATCATACTGAAATCAAACCCTAACTCTAACCATAACCCTATCCTTACCATACATGGAATCCTAAACCTAAACCTAACCCTAAACCAGACCCACTGACTAGTCCCCTCACCCTGACCATCACCTTCACCCACACCTAAGCATAACACAAAAGCTAAATGCAACCCAAACCCTAACACTTAACCCTCAACCTAACTCTTGCCGTAACCATATCCTTACCCTATACCTATAGATATTCCAAAATTCGAATCCTAACTATGCCTAGCCTAACCTTAACCCTACATCTAGCCCATAACCCTCACCCTCACGTTCACCCATGTAGAACCAAAACTGTTAACCTAATTCTCATGCAATCCCTCAGTGTAAACTCAAATTCTAACTCTAACCCACAACATCACTTCCTCCTAAACCTCACCCTATGCCTAACCATACCCCAAACCCTAACTGTATGCTCGCACTAATCCTAACATTAAACCTGGACCCTAACTCTAACCTAGCCCTTCCCTGCCCATACACCTAACCCAACTGAACCCTCACACTAACCCTGGCCCCAACCCTCATACCTTCACCCACACCTAAAAATAATCCAAATCCAAAACATAATCTGAAACCTCACACTGAAAACTAAGCCTAACTCTTAACATATACCTATCCACGCCCTACACTGAATCTTAAACCTAATCCTAAACCTAACCATGACCCCTCGACTAAACCCTTCACCCTCATCAACTTCACCCAAACCTAAGCACTACCAAAAATCTAAACCTGAACCAAACATTAACACTGTACCCTCAACCTAACTCTTGCCATAACCATAAAATAAAGCTAGACCTAAAGATAAATCTAAACCTAATCATATCACTTAGTCTAGCCCCTAACACTCACCCTCAAGTTCACGCACATGGAACCATAACTGTTAACCTAATTATCACATGATCCCTCAGCCTAAACCCAAATTCTAAAACTCTAAAAAACACCATTAGTTCCTCTGAAACCTAACCCTATGCCAAATCCTAACCCTACCTGTGCAACCATCCCCTCACACTCACAGTCATCGTCACCCACACCTCAAAATAACACTGAACCACAGGATCACATGTACCCTAACATTAAACACAGAACCTAACTCTAACCATACACCTAACCACAACCCTAACCTTGGCCCCTAACCCTAACCCCTCACCCTCATACTCACATTTACCCATACCTTACCAAAAACAAAATTCTAAAGTGAACCCATACTCTAACACTGAACCCTAAAACTAACTCTCATCATAACTACATCCTCACTCTATAGCTATTGCTAACCAAAACCCTAACCCTATCAATAAGTCCAGCCCCAAATCTTCACCCTCACTTTCACTCACATGGAACTGGGACATTACCTAAACTATCATGCTCACCCCCATCCTAAATCCAAGTGCTAACTCTAAAAAACACTGTAACTTCTTTCTAAACCAAACCCAATGCCTAAACTTAACCTTAACCCTATCTGTGCAAAAACCCCTCACTATCACCCTCATCGTCACCCACTCATCACCATAACACTGAAACTCAATCTCACACTTACCCTAACGTTAAAGATGGACTCAAACTCTAAATGTAACCCTATCCTCCCAGTACACCTAATCCAAGACTGAACCATAACCCTAACAGTGGATGCTCACCCTAACCACTTACCTTCATACTCACCTTGACCCACACCTAACCATAACTCAAATCCCAAACATAATCCGAAGACTCACACTGAAACCTCACCCGAACACTAACTGTAAGCCTAAGTCTACTCCTAATCATGTGAGAATTAGGTTAATGGTTATGGTTCCATGTGGGTGAATGTGAGTGTGAGGCTTAGGGGCTAGACTTAGGGTTAGGATTAGTGTTATGGTTAGGGTTATCTTTGGGACTCGGAAGATGACATGTTATGTCAAGAGTTAGGTTGAGGGTTCAGTATTAGGGTTTGGGTTAGGTTTAGGATTTGGGTAATGTTTAGGCATGGGTGAAGTTGACGATGAGGGTGAAGGGATTCATTGAGAGGTCAGGGTTAGGGTTAAGGTTAGGTTTAGGTTTCAGTGTAGGGTGAGATTAAGTTTATGGTAAGAGTTAGGCTTCACGTTCATGGTAAGGTTTCAGGTTATGCTTTAGATTTGGATTACGGTTAGGTGTGGGTGAAGGTAAGTTGAGGGTGAGGGTGCGTGGCCAGGGTTAGGCTTAGGGTTCAGTCTTGGGTTAGGTGTACAGGGAGGGTAGGGTTACAGTTAGATTTAGGGTCCAGGTTTAATATTAGGATATGTGTGAGATTGAGGTCCAGTGTTATTTTGAGGTGTGGGTGACAATGAGGGTGAGGGGGTTGGCATACAGGTACAGTAAGTTTTAGGTTTAGGAGTAGGGCGAGGTTTAGGAGGAAGTGATGGTGTGGGTTAGAGTTAGAATTTGAGTTTAAGCTGAGGGATCATGTGAGAATTAGATTAACAGTTGTAGTTCCATGTGGGAGAACATAAGGGTCAGGGTTAGGGTTAGGGTTAGGGTTATCTTTAGGTGTAGGGTGAGGATATGGTTGTGGTGAGTTAGGTTGATGGTTCATTGTTGGGGTTTGGGTTAGGCTTTGGTTTTGCATTATGCTTAGGTGTGGGTGAAGGTGATGATGAGGGTGAACAGTTTTGTTGAGTGTCATCTGTAGGGTTAGTGTGTTGTATAGGATTCAGTGTAAGGTAAGGAGAGGGTTACAGTTAAAGTTAGGGTTCAATTTCAGTGTGAGGCTTTGGGATATGGTTTGCATTTGGTGGTGGTTAGGTGTGGGTGAACGTGAGTATAAGGGTGAGGGCTTAGGGTGATTGGCCAGGGTTAGGGTTTGGGTTATATCTTAGTTTAGGTGTACAAGGAGGATAGGGTTGTGTTTAGTGTTAGGGTCGGGGTTTAATGTTATGGTAAGTGCGAGACTGAGGTTCAGTGTTATGGTGAGGTGTGGGTGATGAAGAGGGTGAGGGTGAGGGGGTGGTTTTACAGGTAGGGTTAGGATTAGCTTTGACGTAGGTTTAGGTTAAGGATGAAGTGATGGTGTTTTTGAGTTATGATTTGGGTTTAGGCTGAGGGATTGTGTGAGAATTAGGTTATCAGTTATGGTTCCGTGCAGGTGAAAGGGAGAGTGAGGGTTAGGGGCTAGGGATAGAGTTAGGGTTAGGATTATCTTTAGGTGTAGGGTGAGGATATAATTACTGCAAGAGATAGGTTGAGGGTTAAGTGTTTGGGTTAGGATTAGGTTTTTGGTTATGCTTAGGTGTGGGAGAAGAGGATGATGAGGGTGAAGGTTTCATTGAGTGTCAGGTGCAGGGTTAGGATTAGGTATAGGATTCAGTGTAGGGTGTGGGTAGGGTTACCATTACAGTTAGGGTTATATTTCAGTGTGAGGCTTCAGGATATGCTTTGCATTTGGTGGTGGTTAGGTGTGGGTGAAGGTGAGTATGAGGGTGAGGGTATAGAGTGATTGGCCGGGTTTAGGGTTTGGCTTATGTCTTTGGTTAGGTGTATGGGGAGGATAGGGTTATGTTTAGTGTTATGGTTGGGGTTCAATGTTATGGTAAGTGCGTGATTGAGGTTCACCCTTTATGTTAGGTGTGGGTGATGAATGGGTGAGGGTGAGGGGGTGGGTTGTACAAGTAGGATTAGGGTTATGGTTAGGCATAGGGTTAGGTTAAGGATGAAGTGATGGTGTTTTCTAGAGTTAGGATTTGGGTTTGGGCTGAGGGACCATGTGAGAATTAGATTATTGGTTATTGTTCTGTGTGGTGAACATGAGGGTAAGGGTTAGGAGCTATACTTAGGGTTAGGGTTAAGATTAGGATTATCCTTAGCTCTAGGGAGATGATATGGTTACAGCGAGAGTTGGGTTGAGGGTTCAATGTTAGAGTTTAGGTTAGGTTTAGGTTTTGGGTAATACTTAGGTGTGGGTGAATTTGACAATGAGGGTGAAGGGTTTTGTCAAGTTGTCAGGGTTAGGGTTAGGGTTAGGAGCCAGTGTAGGGTGAGAAAGGTTTATGGTAAGAGTTAGGATTCGTTTTCATTGTGACGTTTTGGGTTATGTTTTGGATTTGGGTTATGATTAGGTGTGGGTGAAGGTGAGTATGAGGGTGAGGGTGAGTGGCCAGTGTTAGGGTTAGGGTTCAGTCTTGGGTTAAGTGTATGGGGTGGGTGTGGTTATGGTTAGAGAGGGTCTGGGTTTAATGTTAGGGTATGTGTGACATTGAGGTTTAGGTTTATGGTAAAGTGTGGGTGACGATAAGTCTGAGGAATTGGGCTAGTGTAAGGATACTGGTAGGGTTAGTATTAGGGCTACGTGTAGGATAAAGTTTATGAGGAAGTGATGATGTGGGTTAGTGATAGAATTTGAGTTTTGGCTGAGGGATTGCGTGAGAATTAGGTTAATATTTATGGTTCCGTGTGGGTGAACATGAGGGTGAGTGTTAGGGGCTAGACTTAGGGTTAGAGTTAAGGTTAGGGTTATCTTTAGGTATAGGGTGGAGATATGGTTACGGTGAGAGTTAGGTTGAGGGTTAAGTGTTAGGGTTCGAGTTAGGATTAGATTTTGGGTTATGCTTAGGTGTGGATGATGGTGACGATGAGGGTGAAAGGTTTTGTCAAGGGTTCATGGTTAGGGTTAGGGTTAGGTTTAGGATTCAGTGTAGAGTGAGAATTGGGTTATGGTTAGAGTTAGGATTCTATTTCAGTGTGAGGCTTTGGGTTATATTTTTATTTGTGCTGTGGTTAGGTGTGAGTGAAGGTGAACATGAGGGTGAGGGTTTAGGGCGAGTGGCCAGGATTAGGGTTCGAGTTATGTTTTGGGTTACATGTACGAGGAGGATAGGATTATGTTTTGTGTTAGGGTCCAGGTTTAATGTTAGAGTATGTGCAAGATTGAGGTTCAGTGTTATGTTGAGGTGTGGGTGACGATGATGGTGAGGGTGAGTTGGTGGTTGTATAAGTAGGATTAGGGTTAGGTTTAGGCAGAGGGTTAGGTTTAGGATGAAGTGATGGTGTTTTTTAGAGTTAGGATTTGGGTTTAGGTTGAGGGATCATATGAGAATTAGGATTAGGTGAAGGTTACGGGTGAGGGGTTAGGTTGAGGGGTTAGGGTGAGGGGCCTGGTTTAGAGTTAGGGTTCCATCTTGAGTTAGGTGTACGGGAAGGGTATGGTTATGGTTTGAGTCAGGGTCTGGGTTTAATGTTAGGGTATGTGCGAGATTGAAGTTCAGTGTTATGGAGAGGTGTGAATGATGATGAGGGTGAGGGTGAGGGGTTGGTGGTACAGGTAAGGTTAGGGTTAGGGTTAAGTCTAGGTTAGGTTTAGAATGAACTGATGGTCTGCCTACACCAGCCACTCATGTCCACCAGCTTGTCCTGGGTACAGGGTTGGAGCATGCAGATCTCCACAACCTGGGGAGGGGGCGGCTCCTCCACCTGAGGAGCCTGTGGTTGTTTCGTTTTTATTTTTGTAATTACAGCCTGAGGGCCTTTAATACAGGAGAGGGTGGTGCCTCCGGCGGTGGCCTCTTCAGCATATGGGTCCTCAGCCCGCCTCATCTTCCCCCGACTCATCCCCGCTCCTCCACCGTCACAGGGGCTGAAGGCACCGCTTTCCAACCCCTCCCCCACAGCCTCCTGCAATGTGGCTTATCCTGCCACCTATTCCCCTCGCTGCTGCTAAGCAATCTTCTAGGAGTGCGACCCGTTTTCTCAATAACTGTCTCTCTTCCTTAAGGGTATCCCATAGGTCATTGCCCAGCTCCTCCAAGCAATACTGCAGTGTGTCTCTCTCCTGTTGAACTCCCTCTCTCTCCTCACTAACCCCCTTTCTCCTCAATAGCCCTCTCTCTCTCCCTGATAACATTTTCCACTATTTCAAGGAAAAGAGACCCTATAATGCCAGCTGTTACATGGCCACTCAGGGCCTCTAAGCAGTCTTCTATCTCACAGAGGGCTAATTCTGCAGCTTCCAGTGTCTTCACCCTTCCCCACTGGGGAAGGCCCCACCCCTCTAGGAGGTGCTTTACCCTAGACCAATTCCCAACTAGGGGCTCCCAAATTGGAAGCCCCACAGATAGGGGACTCCCAGGTGAAGCTAAACCCTCTGCTGCTGCAGCCATTGAGGTTTCCTCCACTATCCACAGAGGGGGTTCCAGGCATCTCCCCACCATCTTTAGGGGCAGCCCGCCCAAGGGTCGCACCCATGTAGACAGATTTTGGATTCAGAGCTCCTGTTGACTACTGCCAGATGTAACTCCAGGGAGGGGAAATCCTGGGGCAAGATACCTAGCTGAAACTGCAATCAGTTAAAGGGAGAGATAAAGTTTAAAGCCTGTTTATTGCTTACAAGCAGTTGTCCCAAGTCTCTCTCTCCTGCTGTGGCAGAAGCGAGTGAATACTCCCCCCAGCCTCTCAGGTCCAGGTAAGCCCTTGCTCACCCATGTAATTATCCACTGATATGGAAATGGACTACTTCTCTACACCCATTGGAAACACCTGTTGATATGGAGATACCCTAAAGCCTGGCAAGAGATTCTGGAAATATTGCAGTTTTACCCACACTCAGGCTCAGGGAGTCAGTCTTCACTGTGGCCACCAACAGCTTTTGGACTTTTCACAGTTCTTGTGATTTCCTTCTCCCTGGGATGCTCAGAAACCAGATTGTTTACATATGCACAAAAGAATGTATGCATAACCGGTGAAATCTGAATAAGCTTTATGGATTATACCATTTAAAGATAATTTATAGAGAAAGGAAAATCATGACTCTCATACAAATACAAAAAGGAATACATATTAAAGAACTGATTGAATTCATGAAATGAGAGAGCCAGGCAGATGTTATAAATGGTTCAAAGAAAAGTCAAGAAGGACAAATTTATATGGAGTAAAGATACTGAATTGCAAAGAGGCAATTTTTCTGCAGGAGGGAAATCCACTGGAAATCTACAGGACAAAAAACTGCATATTGACAATGTTGAACTCTGTGTTCCCAGAAAACAGTGCTGGTTAAAAAAATATCCCCATCTTTTGCTTTCTGAAATCCTCCCACACTCTAGTGTGGAAATGGCTGATGCAAGGAAACAGAGAGAGAAGACCGTCTACTCTTTCCCATGACTCCTAAAGGACTCGCAAGTGACTCCCGTTTACCTGAGACAAGACCAAACAACTTTTCCCTTTTGCCTGAACCTGCTGACAAGGCCAGACACAGACACTCCCACTCCCAGGTCTTTGCCACATGAATGATTAACTGATACTGAACTGTTTATCCCCTAAAACTAGCTAAACACAGAGGTAAACATTTCCTGTTCAACTGATGGAGACTTCCCCTGATTACAAAACAATCCCAACTGTAAATCATTCCACCTATGGCTTGTCTACTTCTCTCCATAAAAGTCTGAGGCAAAACCACCCTGCCAAGGTACTTTGATCTAGTGATCTGGGTGATCTCCCTATTGCAATAGCCTGAATAAAATCAATCTTCTTTGTTGCTTGGTTCTTCTCTTTGACATTATTTGTCGGTTACCTGCAATTTAAAAAGAGCTGCAAAATAGCTCAAGGACAATGAAAAGGGCTGCAATCAGACAGCTAGGAACAATTACTATAAACAAGGCATAGTTTCTCATTGAAATATAAATTTTTTTTCTATAATCTTCATTTTGATAAAAAATAGTTTCAAAAGAAGATAATTTGATCACAAAATGAGACTGGTCTCATACTCTTCAGCTTCACTATTTACACTGGTGCAACAGCATAGTAATTTGCCATTTAGGCCTTCTTGAATTGCTTTGCTGAAAGTTGGCAAATAATCTCAGATTTGATTTTTAAAAGCCTCTTGAGGCTAGATAACTCACCAAGAACTCACCACCAGATTTCACCTGTGGTGTCTATTGGGTGAATTCCTCTCTTCCTGAAGTCCTCCAAATATCTATGTGTGGGTAAAATTGTAATACTTCCAGAATATCTTGCCTGGCTTTAGTGCATTCTCACGGGTGGAGAGAAGTATGGCTTTAGTGCATCTGCATATCAAAAGGTGTGACTCAGGGGTGGAGGAAATTCATCTCCATATCAATGGGTTTGAAGGCATCTGGGCAACGGAAGGCTTATCTGAACCTGAGAGGTTAAGGGGAGGGCTTGTTGGCTTCTGCTAGAGCTGGATAGAGAAATGGTCCCAGACTGCAGTTTGTAAGCAATAAATATGTTTTAAACTTTATTTCTCCCTTTGACTGATTTTGGTTTTAGAGGTATTTTGCCCCAGGATTTCCTCTCCCCGGACTTAAACACTATGATTCCTTTTTTATGGCAGTAAGTGTCCTTACCCACCTAGAAGCTGGGAATCCTGTAAGCCAGGTGCCAGCGAGTTGTCCTGGAAGGCTTTGTACACATTGGCTCCATGAAGTCAACCTTAGTTCTTAAAAGTGTCTGACTGTATTTGATTAAATGAGCATCATTCTCAAATATAACATTCCAGGCAAATCCTTGGGTGTATAACCAATGTTTCCAATTATGTCCTGGTAAGATAAGGACAGATTCTTACTGAATCTATGCCAATAACTATATTATCATAAAAATATGACAATGACATTGTCATGAAATTAAGAATATTCTATAAGAGTTTCCAAATTCTGGAGAGGTCAGGCAAGGAGTACAACATATCATTACAAATGTTTCATTTCAATTTACAAAGTCAGAGTCGGAAATAAAGGCAGAGTTATACTTACTAAGCTGTTATTATATATAGCTTAACAGAAAAGAAAAAGGGCTTCCTTAAATATCCAGAAAATAGAACATTACAAAAATATCAACAATAGTTGAGACAAAAACTGTAATCATCTCTCACAAGTTCACTCAGTGCTGTGTAATTAATTCTTGTACCTTTGAATGTCAGGCTATGAACCCATTGAACCCTTGGTTTCTTGATTAGAATTCTAAAAATCCTGACTCAGTCCACAAGTATGGTGTCAGTGTTGTTTAAATGGTGCCATCAGAAGCCATTTCCCCAGAGTCTCTGGCATTGTCCTTTTCCATGGGATTCTGAGGCATTCCTCTGTGGAAGACAAAGTACTCTGGCCTGCAATTGATTGTCATGCTTTCAGGGAAGCAGCAATAAAAACTATCTGTAGATAACAAAAAATTTTATATGGTTGTAATTAGCTTACTTACTACCTTATTACTGATAAGTTTCAAAAGAGAAAGATTTAGTAAGAATTCATTACAAGAATTATTCAGATTACAAGTAAAATTTGATTGTTTCTGTGGCATGCAAAAGAAGATAATAAAGTCAATCCCAAAAAAAGCTTTAGACAAAATAATTATAAACATAATGATCAACTCTATTTTCAAAGAATCAGTAGACATTAAATAAAGCAGATTACCCACCACAACATGGGTCAGTTGAAGACCTTAACAGCAAAGACTGATGTTTCCAAAGAAGAAGAAATTCTGCCTCAAGAAGCAATATATTTGTTGTCAATTACACCTCAATAAAGCTCAAAAAAATTAAAAAGTACAACATAGAAATCCTGAGTTTCCAGCCTCCTGGCCTGCCCCACAGATTTTGAACTCAAGACAGCAACATCAACTCTTACCTGAATGCAATGGGGAATCTTGATCAAGTCCTAGAACAGAAAAAATCATTTATGAATGGGAAAACTGTTGAAATTCTAAGTCTGTAACATACTTAATAATATTGTACCAGTGTTAATTTCCTGGCTTTCATAGTTGTACTATGAGTATGTAAATTGTTAAAACTAAGGGAAGAATATTAGGAAACTCTCTGTATTATGTTCCAACTTTTCCATAAATCTAAAATTAATTCAAGATGAATATTTTTTAAGAGAGTAACTTAAGAGACATTTCAACATTGCAGTATATGAACTTTATTTTGATCCTGAATAAAACAATTAACTGTAAAGAAGGAAAAAACTTGAGATAATTGAGGAAGTTTGAACACAGTAGATATTTAATGATATCAAAAAATTATTGTTAATTTTCAGGATAATGACATTGTGGTTATTTTTGTCAAATAACCCTTTTTTTTCGTTCGTCATGGAGAGGGTAGCACAGCATGGAGAATATAGTCAATGATTCTGTAACATCTTACTACATTGATAGATAGTGTAACCACACTAGAGTTAATATGGGTAATTGTGTTGCATATTTGAAACCAACATAAGATTGTATATCAATGATACTTTAATTAAAAAAAGAAGAATCCTTTTTTTCTAGAGATTGCTGAAATATTTGCAGATGAAATGATGTCTAGGATTTGCTTCAAAATAATTCAGAGGTAAAGGGGAAAATAAGGGCTGGGTTATAGATGAAGTAAAATTGATTGTCTATTAGTTAATCATTGTTTCATATGGTGATATGCATATAAGGCTTCATTACACTGTTTTCTCTACTTCTGAGTATGTTTAAACTTTTTCATTATAAGGTATTTTTAAAAGTGCATGTTTCTTTCCCTTTGCCTCCTGTTACAAATCCTAATCTCTTCTCAGGTTGATGCAGGCCTCAAACCAACCATGACGATGTCATGTATTCAGAAAGATAGAGAAAAAAAGAGCACTTGAAATGGGGCAAATGTGACTGCATTATTGAATTTTTACTTGTATAATTTTAATGTAAATAGCCATATGTGGATAGTGGAACTGCACTTGCGAGGCCTTTCTAATAAAGATCTTTTGACAACCAATTGTCTCAGTTTTTGTTTATCTTAAAATGTATTCATTTCACCCTTGTTCTTGAAAGATAATTTCTTTGGGAAGACAATTCTAGGCTGACAGTATTTTCTCTCAGCACTTTGAAGATGTTATGCCATTATCTTCTGGCTTCCATTCTTGCCCTAGTGAAATCTATCTAGCTTTTGTTCCTTTTTAGATAATATATATTTTCTCTCTGGTTGTTTTTAATCTTTTCTTGTCTTTGATGTTTTGCAGTTCTGCCACCAGTAAGCACCACAGAGTTGCTAACGTCCTCTAGCCCACCAGACTCAAGATCTCCTTCCTGTCCAGGCACTGAGGAAGTTCTGATTATTGCTCCTGGTTGGCTCTCTAGGAGGAAGTTCCCACAGCAGAACTCTTCACACCTAGTGACCTGCCTCTGTGGTAGCCAATCATTCCAGTTTGCCGGGGACTGAGAGATATAGGACTTTCAGTGCTAAAACTGGGATCAAACTGGATGACAGGACAGTTGGTTGCCCAATCTGCTTGCTCTCCTTCATATCACAGCCTTCCCCTTCCCAGAGCATCCATGTTTCTTGGGGGAGGCCAGAGAAAGAGCAGGCCAGTGTGACACTGTTCCTACAGTCCCTGCTCAATCTGGATTCAAGACCCTGATATTCAGGCTGATCCATTGGCCATATTTTTTTTTCTCTTGGCAATGTTGTCTCAGGAACCCCATTAGCTCTCTCCAGTCCAGCCCCATCCAGGAAGCTCAAGCTGTCTTTGAGAAGGCCTGTCTCAGAGTAAACAAGTTAAATTCTTTCCCACAGGGTTCCTGGGCTTCTTGTACATCATCGATATTGCAGGACTCTAACATTACAATTCTGGAACACTCTATCAAAATGTACCTGAATAGTCTTCAAATAATTGGTGAGTAGAATGGTGCACAGCACAGCATTGGCCTCTAGGGGATGGTGTTTGCTAACTCCACAAGCCACCCTCCTGCATCTCAAGGGCCAGCCAGGGTGTTCTGTCAATGACTTTATTTTCTTTTTTTACTCCCTTCTTCTCGTCCTTCAAGCTTTTGAATGAAGTTTCTTTTGAATAATCTCAACCTTTTGCAACTGATCTATGGAGGAAGTTTAAAGAATATTTTTTATTCAACTCTTAGCCTGGAAAACAAAGAGGATTGTCATACCTGAGAAGACAAGGCGTGTTTCTGGAGGTGATTTCCAGAAGAATACAGAAAAGAAATCAGAACTTTAGTTCTTCTGTTAGTTTCTAAGACGTGAACAGTAAAACCCTCAGCTATCCCATAACATACTTACAGCCTTCAACTTTCCAAACAACAACTCCAGACCCAAAAGTAACTGGAAAAAAATAAACAACACTCATGACAGTGAACAATAGGCTCTGATCACTAAGCAACATGTGGGCCCAGCTGAGAAGCTCAAAAGGCCTAAGATTTACTCTCAAAGTGATTTAATCCATCTGCTTGATGGGTGCAATCACCAGAGGACTAGCTCTTTAGCAAGGCCTAGAAAAAGCTAGCTCTTATACCTGTATCAAGGATGCCATGAAGGGTATATATCCCACCATTATTTTGACATCTTGAGAGGCAGAACCTGGAGAGAAAAAAAGTGCCTTTTAAAAGTTAGTAGAAAACTCAGGAAAAAGCCTCATGACATTGGATTTGGCAATGATGTGTTTGATATAACAGCAAAAGTACAGGCAACAAAAGAAAAATACATAAGTTGGACTTCATCAAAATTAAAAACTTTTGTGTGTCAAAGGACACTATCAACTAAGTTTAAAAGGCACCCTATGGAATTGGAGAAAATATTTGCAAATCATAAGTCAGATAAGAAATTTATATCCAGAATATATAAAGACTCCTACAACTAAAAAAAAACACACACACAACTTAAAATTGGGCAAAGGACTTGAGTAGATATTTCTCAAAAGAAGATATACAAATGGCCAATCAGCACATGAAACGATGCTTATCACTAGTCATTAGAGAAATGCAAATCTAAACCACAATGAGATGTTACTTCACACCCATTAGGATGACTATTATAAAATAAAAATTTCTTAAAAGAAAATAAGTGTTGTTGAGAATGTGGAGAAATTGGAACCCTTGTGCACTATTGGTGGGAATATGAAATGGTGCAGCTGCTATAAAGAACGGTACAGTGGCTCTTTAAAAAATTTAACACAGGATTACCATGTGATCCAGCAATTTTATTTCTAGATATAGACCCCAAAATAAGTAAAGCAGGGACTCAGATATTATATACCCATGTGCATAGCAGAATTATTCACAACAGCTGAAACATGTAAGCAACCCAAGTGTCCACTGATGAATGAACAAAATCTTGTGTAAACATACACTGGAATAGTATTCAGCCTTAAAAAAGAAGAGAATTCAGTCATACACTACAACATGGATGAACCCTGAAGACATTATGCTAAGTGAAATAAGCCAGTCACAAAAAGACAAATACTGTATGATTCCACTGTAAATGGAATAGGTACTTAGGTAGTCACCATCATACAGAATGACAGTAGAATGGTGGTTTCCAGGAATTGAGGGGAGGAAGAAATGGGGAGTGATTGTGTAATGATCACAGAGCTTCAGTGTTGCAACATGAAGGGCTCTGTGGGTGGGTGGTGATGGTAGCACAAGTGTGAAATGTACTTAACACAACTGAACTGCACACTTAAAAATGGTTGAGATACCTCAAGACAAATGCTGGGCATAGAAGCTACAGGGCATAAATATGCAAAGAAATAAAAAGCTAACCATTTCAAACAATAAGGCTTCTCTCTCACTTACCAACTTTACATTTCCCTGTATGGCCCCGGAAGATGACTGGTTAGCCAGAGACGGGTAAGATTCCTCAAGGGAGGAACAACCTAAGACAGGCACAGTCACAGGGGGGCCATCAGGTGAGAAAATGGGGATCAACAGAGGTGAGGCTTAGAACCTCACCCCCCCGTTCTGAGAGAAATCTTCTGCATACGTGGATGTTTTATTGCCCTTGTCTAGCTTGGATTAACACATAGTCTACAGGCACACACCTGATCATCTACATTTGCTCTCTTACAACACTAAACTATGTTTTCTACCTTTATCTTGTATCTACCTACCACTTCAGCATTTTATTAAAAATAATAATAATAAAGAGAGAAATGTGGTATCCACATATAAATCAAGTATAAAAATCAAATGAGTATTCATATTTGAACTGACTGTTTATAGTTCATAATGCATGAGCAAAACCGAAAGTTTCTGTGATGACTGCCCTTGTACTGTTCACTATGTAACTTATTCATTATGTAAGAATTTGTTCTCCATGTAAGAACTTGTTTGTTATGCCTCAGAAAATTGGAGACTGATGAAAATTAGGCTTGGGGTGGATTAATGATTGTGCATTGAGCATTGACTCCCCTATACAGAATTTTATTGTCGTTAACAACCATTTGATCAATAAATATGAGAGATGCCCTCACAAAAAAAAAAAAAAAAAAAAAAGGACAGACTTCCAATGGTAAAATAAATAAGTAACCGGGATGTAATGTATAGCATAAGGAATATAGTCAAGATATTGTAACAGCTTGGTAGGGTGATAGCTGGAACCTAGAATTATGTATATAAATGTTTTATCACTGTGTTGTACACTTGAAACTAATGTAATGTAATACTGTGCGTCAACTACCCTTCAATAAAAAATAATTATCTAAAAAAAAAAATGGTTGAGATAGTAAATGTGTGTTTTACCACACAATTAAATTATTACAATTAAAAAGCAAAACAAACCAAAAAAACTTGAGCTTCAGCATGGAAGAGCCTGAAATTACTTTAATGTATTTATCTAAATTTGATGAGCCTCTCACTGACTAGCAACAGCCAGTCATTCATTCAGCAAATATTTACTGAGCATGTGCCATATGCCAGGTACCCAAGCCTGGGATACAATAGTGAATAAAACAGATGGAAAACCCTGATTTTCACAAAGCTTACATTCTAGACCAATTGATACTTAAGACTCATTTTGAAACGTTAATGCTGATATATTAATTTACAAAAAGAAGCAGAACTGATAGATGACCAGAGAAATTACAAATGGTCTTTTAACATACAAAAAGATGTTCCACTTCACTCCAAGTAAGAGAAAGGAAAAGTAAAACTCATTTTTCCCCCATAGACTGGCAAGTCCAACCTGTTGGCAACATACTCTATTGCTAAGGCTCTGGGATAACAGGTGCCCTCATACATTGCTGGGGTAAGGGCAAAATGGCCCATTTTCCATGGGTAGAAATTAAGTAATAACACCATGAGTAAGTAAGTAAGCCTCAGCAGGCTTCTTAATGACTTCCACAGCATATCCCCTGCCATGGAAACTATATCTAATTTGAGTCAGCTACCCTCCTTTAAGAACAAATTCTAAGAAATAAATGCAAAATTTTGAAGATATCAATAGGATACTTGTTGCATTATTTATAAGAGCAAAAATTGCAAAAACATCTGAATGTTTATCAATCACAAAATGGTGCGATAATGATCTATTCATACTACAGAATGTTATGGAATCATTGAAAAATAGCTAAGTTTGTCTACATTCTGCTGTACATTAAATAAAAATTAAGTTGCAGACAAAAATGCATCACCATAATAATAGTGAATACTTACATTACATTGACAGGTCAAAAGGTATTCTAAGGGCTTTTCATATATTATCTCATTTAATCCTCATGACAACCTTATGAGGTAAGTACTTTCCCACTGCAAAGATGAAGAAGTCCAGGCATAGAGAGATTCAGTTACCTTATCAAAGTTAAACAGGTAGTAAATGCCTAGGACTTGGAATGGAACGCAGGCTCTCTGCTGGAGTACCAGCATACAATCATGTGGCATACTGTCTCTAACCATAATTCTATGTTTAAATCTGTGTGTTTATGTTTAAATTACATTATGTTTAAATATGGTGTGTGTGTGTGTGTGTTTAAGTATATATTGTATCTCTAGACCAAGATATATAAACTTAAGGGGGGAATGGAAAGGGTGAATGCCCACCAAATTATTAATAATGGTTATAACTCTGCAGGTTGGGTAGAATGAGAAATGAAAGGGAAGTAATATTTCTTTATATAGTTTGTGTGTGTGTGATTATTATGTATCTGCAATTTTTAGTAGTTTTCCAGTAAGTTTTTTTTCCAATTTGTTAAATTGTGGTAAAATATACATGACATAAAATTTACTATTTTGACCATTTTTCACTGTATGGTTCATTGGCATTAAATACATTCACATTATTTTGCTACCAACACTACCACTCAACCACAGAACTCTTTTTATGTTGCAAAACTGAAGCTCTATACCCATTAAACAATAACTCCCCTTTTCCTCCTCCCCCCATTCCCTGGCAGCCACCATTCTACTGTCATTCTATATGATTGAGACTACTCTAAGTACCTACATAAATGGAATCATACAGTATTTGTCTTTTTGTAAATGGCTTATTTCACTTAGCATAATGACTTCAAATCTATATTGTAGCATGTACCAGGATTTCCTTCCTTTTAAGGCTGAATAATATTCCAGTGTATGTATACACAATATGTCATTTATCTACTTATCCATCAATGGACACTTGGGTTGCTTATATGTTATAGCTGTTGTGAATAATGCTGCTATTCACATGAGTGTATAAATACCTGTTTGAGTCCCTGTTCACTTATTTTGGGGTCTATATCCAGAAGTAGAATTGCTGGGTCTTATGCTAATTCTGTGTCTAATTTTTTGAAGAACTATATGGGGTTTTTTTGTTGTTCTTTTAATTTTGATATCATTAATGTACAATTACTTGAACAACATTATGGTTACTAGACTCTCCCTATTATCAAGTCCCCCCCAACATACCCCATTACAGTCACTGTCCATCAGAGTAGTAAGATGCTATAGAATCATTACTTGTCTTCTCTGTATATACTGCCTTTCCCATGTTCCCCCACTACATTGTGTGTGCTAATCATAATGCCCCTTCTTCCCCCCTATCCCTCCTTTCCCACCCATCCTCCCCAGTCCCTTTCCCTTTGGTAACTGTTAATCCATTCTTCGGTTCTGTGAGTCTGCTGCTGTTTTGTTCTTTCAGTCTTTTCTTTGTTCTTATGCTCCACAGATGAGTGAAATCATTGATACTTGTCTTTCTCCGCCAGGCTTATTTCACTGAGCATAACACCCTCTAGCTCCATCCATGTTGTTGCAAATGGTAGCATTTGTTTTCTTCTTATGGCTGAATAATATTCCATTGTGTATATGTACGACATCTTCTTTATCCATTCATCTACTGATGGATAGGTCGCTTCCATTTCTTGGCTATTGTAAATAGTGCTGCGATAAACATAGGGGTGCATTGGTCTTTCTCAAACTTGATTGCTGCATTCTTAGGGTAAATTCCTAGGAGTGGAATTCCTGGGTCAAATGGTAAGTCTGTTTGGAGCATTTTGATGAACCTCCATAATGCTTTCCACAATGGGTGAACTAGTTTACATTCCCACCAGCAGTGTAGGAGGGTTCCCCTTTCTCCACAGCCTCGCCAACATTTGTTGTTGTTTGTCTTTTGGATGGCAGCCATCTTACTGGTGTGAGGTTATACCTCATTGTAGTTTTAGTTTGCATTTCTCTGATAATTAGTGATGTGGAGCATCTTTTCATGTGTCTGTTGGCCATCTGTATTTCTTTTTTGGAGAACTGTCTGTTCAGTTCCTCTGCCCACTTTTTAATTGGATTATTTGATTTTTGTTTGTTGAGGCATGTGAGCTCTTTATATATTTTGGACGTCAAGCCTTTATCGGATCTGTCATTTACAAATATATTCTCCCATACTGTAGGGTTCCTTTTTGTTCTATTGATGGTGTCTTTTGCTGTACAGAAGCTTTTCAGCTTAATACAGTCCCACTTGTTCATTTTTGCTGTTGTTTTCCTTGCCCGGGGAGATATGTTCAAGAAGAGGTCGCTCATGTTTATGTCTAAGAGGTTTTTGCCTATGTTTTTTTCCATGACTTTAATGGTTTCATGGCTTACATTCAGGTCTTTGATCCATTTTGAATTTACTTTTGTATATGGGGTTAGACAATGGTCCAGTTTCATTCTCCTACATGTAGCTGTCCAGTTTTGCCAGCACCATCTGTTGAAGAGACTATCATTTCGCCATTGTATGTCCATGGCTCATTTATCAAATATTAATTGACCATATATGTTTGGGTTAATGTCTGGAGTCTCTATTCTGTTCCACTGGTCTGTGGCTCTGTTCTTGTGCCAGTACCAAATTGTCTTGATTACTATGGCTTTATAGTAGAGCTTGAAATTGGGGAGTGAGATCCCCCCTACTTCATTCTTCTTTCTCAGGATTGCTTTGGCTATTTGGGGTCTTTGGTGTTTCCATATGAATTTTTGAACTATTTGTTCCAGTTCATTGAAGAATGTTGCTAGTAATTTGATAGGGATTGCATCAAATCTGTATATTGCTTTCGGCAGGATGGCCATTTTGACGATATTAATTTTTCCTAGCCACGAGCATGGGATGAGTTTCCATTTGCTAGTGTCCCCTTTAATTTCTCTTAAGAGTAACTTGTAGTTTTCAGAGTATAGGTCATTCACTTCTTTGGTTAGATTTATTCCTAGGTATTTTATTCTTTTTGATGCAATTGTGAATGGAATTGTTTTCCTGATTTCTCTTTCTATTGGTTCATTGTTAGTGTATAGGAAAGCTACAGATTTCTGTGTGTTAATTTTGTATCCTGCAACTTTGCTATATTCCGATATCAGTTCTAGTAGTTTTGGCGTGGAGTCTTTAGGGTTTTTTATGTACAATATCATGTCATCTGCAAATAGTGACAGTTTAACTTCTTCTTTACCAATCTGGATTCCTTGTATTTCTTTGTTTTGTCTGATTGCCATGGCTAGGACCTCCAGTACTATGTTAAATAGCAGTGGGGAGAGTGGGCATCCCTGTCTAGTTTCCGATCCCAGAGGAATAGCTTTCAGCTTCTCACTGTTCAGTATAATGTTCGCTGTGGGTTTATGATATATGGCCTTTATTATGTTGAGGTACTTGCCCTCTATTCCCATTTTGCTGAGAGTTTTTATCATGAATGGATGCTGAATTTTGTCAAATGCTTTTTCAGCATCTATGGAGATGATGATGTGGTTTTTGTCTTTCTTTTTGTTGATGTGGTGGATGACGATGGATTTTCGAATGTTGTACCATCCTTGCATCCCTGAGATGAATCCCACTTGGTCATGGTGTATGATCCTTTTGATATATTTTTGTATTCGGTTTGCTAATATTTTATTAAGTATTTTTGCATCTACATTCATCAGGGATATTGGTCTGTAATTTTCTTTTTTGGCGGGGTCTTTGCCTGGTTTTTGTATTAGGGTGATGTTGGCTACATACAATGAGTTTGGGAGTATTCCCTCCTCTTCTATTTTTTGGAAAACGTTAAGGAGAATGGGTATTATGTCTTCTCTGTGTGTCTGATAAAATTCCGAGGTAAATCCATCCGGCCCAGGTGTTTTGTTCTTGGGTAGTTTTTTGATTACCGTTTCAATTTCTTTGCTCGTAATTGGTTTGTTTAACTTTTGTGTTTCTTCCTTGGTCAGTCTTGGAAGGTTGTATTTTTCTAGGAAGTTGTCCATTTCTTCTAGGTTTTCCAGCTTGTTGGCATATAGATTTACATAGTAGTCTTTAATAATTCTTTGTATTTCTGTGGAGTCTGTCGTGATTTTTCTGTTCTCATTTGTGATTCTGTTGATTTGTGTTGATTCTCTTTTTCTCTTAATAAGTTTGGCTAGAGGCTTACCTATTTTGTTTATTTTCTCAAAGAACCAGCTCTTGGTTTCATTGATTTTTGCCATTGTTTTATTCTTCTCAATTTTGTTTATTTCCTCTCTGATCTTTATTATGTCCCTCCTTCTGCTGACTTTAGGCCTCATTTGTTCTTCTTTTTCCAATTTCAATAATTGTGATGTTAGACTATTCATTTGGGATTGTTCTTGCTTCTTCAAGTGTGCCTGGATCGCTATATACTTTCCTCTTAAGACTGCTTTCGCTGCGTCCCACAGAAGTTGGGGCTTTGTGTTATTGTTGTCATTTGTTTCTATATATTCCTTGATCTCTATTTTAATTTGTTCATTGATCCATTGTTTATTTAGGAACATGTTGTTAAGCCTCCATGTGTTTGTGAGCCTTTTTGTTTTCTTTGTACAGTTTATTTCTAGTTTTATACCTTTGTGGTCTGAAAAGTTGGTTGGAAGAATTTCAATATTTTGGATGTTGCTGAGGCTCTTTTTGTGGGCTAGTATGTGGTCTATTCTGGAGAATGTTCCATGTGCACTTGAGAAGAATGTGTATCCTGTTGCTTTTGGATGTAGAGTTCTAGAGATGTCTATTAGGTCCATCTGCTCTACTGTGTTGTTCAGTGATTCCGTGTCCTTACTTATTTTCTGCCTGGTGGATCTACCCTTTGGGGTGAGTGGTGTGTTGAAGTCTCCTAGAATGAATGCATTGCAGTCTATTTCCCCCTTTAGTTCTGTTAGTATTTGTTTCACATATGCTGGTGCTCCTGTGTTGGGTGCATATGTATTTAGAATGGTTATATCCTCTTGTTTGACTGAGCCCTTTATCATTATGTAGTGTCCTTCTTTATCTCTTGTTACTTTCTTTGTTTTGAAGTCTATTTTGTCTGATATTAGTACTGCAACCCCTGCTTTCTTCTCGCTGTTGTTTGCCTGAAATATGTTTTTCCATCCCTTGACTTTTAGTCTGTACATGTCTTTGGGTTTGAGGTGAGTTTCTTGTAAGCAGCATATAGATGCGTCTTGCTTTTTTGTCCATTCTATTACTCTGTGTCTTTTGAGTGGTGCATTCAGTCCATTTACATTTAGGGTGACTGTTGAAAGGTATGTACTTATTGCCATTGCAGGCTTTAAATTCGTGGTTACCAAAGGTTCAAGGTTAGCCTCTTTAGTGTCTTACTGCCTAACTTAGCTCACTTATTGGGCTGTTATATACACTGTCTGGAGATTCTTTTCTTCTCTCCCTTCTTATTCCTCCTCCTCCATTCTTCATATGTTGGGTGTTTTGTGCTGTGCTCTTTCTAGGAGTGCTCCCCTCTAGAGCAGTCCCTGTAAGATGTTCTGTAGAGGTGGTTTGTGGGAAGCAAATTCCCTCAGCTTTTGTTTGTCTGGGAATTGTTTAATCCCACCGTCATATTTGAATGATAGTCGTGCTGGATACAGTATCCTTGGTTCAAGGCCCTTCTGTTTCATTGTATTAAATATATCATGCCATTCTCTTCTGGCCTGTAGGGTTTCTGTCGAGAAGTCTGATGTTAGCCTGATGGATTTTCCTTTATAGGTGACCTTTTTCTCTCTAGCTGCCTTTAAAACTCTTTCCTTGTCCTTGATCTTTGCCATTTTAATTATTATGTGTCTTGGTGTTGTCCTCCTTGGATCCTTTCTGTTGGGGGTTCTGTGTATTTCCGTGGTCTGTTCGATTATTTCCTCCCCCAGTTTGGGGAAGTTTTCAGCAATTATTTCTTCTAAAATACTTTCCATCTCTTTTCCTCTCTCTTCTTATTCCTGAACCCCTATAATATGGATATTGTTCCTTTTGGATTGGTCACACAGTTCTCTTAATATTGTTTCATTCCTGGAGATCCTTTTGTCTCTCTCTGTGTCAGCTTCTATGTGTTCCTGTTCTCTGGTTTCAATTCCATCAATGGCCTCTTGCATCCTATCCATTCTGCTTATAAACCCTTCCAGAGTTATTTCATTTCTGTAATCTCTTTTCTGGCATCTGTGATCTCCCTCCGGACTTCATCCCATATCTCTTGCGTATTTCTCTGCATCTCTGTCAGCATGTTTATGATTTTTATTTTGAATTCTTTGTCAGGAAGACTGGTTAAGTCTGTCTCCTTCTCTGGTGTTGTCTCTGTGATCTTTGTCTGCCTGTAGTTTTGCCTTTTCATGGTGATAGGAATAGTTTGCAGAGCTGGGACGAGTGACGGCTGGAAGAACTTCCCTTCTTGTTGGTTTGTGGCCCTCCTCTCCTGGGAGAACAGCGGCCTCTAGTGGCTTGTGCTGGGTAGCTGTGCACAGACAGGGCTTCTGCTTCCTGCCTGGCTGCTATGGAGTTTATCTCCGCTGTTGCTATGGGCGTGGCCTGCCTCAGGCTGCTGCTCCAAGTGGTGGAGTCGCGTTGGAGCAGGAGCTGCCAGGAGGCTATTTATCTCCATAAGGGGCCTCCCTGCTCCCTGCAGCCCAGGGGATTAGGGTGCCCAGAGATCACCGGATTCCCTATCTCTGGATTAAGTGTCCCGCCCTGCCCCTTTAAGACTTCCAAAGAGCACCCGCCAAAACAAAACAACGACCACAAAAAAAAAAATTTTTTTAATTAAATTAATTAATTAATTAATTAAAAATGGCCGCTCGTTTTTCTTTATTCTCTGGCGCCAGCCTCAGGCATCTGCTCACCGGTCTTGCTGCCCTGTTTCCCTAGTATTGGGGTCCCTATCCCTTTAAGACTTCCAAAAAGTGCTCGCCAAAACAAAACAGAAAAAAAAAATGGCCGCTTGCTTTTCTTATGTCCTCTGGCGCCAGTCCTCTGGTACCCTCTCACCGTTCTTGCTGCCCTGTTTCTCTAGTATCCAGGGCCCCGCGCACGTGCTGTGTCTGCGCTCTGGTCCGGATGGCTGGGGTTGGGTGTTCAGCAGTCCTGGGCTGCCTCTCCCTCCCTCTCTGCCTATTCTTTACCGCAGGGAGCTGGCAGGAGGGGTGCTTGGGTCCCACTGGGCCGGGGCTTGTATCTTACCCCCTTTACGAGGCACTGGGTTCTCTCAGGTGTGGATGTGGTCTGGATGTTGTCCTGTGTCCTCTGGTCTTTATTCTAGGAAGAGTTGTCTTTGTTATATTTTCATAGATATATGTGGGGTTTTTTTGTTTTGTTTTGTTTTGTCTGTAGATAATTATTTTTTTATTGAAGGGTAGTTGACACACGGTATTACATTACATTAGTTTCAGGTGTACAACATAGTGATTCAACATTTATATACATGACAATTCTAGGTACCAGCTATCACCATACCAAGCTGTTACAATATCTTGACTATATTCATTACATCCCGGTTACTTATTATTTTACCATTGGAAGTGGATATATGTGGTTTTGGGAGGAGATTTCCACTGCTCTACTCACACCGCCATCTTGGCTCCACCGCATATGTCTTTTTGAATCTGAGAAGTTGTATTCATTGAGTAAATTCCAAGGAGTGGGATTCCCGGGTCAAATGGTGTTTCTATTTCGAGTTTTTTGAGGAGCCTCCATATTGCTTGCCATAATGGTTGAACTAGCTTACATTCCCACCAGCAGTGTAGGAATGTTCCCCTTTCTTTGCACCCACACCAGCATTTGTTGTTCTTAGTGCTTTCTGGCTTATAAATTTTCTTTCTGGCTTATAAATTTTCTGCTGAGAAGTCTGATGTTAGTCTGATGGGCTTTGCTTTGTATGTGAGATTATTTCTCTCTCTGGCTGCTTTCAACAGTCTGTCCTTATCCTTGATCTTTGCCATTTTAATTACTATATGTCTTGGTGTTGTCTTCCTTGGGTCCCTTGTGTTGGGTGACCTGTGGATCTCCATGCCCTGAGAGACTATCTCCTTCTCTAGATTGGGGAAGTTTTCAGCAATTACCTCCTCAAAGACACTTTCTATCCCTTTCTCTCTCTTCTACTTCTTCTGGTACCTCTATAATGCGAATATTGTTCCGTTTCGATTGGTCACACAGTTCTCTCAGTATTATTTCATTCTTAGGGATTCTTTTTTCTCTCTGTGCCTCAGCTTCTTTGTATTCCTCTTTAGTTTCTATTTCATTTATTGTCTCCTCTACCATATCCAATCTGCTTTTAATACCCTCAATTGTGCTCTTCAATGATTGGATCTCCAACTGGAATTCATTCCTGAGTTCTTGAATATCTTTCTGTACCTCCATTAGAATGTTAATGATTTTTACTTTGAACTCCCTTTCAGGAGAGTCATGAGGTCCATGTCATCTTTCTCAGGGGTTATATTAATTTTACTCTGAACCAGGTTCCTTTGGCATTTCATATTTGTATATGGTGCCCTCTAGTGTCAAGAAGCTCTACTATTTGGAGCTGCTCAGCCCCTGAAGCAATGTCAGGGGTCACAGGGGAGTGGGATTAGTGCCTGGGGGGAGGAAAGAGCTGTTTCCTGCTTCCCGGTTGGTATGCCTGTCTCCACTGCCTGAACCAGTGGGCCAAGCACACAGGTATAAGCTTTTGTCCCAGAGCAGTCGAATATAGACCCCTGCTTTCCACAAGTGGCTAGAATCTCAGTCTCTCCAGGAATTCCACCTGTCTCAGCTTTCCAACCCCGTAATCAGAAGAGTATAATGAAAGCACCATGAAATATAGGTTTGTGCTCCCAGAGCAGATCTCCGGAACTAGGTATTCGGCAGTTCCCAGACTTCCACTACCTCCCTGCTCTGTTTCTCTTCCTTCTGCCAGTGAGCTGGGGTGGGGGAAGGGCTTGGGTCCCGACTGGCCACAGCTTTGGTACATTACCCTGTTCTGTGAAGTCTGCTCTTTTCTCTAGGTATATGCAGTCTGGCGCAGTCCTCTTTCCTGTTGCTCTCTCAGGATTAATTGTATTAATTATATTTTCATAATATATGTGGTTGTAGGAGGACGCCTCTGTCTCACCTCTCATGCTGCCATCTTTAATCCATCTCCCCTCTGCCCATTTTTTCATTGACTTATTTGCTTTTTGTCTGTTGAGGTGTGTGAGCTCTTTATATAATTTGGATGTCAACCTCTTATCAGATATGTCTTTTTGTTCTACTGATGGTGTCCTTTGCTGAACAGAAGATTTTTAGTTTGATATAGTCCCACTTGCTCATTTTTGTTTTTGTTTCCCTTGCCCGGGGAGATATGTTCATGAAGAAGTTGCTCATGTTTATGTCCAAGAGATTTTTGCCTATATTTTTTTCTAAGAGTTTTATGGTTTCATGACTTACATTCAGGTCTTTAATCCATTTTCAGTTTACTTTTGTGTATGGGGTTAGACAATAATCCAGTTTCATTCTCTTGCATGTAGCTGTCCAGTTTTGCCAACACCAGCTGTTGAAGAGGTTGTCCTTTCCCCATTGTATATCCATGGCTCCTTTATCATATATTAACTGACCATATATGCTTGGGTTTATATCTGGGCTCTCTAGTCTGTTCCATTGGTCTATGGGTCTGTTCTTGTGCCAGTGCCAAATTGTCTTGATTATTGTGGCTTTGTAGTAGAGCTTGAAGTAAGGAAGTGTAATTCCCCCTGCTTTATTCTTCCTTCTCAGGATTGCTTTGGCTATTCGGGGTCTTTTGTCATTCCACATGAATTTTAGAACTATTTGCTCTAGTTTATTGAAGAATGGTGTAGGTATTTTGTTTGGGATTGCATTGAATCTGTAGATTGCTTTAGGCTGGATGGCCATTTTGACAATATTAATTCTTCCTAGCCAAGAGCATGGGATGAATTTCCATTTATTAGTGTCCTCCTTAATTTCTCTTAGGAGTGTCTTGTAGTTTTCAGGCTATAGGTCTCACTTCCTTGGTTAGGTTTATTCCTAAGTATTTTATTCTTTTTGATGTAATTGTGAATGGAATTATTTTCCTGATTTCTCCTTCTGCTAGGTCACTGTTTGTGTAAAGGAATGCAACAGATTTCTGTGTATTAATTTTGTATCCCACAACTTTCCTGAATTCAGTTATTAGGTCTAGTAGTTTTGGAGTGGATTCTTTAGGATTTTTTATGTATAATATCATGTCATCTGCAAACAGGGACAGTTTGACTCCTTCCTTGCCAATCTGGATGCCTTTTATTTCTTTGTGTTTTCTGATTGCCATGGCTAGGACCTCCAGTACTATGTTGAATAAAAGCAGGGAAAGTGGACATCCTTGTCTTGTTCCCAATTTTAAGGAAAAGCTTTCATCTTCTCGCTGTTAAGTATGATGTTGGCTGTGGGTTTGTCATATATGGCCTTTATTATGTTGAGGTACTTATCCTCTATATACCCATTTTGTTGACAGCTTTTATCATGAATGGATGTTGAATTTTGTCAAATGCTTTTTCAGTATCTATGGAGATGATCATGTGGTTTTTGTCCTTTTGTTGATGCAATGGATGATATTGATGGATTTTTCAAATGTACCATCCTTGCATCTTGGTCATGATGGATGACCTTTTTGATGTGTTTTTTATTTTGGTTTGCTAATATTTTGTTGAGTATTTTTGCATCTATGTTCATCAGGGATATTGGTCTGTAATTTTCTTTATTTGTGGTGTCTTTGCCTGGTTTTGGTATTAGAGTGATGTTGGCCTTGTAGAATGACTTTGGGAGTATTCCCTCCTCTTCTACTTTTTTGGAAAACCTTAAGGAGGATGGGTATTAGATCTTCACTAAATGTTTGATAAAATTCAGTGGTGAAGCCATCTGGTTCAGGGGTTTTGTTCTTAGGTAGTTTTTTGATTACCAATTCAATTTCTTTGCTGGTAATTGGTCTGTTCAGATTTTCTGCTTCTTCCTGGGTCAGCCTTAGAAGGTTGTATTTTTCTAGAAAGTTGTCCATTTCTTCTAGGTTATCCAGTTTGTTACCATATACTTTTTCATAGTAACATCTCATAATTCTTTGTATTTCTGTGGTGTCTGTAGTGATTTTTCCCTTCTCATTTCTGATTCTGTTTATGTGCGTAGACTCTCTTTTTTTCTTGATAAGTCTGGCTAGAAGTTTATCTATTTTATTTTCTCAAAGAACCAGCTCTTGCTTTCATTGATTCTTTTTATTGTTTTATTCTTCTCGATTTTGTTTATTTCTGCTTTAGTCTTTATTATGTCCCTCCTTCTACTGACTTTGGGCCTCATTTGTTCTTCCTTTTCTAGTTTCATTAATTGTGAGTTTAGACTCTTCATTTGGGATTGTTCTTTCCTGAGGTAGGCCTGTATTACAATATATTTCCCTCTTAGAATGGCCTTCACTGTGTCCCACAGATTTTTGTGTTGTTGAATCACTGTTGTCATTTGTTTCCATATATTGCTTGATCTCTCTTTTTATTTGGTCATTGATCCATTGATTATTTAGGAGCATGTTATTAAGCCTCCATGTGTTTGTGGGCTTTTCATTTTCTTTTTGTCATTTATTTCTAGTTTCATACCTTTGTGATCTGAAAAGCTGCTTGGTACAATTTCAATCTTTTCGAATTTACTGAGGTTCTTTTTGTGGCCTAGTATATGATCTATTCTGGAAAATGCTCCTTGTGCACTTGAGAAGAATGTGTATCCTGTTGCTTTTGGATGGAGTGTTCTGTAGATGTCCATTAGGTCCATCTCTTCTAATACGTTGTTCAGTGCCTCTGTCTCTTTACTTATTTTCTGTCTGGTTGATGTGTCCTTCAGTGTGAGTGGTGTGTTGAAGTCTCCTAAAACGAATGCATTGCATTCTATTTCCCCCTTTATTTCTGTTAGTATTTGTTTCACATATGTAGGTGATCCTGTGTTGTGTGTATAGATATTTATAATGGTTATACCCTCTTGTTGGACTGTTCCTTTTATCATTATGTAATGTCCTTCTTTGTCTCTTGTTACTTTCTTTGTTTTGAAGTCTATTTTGTCTGATACAAGTACTGCAACACTTGCTTTTTTCTCACTATTAATTGCATGAAATATCTTTTTCCATGCCTTTACTTTCAGTCTGTGTATGTCTTTGGGTTTGAAGTGAGTCTCTTGTAGGCAGCATATAGATGGCTCTTGCTTTTTTATCCATTCAGTGACTCTATGTCTTTTGATTGGTGCATTCAGACCATTTACATTTAGGGTGACTATCGATAGGTATGTACTTATTGCCATTGCAGGCTTTAGATTCATGGTTACTAAAGGTTCAAGGGTAATTCCCTTACTATCTATTAGTCTAATTTAACTCAGTATGCTATTACAAACACAATCTAAAGGTTCTTTTCCCCCCCTCCTTTTTCTTCCTCCTCCATTCTTTGTATGTTATGAATCATATTCTGTTCTCTTTGTCTATCCCTTGGTTGACATCTATTTAGCCTTAGGAATACTTCCATCTATAGGAGTCCCTCCAAAATGCACTGTAGAGGTGGTTTGTGGGAGGTAAATTCTCTTAGCTTTTGCTTATTTGAAAATTGTTTAATCCCTCCTTCAAATTTAAATGATAACTTTTCCAGGTAGAGTATTCTTGGTTCAAGGCCCTTCTGCTTTATTGCATTGAATATATCTTGCCACTCCCTTCTGGCCTGTAAGGTTTCTGTTGAGAAGTCTGATGATAGCCTGATGGGTTTTCCTTTGTATGTGATCTTTTTTCTCTCTCTCTAGCTGCTTTTAAAAGTCTGTCTTTTTCCTTGATCTTTGCCATTTTAATTATTATATGTCTTGATGTTGTCTTCCTTCGGTCTCGTGTTGGGAGATCTGCACGCCTCCATGGCTTGAGAGACTATCTCCTTTCCCAGATTGGGGAAGTTTTCAGCAATTACCTCCTCAATGACACTTTCTATCCCTTTTTCTCTCTCTTCTTCTTCTGGTACCGCTATAATGCGAATATTGTTCTGTTGGATTGGTCACACAGTTCTGTCAATATTCTTTCATTCTTAGAGATTCTTTTTTCTCTCTGTGCCTCAGCTTCTTTGTATTCCTCTTCTCTAATTTCTATTCCATTTACCATCTCTTCTACTACATCTAACTGCTTTTAAATTGCTCCATTGTATGTTTCATTTCAGATATGGAATTTCTTAATGATTGAATCTCTGTCTTAAATTAATTCCTGAGTTCTTGAATATTTTTCTGTACCTTAATAAGCATGTTTATAATTTTTATTTTTAACTCTCTTTCAGGAAGATTGGTGTATTCAGTTTCATTTGGCCCTTTTTCTGGGGTTTGTGAGATTTTGGTCTGAACCATGCTCTTTTGACATTTCATATTTCTGTGTGGTGCCCACTAATTCCCAGAAGCTCCAGTCTCTGGAGTTGCTCAGCCCCTAGAGTGAGGTTGGGGGTCATAGGGAAGTGGACCTGGTGCCTGGTGGGGGGGAAAGATCTGTTTCCTGATTCCCGTCTGCGGTGCCTGTCTCCGGTGTCAGGACCAGTGGGCCAAGCACACAGGTGTAAGCCTCTATGCTTTGCATCTCTAGCTATTGTAGGCAAGGCCTCCCTCTGGCTGGCCTGATGCCAGCACAGTGACTGCCTAGTTTGCGAACTGCTGCCCTCAGTCTAGGAGGAAGATGCCACAGGCTGCGTGTCACAGTGGGGGGCTTCGGGGCTGAGTAGGCAGCCAGGGGGATGGAGCACCTGAAGCTCCTCAAAGTTCCCAACCAGCTGCGCAGAGCGCACCCAGACAACTTTATCCAGCTCTCCCTTCTCCCGTGCAGCAAGCTCTGTGCAAACCTAGCCCCTTCAGCATCCCTCTCACTGCTAGGAAGCCAATCAGACTGCTTGCCTTTCCTCTGACACAGAGCGGTTGGATGTGGATCCGCTCCTCCACAAACAGCCAGAGTCTCAGTCTCTCAAGCACTCTACCTGTCTGAGCTCCCCAATGTCCACACAATATAAGTTTCTGCTCACGACGCAGATCTCCAGGGCTAGGTGTTCAGCAGTCCCAGGCTTCCGCCCCCTCCCCACTCCATTTCTCTTCCTCCCGCCAGTGAGCTTGGGTTGGGGAAGGGCTTGGGTCCTGCCAGATTAAGGCTTTCATACGTTACCCTGTTTCATGAGGTCTGTATGCAGTCTGGTGCAGCCTTCTTTCTTGTTATTGTTTTAGGATTAGTTATATTAAATAACTATATTTTTGTACTATTTGTGGTTTTGGGAGGAGTTCTCCATCTCACCTCTCATGCCGCCATCTTGAATACAACCACACTGTTTTTTACAGAGGCTGCACAATTTCACATTCCCACCAACAGTGTACAAGAATTACAATTTCTCCACATCCACCCTAAGACTTATTTCCTTCCTTCCTTTCTTTTTTTCATTGTAGCCACCCTAATAGGTGTGAGGTGATATCTCATTGTAGTTTTGATTTGCACTTCACTAATTATTAGTGACACTGAAGATTTTTACGTGCTTATTGTCCATTTGTACATCTTCTTCTGAGAAATGTCTACTCAAGTCCTTTACCTGTTTTTGTTTGTTTTTGTTGCTGTTGTTAAGTTGACTACATTCTGAAACAAAAAAACTAGCAACAGGTTGAGAGAGAAAGCTTCTCCCTGAGAGCCATGCATCAAAAACCTTATCTATTCAGCTACTGATCTATAGAATTTTAAGGCCTGGATTAACCACTCACCACTTTCTGAGGTCTCAAAAGTAATTTTTTAAATTCTACAATTGGACCTACTTTCCATATGCTTCTTCACCACCACTATCACCCACCCTTCCCACCCTGCATATGTGAACATGCAAATCACTAGTCCTATTTAATCAGTCTTTTGTTCTTTCTGCCTGTGGATTTGTAAGACAGTCACACACCTTTCTCTACAATGTACATTCACTTAATAAAAAATGTTTACTAACTTGCCTTTCCTTCTCTAGGCTTAATTTTCCAAACTCCTTAAGAAATGGATTTCTCTCAGTGCTATCATTAACTAGTACAGGGGAGAAATGACACTCTTCGGTCCCATGAGGAGGGTGCCTGAATACCTTTAGACAAGCTGAAACTGCCACATGGAAACAAATCTCAGCCTTTAGAATTCCAAATATGAAGCACAACATGGGCATGGGTTGGAACAATGTTTGCAGAAACTTTGCAGGGTCCAGCAGATTGTTGAAATTGTACAGTTCTGCAGAAAGGGCAGGGTGCCTTGCTGGAAAGCTCTTTGTGTACCAAATGATGCCCAAGCTGCTTTGCCTAGCTTCCACCTTACCCCCATGGTCCACACTACAGCAGGCCTTGTTTACTGCCTGCAGCCACCACATTCTTCTCCAAACTGTGCTGCGCCTCTGGTGCCTCAGGACTTTGAGCTCACAGTTCCTTCTGCCTGGGAAGCTTGTTGGTTAACTCCAGTCCTATACAACCTATTTGTGTCCTTGGATCCATCCCTATGTCCACTCTTATTAAGACACAGAATAGAAATCACTCACAAGGAAAAAATGAAAAAAAGCACAAATACATGGAGGCTAAATGACATGCTTCTAAATAATCAATGGATCAAGGAACAAGATCACAGAGGAAATCAAACAACACATGGAGACAAATGAAACCAGAAACATACTGGTTCAAAATATGTGGATGCAGCAAAAGTGGCTCTAGGAGGGAAGTTTATAGCAATACAGGCCTACCTCATAAAACAAACACAATCTCAAATAAACAATATAACCCTACAAATACTTAGAGATGAGCTAATACCCATCTTCTTAAACTAAAGGAACTAGGAAAAGAAGAACAAAGCCCAAAATTAGTAGAGGGAGGGACATAATAAAGATCAGAGCAGAAATAAATAAAAGACTAAGAAAACAATAGGAAAAGTCAATGAAATCAAGAGTTGGTTCTTAGAAAAGATAAACAAAATAAGCAAACCCTTAGCCAGACTTAACAAGAAAAAAAGAGAGAGGACACAAATAAACAAAATCAGAGATGAAAAAGGAGAAGTTACAACTGACGCCACAGAAATTCAAAGAATTATAAGAGAATTCTATGAAAATTCATATGCCAATAAGTTGTACAACCTAGAAGAAATGGACAAATTCCTAGAAATATACAATCTTATAAGACTGCCACAGGAAGAAACAGAAAATCTGAACAGTCAATTACCATTAACGAAATTGAAGTAATGTTAAAAGAACTCCCAACAAGCATAAGTCCAGGACCAGATAGCTTCAGGTGAATTCTACCAAATACTTAGAGATGAGCTAATACCCATCTTCTTAAAGTATTCCAAAAGCTAGAAGAGGAGGGAATACTTCAGTACTCATTCTATGAAGCCAGTATTACTCTAATACCAAAACCAGACAAAGACACTACAAAAAAAGAAAACTACAGATCAATATCCCTGACTAACATAGAAACAAAAATCTTCAACAAATACTAGCAAACCAAATTCAAAAATACATAAAGAGGATCATTCACCATGACCAAGTGAGATTTATTTCAGGGAGCCAAGGATGGTGTGATATCTGCAAATCAATCAATGTCATACACCACATTAACAAAAGGAAGGACAAAAAAGATATAATCATCTTAATAGAATCTGAAAAAGCATTTGACAAAATTTAACATCCATCTGTGATAAAAACGCTCAACAAAGTGGGCATGGAGGGAATATAACTTACCATAATAAAGGCTATATATGACAAACTCACAGCCAACCTCACAGTCAATGGTGAAAAAAATGAAAGCTTTTCTTCTAAGATTAGGAAGAAAGATGCCATTCTCACCACTTTTATGCAACATAGTACTGGAAGTCCTAGCCACAGCAATCAGATAAGAAAAAGAAATAAATGGCATCCAAATTGGTAAGGAAGAAGTAAAACTGTCACTATTTGCAGATGACATGATACTGTATATAGGAAACCTTAAAGACTCCATCAAAAAAACTATTAGAACTAAAAAAATGGATTCAGCAAAGCTGCAGAATACAAAGTCAATATACAGAAATTTGATGAATTCCTATATATTAGCAATTAACTAGCAGAAAGAGAAGTCAAGGAAAAAATTCCAGTTACAATTGCACCAAAAAGAGTAAAATATCTAGGAATAAACCTAACCAAGGAGATGAAAGACCTATACTCTGAAAACTATAAGTCACTGATGAAAGAAACTGAAGAAGACATATGGAAGAATAATGGAACTCTATCCTGTGCTCATGGATAGGAAAAATTAATACTGGCAAAATGGCCATCCTGCCCAAAGCAATTTACAGATTTGATGCAATCCCTATCAAAATGCCAATGGCATTTTTCAATGAACTAGAGTAAATAATTCTAAAATTTATATGGAACCACAAAAGACCCCAAATAGCCAAAGCAATCTTGAGAAAGAAGAACAAAGCTGAGGGGATTACACTCCCTGACTTTAAGCTATATTACAAAGCTACAGGGAGTAAAGCAGTATGGTACTGGCACAAGAACAGACCCAGAGATCACTGGAACAGAATAAAGAGCTCAGAAATAAACCCACACATACATGTGGTCAACTAATATACAACAAAGGAGCTATGAATATACAGCGGGGAAAAGACAGTCTCTTCAGTAAATGGTGTTGGGAAAACTGGACAGCTACATGCAAGAGAATGAAACTAGATCACTGTTTTATACCATATACAAAAGTAAACTACAAATGAATTAAAGACCTAAATGTAAGTCATGAAACCATAAAACTCTCAGAAGAAAACATAGGCAAGAATCTCATGAACATCAGTATAAGAAATTTCTTTCTGGATACATCTCCACAGGCAAGGGAAACAAAAGCAAATAGAAACAAGTGGGACTACATCAAACTAAAAACCTTCTGCACAGCAAAGGAAACCTTCAACAAAACAAAAAGGCAACCTACCATATGGGAGAATATATTTGCAAACAATATATCTGATATGGGACTAATATCTAAAACTTACAAAGAACTCATACAATTCAACACCAAAAAAAACCAAATAATCCAATTACAAAATGGGCAGAGAACCCGAATACACATTTTGTCAAAGAAGACATACAGATAGCCAACAGACACATGAAAAGATCCTCAGCATCACTAATTATTAGTGAAATGCAAATCAAAACCAAGAGATTATCACCTCACACCTGTAAGAATAGCTATTATCAAAAAGACAGGAAATAACAAATATTGGCAAGGACATGGAGAAAAGAGAATCTTCCTACACTGTTGTTAGGAATGTAAATTGGTCCAGTCACTGTGGGAAACAATATGGAGGTTTCTCAAAAAATTAAAAATAGAAATACCATATCACCCAGCATTTCTACTACTGGGAATTTACCTAAATTAAATAAAATAACTAATTTGAAAATAGTTCATTGCAGTATTATTTACAACAGATACAGAAGCAACCCAAATACCCATCAATAGATGAATTGATAAAGATGTACATTTACACAATGGAATATTACTCAGCCATAAAAAAGAAGGCACTTTCAACAGACACATGAAAATATGCTTCACATTGCTAATCATCAGGGACATGCAAATTAAAACCACGAGATATCACCTCACCCCAGTCAGGATGGCCAAATCCAACAGACATGAAACAACAAATGCTGGCAAGGATGCGGAGAAAAGGGAACCCTCCTACACTGTTGGCGGGAACGTAAATTAGTTCAACCATTGTGGAAAGCAATATGGAGGTTTCTCAAAAAATTAAAAATATAAATACCATTTGATACAGTTATTGCACTCCTAGGAATTTACCTGAAGAAAACAAGATCCCTGATTCAAAAAGATATAAGCACCCCTTTGTTTATAGCTGCACTATTTACAATAGCCAAGATATGGAAGCAACCTAAGTGTCCATCAATAGATGAATGGACAAAGAAGAGTGGTACATATACAAAATGGAATATTATTCAGCCATAAAAAGAAAGGAAATCATACCATTTGCAACAACAGGGATGGATCTAGAGGGTTATATGCTCAGTGAAATAAGCCAGCAGAGAAAGACAAATGCCAAATGACTTCACTCATTTGTAGCATAACAACAAAGCAAAATGGAAGGAACAAAACAGCAGCAAACTCACACTGAGAAGGGACAAGTGGTTACCAAAGGGACTGTTGGGGAGGATGGGTGGGCAGGGAGGGAGAAGGGGATTCAGGGGCACTATAATTTGCAATTACAATATAGGTAGGTCACAGGGAAGGCAGTACAGCACAGAGAAGACAAGTAATGACACTATAGCATCTTACTATGCTGATAGACAGTGACTGCAATGTGGGGATGAGGACTTGATAATATGGGTGAATGTTGAAACCACCATGTTGTTCATGTGAAATCTTCATAAGATTATATATCAGTGATACTTTAATTTAAAAATATATATATTAAAAAAAAGAAGGCTCTCTTGCCATTTGCAACAACATAGATGGACCTGGAGGGTATCATGCTAAGTGAAATTAGCCAGGCAGAGAAAGACAAATACCATATGATTTCACTTATAGGTGGAATCTAAAATACAAAACAAGCAAACAAAAAGAAATAAACACATAAATAGGGACAACAGACTGTTGGTTACCATGGGGAGGTGGGTGGGGAGGCAGGTAAATAAGAGAAAGGGATAAAGAGATACAAACTGCAAACTGTAAAATAAGTTAGTCATAGCAATGGAAGTACAATATATAGAATATAACCAATAATATTGTAATATCATGGTGTGGTAACAGGGGGAACTCCACTTACAGTGGCAAGCATCTAGTAATGTAAATAATCAGGTCACTACGTTGTACATCTGAAACCAATATAATATTGTATATTAGCTTTATTCCAATAAAAAAAAAACGTCTGAGCAAAGGCACTAGTGGCTACCAAGGAGGAAGGATTGGGGCAGATTAGGGGGGAGGGTGAAGGGGATAAAGGGGCACAATAATTCACAATAACAATATAAGTTGGTCACAGGGATACAGCATGGAGAATACAATGATTCCATAACCTCTTCTATGTTGATAGATAGTAACCACACTAGAGGGGTTGAGGATATAATAATATGTAACTGTTGAACCACTGTATTGTGTATTTGAAATCATTGTAAGATTGTATAGCAACAATAATAAAAAAAAACCTCTGAGCAAAAGACCACCTTTTAATTAAAATAGTTGTTGACAGTTTGTGTTATATGGTTGGATTTTAGTGGCTGTTATGAACTGAGTGAGATGCTGTACCTTCTCAGCAACACATGTATCAATATTCCAGAGGTTGGAAAAAAAAAGACACAAGTAGGGCTCCAATAAATGCTGATAGGCTTAATGAATAAGTGAAGACATCATAAAATAGTAATTTTTAATCCCACATAACTGGGCAGAAAGATTGCAGAACTATGAAGGCAGGGAGGTCAGGTTCCAATACCAGTTCTTCCACTTACTAGCTGGATGAATGAACTTTGCCCCTCTGAGAGTTCAAGAAATGTTTGTTGAATGAATGAAGAAAATATTCTCACAGAGCTGTGTGACAAATTAAATGAGCTGCTTGTACTGTTCCAGGCCACAGAAGGGTATGCAATAGAATTACTACTCTCTCTACTGAACACTAAAATCAACATTAAGGTTATATTTAAGTGAAAGATTTTATTCATAGTCATAATGAGCACCATGACCTGAGAGCAGCCCATCAGTGTATTCCAATAAACTGCTCTAAAGTCCCTCCATTTAGAGACATCTTAACTTTTTCTACAGCAAGGGATATGCATAAACGGTTACATTTATCAGTACATCAGTATGGCAGCATGGATACATCTAATTAGTGTCCTAAAGGATCATGCTATACACACTGATGTTATGTGTAGGAGAGGAGGCAAGTATAAGGGTCTCAGGTGAATTGACTCACCTTCCTCTGGGTATGGAGAGGGCATATGTGACATTATCTCACTTTTGCTAAGCAGAAAATTCCTGACCAACTACATTTCAGGCAGAGGTTGAAACTGTAATTATGCTAGGTGTTAAGCACCAACTTGGCTTAGCAGAAGTGACAACATTTTGGGCCTGTGTCTTTCTTTTTAATACTACTACATCACGTTCTCTATTTATGTAGACTGTGAGTTCCTTGAGGGAAGAGGATGTCTGATTCAGTTCCGAGCTCCCCAAGATGCAGGGTCACATTAGGCCGCTAGGTTGAAGACAGACCACTACATTTTTATTTTTTATTTTTAATCTATTTATATTTTCATGTCAGATGGGTAATGGGCAAACGTCGTAACAAGGCTTGAGGGAGGCATATGTCACGCAAAAGCGTGAACACCCAGTCATCATGGCTATGAACTACAAAAGGATCTGTGACTACGTTTTTAATATGCTGGGAGCAGGGATGATTACATATCCGGAAAGGCTCTGGACCCTTCGCAGAAACAAGTCCCATCATCCCGCAAGAATCTCAGCCTGTTCACGTACAAATAAAGGGCTACTATACTTGCAGATCGACTCTGCGGTCCACAGGATCCCGCGCTCCGGCGCCGCAGGGGGCCAAGACGGGCCGCCGCCTTCGCCACTCCCGGGTCCTCCCGGCTCAACCCTGTGACGGAGTTGGCGCCTAGAGGAGGCGCATGCCCGCTCCCCTCTCCCTGGCTCCTCCCTCTCTTCCTTGGTTACGCCTTCGCGTTTCAAGCGCTGGTCCCTTTTTGTCCCCGACTGCACGCGGTGTCAGTGTCCGTGCGGAAGTGGTGGTGTTCTCTTCAGAGAACAAGATGGCGACCACTGCTGTGGCGCTGCCGGGTGGGGTGGCCAGTCGGGCCAACAAGCGCGGCAGCAGTGGGCCGGGAGGCGGCGGCGGTGCGGGACCCAAAGTGGCCGAGGAGGAACCGCCGCCACCTCTGCAAGCGGTTCTGGTGGCAGATAGCTTCAACCGCCGTTTCTTCCCCATCTCCAAGGACCAGCCTCGGGTGAGCGCCGCGCGGGAGAGCAGCCAGAGGGCCCGCAGGCGGCGGGGCTACAGCGAGTTATACTTTCACCTGCCTAGTGAGGCGTGCTCTGGAAGGCCTTGTATCCACCCTCTTTCCTGGAAATTGGGTTTATCTGATTAAGGGGAAGGCGGAGGGACCGTCTAAAGCCTTGACGACTGCTTAACCCGAGTGAGTGGCTGGCAGATTGGGGCACTCTCAGTGCTGGCCACCGTCAGGTGTGGAAGGCTTACAGAGGGCTGAAGGCAGAAGCAGTGCTTGGGAGAAGCCTTCACTCAGGGATTCAGTGCCCCAAGAGGAGGCTGCGCTGCCTTTATGAAGAGGAAAAAGAGATCCTTGGGTGAAAGGGAACATCACCCCCTTTTGCCTCCAAAAGGGACGTCATGTGTCCAACAAATAGCAGGCTGGTCTGATCCCATGGTAACAGCTGTTTTGGATCTCCTACTGTGTGCTTTTTTTTCTTTCCTGGTTTTAATGACAGACGGTGCCATCTCTCAAAAGGAGGACTGAACGAGTTTAGTGGCTGGTTGCCAGCAGTCCCTGTATTGTCTAGATACTGGGGAATTGGACCCAGCTAGTCATAGGGATTACTGTATCACTCAGTAGACCCCAATTCAGTTAAAGAAAGGGAACTGCATTCAGTTCAGGAAAATCACTACCCGCTCCCCAAAAAAAGCCTAATGGCTGTTCACTTTGGCAAGTGATTGGGGTGGCTAGCCCTGACTCTTAGAAAAGGATCAAGGAAGGAAATTTTGTGACAGACAAGGCCTTATTGGTGCTTAAATTTCTGTAGATATGATTATCTGCTCCTCTATAGAGGCTCTGTGTACAATGTTAAGCAAATAGATTCCTTGCTCACTACATCCAAATTGCAACACCTTAGACTCTAATGCTTGGAGCATACCATAAACATCAAAGGCAGCAGGCTGATCGCTTTTAAATTAGAAAGATAAAGTAAAAATACAGTGTTTGGAAATACTGATAGAGGAGTGAAAATTGTGGTTGAAGTGGGAGAAACAAAGGTACCCAGAGGGCCCTCATGGATTCAAGACTTCAAACTTTTTTTCATCTCCTACCCTCCAGGTCCTCTTGCCCCTGGCCAATGTGGCACTAATTGACTACACTCTGGAATTTTTGACTGCCACAGGTGTACAGGAAACCTTTGTCTTTTGTTGCTGGAAGGCTGCTCAAATCAAGGAACATTTACTGTAAGGCTCTGCAGCTTTTCTTTCCATGTTTCACCTTTTTTTTTTTTTTCAGTTTCCTTGGGATAGATGTAATAAATAAGGGGAAATTGTGAGGGAATAAAAATGTGTCTATTTGGATTCCATCATGAGGTCTAAGGGCATTCTCTTACCAAGAGGTGAGCAGCTGAAGCTGTGACAAAGATTAAAGAACAACACTGGTATTTTTTTCTAAATCTCACAGAGTTTGGTCCCAGTGCTTTTTATTTAATGACTCCAGTATGGAAATTATAAGAGTAACAGCTTTGTCTTTCCACTGAGCTTCTAAATGTTGAGCTCTTCTTCATCTTTGTATTCCCAGTGCCTAACTTAGTATCAAGCACACAGTAACAATAAATGTTTGGTGAAATCTTATTGAAAGAGTAAATTTCAGGATTTATGGAAGCCTAAGAAACAAGACTTGGATATTAGCATGGTTTCCATTGGACAGTTTATAAATTTAGTACGGACTTTGAAAGGAGAAGAGTAGCATGAAAAGGGTGCTCCTCAGATACTTTATATACCCTAAGTCTCAGCAGGATTTTGAGTTCAAATCTATGTTTGGGGGCAAGGGGCAAGGTATGGAGAAGAAATAACCATGTTTCTCTAACCCATTAAACAAGACTGGTTACACAGAATGCTGAAATCATTAATTATAGTTTGTAAAGTTAAAGACGCTGGCAGGAACCCAAAAAAGCTATTGTCAAATAGGAGAGAAAAATAGAGAAGCTCCACATGACCTTTGTGCTTGATTTACTCATTCCCCTTACCACCCCACCTTCCTTTAGGAAGTCCAAGTGGTGCCGCCCTACATCCCTCAATGTGGTTCGGATAATTACATCAGAGCTATATCGATCACTGGGGGATGTTCTCCGTGATGTTGATGCCAAGGCCTTGGTGCGCTCTGACTTCCTTCTGGTGTATGGGGATGTCATCTCAAACATCAATATTACCAGAGCCCTGGAGGAACACAGGTCAGAATGGGAAAATGGTAGGGACAAGGGTTTGGGACCAGTGAGACCTAAGATGGTTTTTTTTTTTTTCTTTTTTTTCTTTTGTTTTTTTTTTAATTTTGGTATCATCATTCATCTACAATTACATGAAGAACACTATGTTTACCAGGCTCCCCCCCTCACCAAGTCCCCCCCACATACCCAACTACAGTCACTGTCCATCAGCATAGCAAGATGCTGTATAATCACCACCTGTCTTCTCTGTGTTGCACAGCCCTCCCCGTACCCTCCCTTAACACTATACATACTAGTTGTAATGCCCCCTTTCTTTTTCCCTGCCCTTATCCCTCCCTTCCCACCCATCCTCCTCAGTCCCTTTCCCTTTGGTAACTGTTCTCTCCCTCCTGTCTTTCATAGATTGAGGCGGAAGCTAGAAAAAAATGTATCTGTGATGACAATGATCTTCAAGGAGTCATCCCCCAGCCACCGAACTCGTTGCCTTGAGGATAATGTGGTAGTGGCTGTGGATAGTGCCACAAACCGGGTTCTCCATTTCCAGAAGACCCAAGGCCTCCGACGTTTTTCTTTTCCTCTGGTGTGTGGGTATCTGGGGTTCTCAATGTAGTAAAGTGACAGGCTTCAGCAGGAGAGACAGGTTAAAATCCATGTAACTTCTCCCCACAGAGCTTATTCCAGGGCAGTCGAGATGCAGTAGAGATCCGCTATGATTTACTGGATTGTCATATCAGCATCTGTTCTCCTCAGGTGAGCTCTTCAGGTCTGGGGCTGCACATCAAGAGTAGATGTGGGAAGGCTAGGGTGTATTTCTTCTTCGTATCTGTTCTACAGAAAATAGGTGCCATTATCTTTTGTTGTTGTTATTATTGTTGTCTTTTATACAAAAAATGCACAAATTTTAATGTGCAGCTTGAAGAATTTTGAGGTGTATATGCTGTAACGTAGCCATCACCCAGATCAATGTAGTTAACACTCTCACAATATTTTTTTCCCTTTCACCTATCTCCCCAACTCCCTCCCCTTTGGCAACCACCTGTTTATTCTCTGTGTTTGAGTTGATGTCTGTTTTGTTTGTGCATGTTTTTTATATTCCACGTGTGAGTGAAATCACATGGTATTTGTCTTTCTCTGATCTATTGTGCAAAATAGATGGACCTTCTAGGTCCACCCTCTTGTCCCAGTGGCAAATTTTCATTTTTTTGTCTGAGTAATATTCCATTATATATATGTACCACATCTTTATCCATTCATCTGTTGATGGACACCTAGGTTGCTTCCTTATCTTGGCTGTTGTATATAATACTGCAGTAATAGGTGCTGTCATCTTGACCCCAGTATCCCACTGGGAGCCTTTTTGGGATTCTGGCTCATGTCCTACTGTGAAAGAGTATGATAGGTCTCTGGCAGCTTAGCTACACTTCAGAGCACTTAACTGTGACCCCACCAACTTCTTCCCCCTCCACAGGTGGCTCAACTCTTTACAGACAACTTTGACTACCAAACTCGAAATGACTTTGTCCGAGGCCTATTAGTGAATGAGGAGGTAAGAAAACGCTCCCAAAACCTCTTTAGAAGAAGGCTATGATTTTCTCTCATGCTGATAATTTTTGGTCCCCTTTTGTGTTTTATTGAACCTTAGGAGGAAGGAGAAGAGCTAGGGAAGTGGCCTACAAAAATTTCAGGCAGTTTGGCTCTGTCATTGAAAAGCAGAGGGGAATTTAAAATTAGAAAAGAGTTGTATCTGAGGGCATTCTTCCTCTTTTACTTGCTTGGATGACCTCCCTTTCCTTCTCATCATTCAGATCCTAGGAAACCAGATCCACATGTATGTGACAACTAGGGAATATGGTGCCCGGGTCTCCAACCTACACATGTATGCAGCTGTCTGCGCTGACATCATCCGCCGATGGGTCTACCCTCTCACTCCAGAGGCAAACTTCACTGACAGCACAGTCCAGAGCTGTACTCATTCCCGGCACAACATCTACCGAGGTTCTGAGGTCAGCCTCGGCCACGGCAGCATCCTGGAGGAAAATGTGCTCCTAGGCTCTGGCACTGTTATTGGCAGTAATTGCTCTATCACCAACAGTGTCATTGGCCCTGGCTGTCACATTGGTAAGCACAGGCGGGGAAGTCAAGCTAGTCACCCTAGGAGAGGAACCTGGTGGGGGCACCATGTCTTCAGAGAAGGATACAAAAAGATAGTCCCTAGGAGTAAGGAACTAGAGTGGCTACCATAATAAAGGAGGGAGTAGGGATGTGAAAACAATAATTTGTGACCTTAGAGCCTTTTGTTGGGTGACTCTTCACATTCCAGGGTACCCTATATTCACATTCAGGACCAAGTAGATAATTAACATGCAATAATAACATCTGTTTAGTCTGTAACAGTTTATGAAGGATTTTTGCATACACTATTTTATTTAATCCTCACAAAAACCCTGTGAGGTAGATAGTACTTAGTCCCAGTTTATAGATAAGCAGACAAGCTTGAAAAGGTTATCTCACCCAAAGTCATAGCTAATAAGAAGCGGTGCTAAGACTTGAATCTTCAGTAACGTAAATCCAATGTTCCTTTTATTCTACATAACTGCCTTGTTAGCCTCTTGGTAACTCACTTTGTAGGAATGTGATGTTTCTAATGAAACTGCCCTTTTAAAAGAACAGTAAGATTCTAATTCTAAAATATATAAGCAGAAGTGGAATAATTTGGTTCTACTTCTAAATGTGGATATGATTGTAATAAAGTTCTTGAGTTCAAGGAGTTCCTGGAAATCTTGAAGGTTCTCAGGTTTTTAAGCCTGGGATACAGTCTAATGGTTGTAAACCTGGTAGACCCAGACAGGGTGAGCAATATTCTATTCTCAGATCTGGGCTTCAGCAGCGAAAGGGTGTTTATAGTGAGTTGGAGAATGGAGCGTTAGAGCTGGGTGGGAGCTGTACTATTGTTATCAGCTCTGTCCTCCAGGAATGACCCTGGTCTGGGGTTGGATCCCTGAGTGACCAGGAGTCCTTCCTGTTCTGAGCCAGGTGATAACGTGGTGTTGGACCAGGCCTACCTGTGGCAGGGTGTCCGAGTGGCTGCTGGAGCACAAATCCATCAGTCTCTGCTCTGTGACAATGCTATGGTCAAGGAACAAGTTACACTGAAGCCACGCTGTGTCCTTACTTCCCAGGTGAGACCTGCTCCATACTGTGCACAGACCCTAACCTGAATGGTGGTCATGCTGAGCCAGATAGGACCTTATGTCCACCCATAAATCCAGCCTGAACTGAGAGTCCAAATCCAGTGGCTCATTTGCCTTCTACTTAGGAAAAAAGTCACTCATTGTCAGGATGTCCTTTTCCCCAACCACTAAGAGGTCTAAGCCACCTACTCCTTTTTTCTCCCCTAGGTGGTAGTTGGCCCAGACATCATACTGCCTGAGGGCTCAGTGATATCTATGCACCCTCCAGATGCAGAAGAAGATGAGGATGATGGTCAGTTTAGTGATGATTCTGGGGCTGACCAAGAAAAGGAGAAAGTGAAGCAGAAAGGTGTGAGGTTCAGCAGGTGTGGGGCATCTGTGTGTTTCTGCCCCTTAGAAAAACCAGTGTTTCCACCTAGAGGGACTGGTGTATCTACTCGGCCTTCACTAAAGATCACTGCCTTTTCCAGGTTATAATCCAGCAGAAGTTGGAGTTGCAGGCCAGGGCTACCTCTGGAAAGCTGCAGACATGAACACAGAGGAAGAGGAGGAATTACGGCAGAATCTGTGGGGTGAGCTAGACCTTACTCCTGCCATTTCCCTTTCTAAATTGGAATATTTTGGAGGAAAATGAACACTTCAGAATCAGACTACTTCTTCATTACTTTATTCATGCAGACTGGGCAGATACATTGCTGTCAATGGCTCTTTCCTTTTTTCTTTTTTCTCACCCTTTGTGGGTTCTCAGGACTCACAATCAACATGGTAGAAGAGAGTGAAACTGAGAGTGAGCGAAGTATGGATTCTGAGGAGCTAGATAGCCGGGCAGGCTCCCCACAGATGGATGACATTAAAGGTGAGTGGTCCAGGGACTGGTGTCCTGGGACAAAAGAAGAAAACCTCCAGTTTCTTCTTTGTCTGGGTCAACTAGCCAGAGATTTGTGTTCCTTCCAGAAAGGATTTGATGTAAAGTCAGGACTAGATGACTTAAAGCATTTTGGAGTGTTGTTCACCCATAAATTTTTTTTACTTTGATTTCAGTATTCCAGAACGAAGTCCTGGGAACACTGCAGCGGGGCAAGGAGGAGAACATTTCTTGTGACAATCTAGTCCTAGAGATCAACTCTCTCAAGTAAGAGCAGCCCCTCCTTATTCTCTTCTCCTTGGTGTAGTCCCACCCAGGTAGAGGTTCTCACCTGTTTTTCTCCCCAAATATGAAACTATTCCCTCAACATCCCAAATGGACAAGGCCATTGGCATTTGGAACAAGGAGAGCATTAGGTTCTAGCTGCAGCATAGACTTTCCCCTTCCAAAACTGTCCCCTCCATGTTCTATCTGACTTCCTCTCCCCCAGTGTCCTCCAAAGTCATAGTCTACAGCATGCTGAAAGGGCCTATGAGGGCCCTGGTGTCACCTGAGTCTCCCCACAGGTACGCCTACAACATAAGCCTAAAGGAGGTGATGCAGGTACTGAGCCGCGTGGTCCTGGAGTTCCCCCTGCAGCAAATGGATTCCCCACTCGATCCAAACCGCTACTGTGCCCTGCTGCTTCCCGTGAGCAAAGATTGGGGCGGGTGCAAGGGATAGGGTGGAGTCGATACATGTCTGCTATGCTCGACTTTAAAGGAAATTAGGAGTAGAAGTTCTTGTTATGAGATATATGTTACTTATGGTTCCTTTCTCCTTGCCTCTGGCCGTAGGTTGAGTTTGTGAACAGCCTTGGCTGGTCCAGGGGAGTCAAGTTAGGTTCAAGTTAGGTACTGAGTAGCCTTTCAGACCCCAGGATTCAGACCACACGAGCCCAGAGGTACACCCAACATAGACCTGGACTTTTGTACTATCTGACTGAAGATTACTTGAACCAGGAGATCGACCTTTAGGCTAGGAATAGGTATGAAGAGACAACCTGTAGTATCTGAGACCACCTTTCACTTCTGGGAAATCTCCTTTTTCCCCAACCCAGACTGCCAGTAAGTGAACTCCCAAGCCTCTCTTAACATGATTCCACAGGGCCTGTATCATCTCTCTCCTGTCTTCCCATATCATAAAAGTCCCATGTTATCAATATTGATTTTCTTTGCTGACAAGGTATAGGTGCATGCCCAGAAATAGATTCCAGCTCCCTTCTCCCTTCTTCCATAGCTGCTCAAGGCCTGGAGCCCTGTTTTTAGAAACTACGTAAAGCGTGCAGCTGATCATTTGGAAACATTAGCAGCCATTGAGGACTTCTTTCTGGACCATGAAGCTCTTGGTACTTCCATGGCCAAGGTGAATACTGCCTCAAGCCCTGTAGTCCTGCATTTGCTTTGACACAGGCCTTGGTGACCTCCATGGCTACATAAAACAGAGGCTGATATGAATCTGGTATGGCATTTGGTTACAGCACTGTCCACCCCCTAGTATTGTGCTTATTGCTGGGATAGTACATACTAGAGCCAGGCTAGTAAGGCAGCCTTTTGGAGGTTGCTCTGGGAATGGAATGTGCAAAGCATTACCCAGCAACAGTTCCTGAAATTATACCTGTCCCGTGCCAGAGTGAACGGTTCACTCTTGTCTCTTTTGGAGGAGGTTGTTCAGTAAGTAGAAGGAAGCCGAGGGCCTGATAAAGGGAGGTGCTAGGATCTTGCCTCCTCTTCCTCTGTTATTCATTGTATCTTGCTGGCCTCTACAAGACCTCTGAGATCTCTTCTGCTGACCTCCTGCAGGTACTGATGGCTTTTTATCAGCTGGAGATCCTGGCAGAAGAAACAATCCTGAGCTGGTTCAGCCAAAGGGAAACAACTGACAAGGGCTGGCAGTTGCGCAGGAACCAACAGGTGAGTCAGGATGCCCCCTTCACACCACGGTGGTTGTCTGGGCCCTCAGCCATAGACTCCAGGGCAGTAGCTTCCTGGGTCTCTGTGGTTGTTAGAACTATTTAACTGCTAAGGAGAACAGCAGGGTTATGTGCCCCTCCCCCAGTAGCTCTCTACTGTGCTTCCTTACAGCTGCAGAGGTTCATCCAGTGGCTGAAAGAGGCAGAAGAGGAATCATCTGAAGATGACTGAAATCGCACTGCCTGCTTCATGGGTGTGGTTGATTGCCTCCTGGCTTCTGGTCCAGGGCAAGTGCAAGGCTAGATGCAAAAGGATGGTGACTACCATCCCAGCTGAGACTTAAAGGAGCTGAGTTTGGAACTACAGTATTCTTCCCACCGCTAGCAACCATGTGCCTCCCATCCTGACTGGGGAGTTGGATGAGGAAAATTGGCTGGAACAGGTCTGCTGAAGGAGATGCTAAGCAGGCCCTGCAGTTAGAGGAAGGCCAGAGGAACAGCCTGGTGCTCTGGCTTTCCTTCAGGGAACAGCAGAGAGTAGCTGGCCCTCTCTGCTACTTGTATTTGTTAAAATTAAAAAAGGAAGAGAGTGGTGTATTTGGTTTCTGACTGATCAGCCACTGAAGTAGGTGACCAAAGAGTTCTGAACCTCTGACATGGCAGCTTTTCCCAAACATCTGGGCCAAAGGGAAAAGAGAGGTGTTAGAACCACTAGGTGGTGCTGTTGTGCCTTGCCAGTTGACCATTGCCATGGCTCATGGGTATTAGAGGTCCTAGATTCTTTTCCAGCCTCTGTGAACTGATTTGTAGTCCTGGATTGGAGTGCCTGAGCCTATCCTCATAGAGAATCCTATGCCAAACACTTTTCTGCCCAAGGGTGGTGATGCCAAGCATGTGTCAAGCCCATTAACCACTTGCCAGTCCTTCACATGCTTTGTCCTGTTGATCCAAAGTGCTGTCAGGGAAGTTGGGCTAAGGACTTGAACCTCCTCATAATCCAGGATTCTTCTGCTTCATATTCAGTGTCTCAGTGAAGGGAAATTGCCCCCCAAGGCAAATGTAAACCCAGGCCAGCAAAAGATATCCTAGGAACAGAGGAAGAGCCTGTGAAATGGGCTTTCCCCATACTGGAGTGTTCACTGTATAACAGGCATTTTACTGAATACTTTTCATGTGGTGTTTAATCTTCATACGAGCCCTATGAAATAGATCTTACCCCATTTTCAAATAAGGAGCCTGAAGTTCAGAAAGGTTTCCTAACTGGTCATTGATAGAGCCAGGATTTCATATTGGACTCTAGAGGTGGAGTTTGTCACTTTGCTGTATTGCTGCCTTATTTAACCTTAACCATGAGACATGCCCTTCTATCTCATCTTTTTGAGCTGTTTGTTGCCTTCATATAATCCTTACTGTCTTGTCACTTGACAGACTGTGGCAAATGATTCTGGTAACAAGTGGTCTCCTGGATAGCACTGATGAAATGGTTACCTTTCTTCATTTCAGATGGGTGGAAAGAAGTAAACTTTGGAAGAGATACTGAACTGTACTCAGGGGTATAAAGGGGTACTAGTGAATATTTCAAAAAAGGGGAAAAACAGGCTAGCCAGGGTTTGGCTTAATTGACTTTTCAGAAAATCTCAGTTTCTGCTTTGTTAGATACAGGATCTGGTACTGAGAGCACATGAGAGCATAACTTTAGGTTATGGATGGACCTAGTAGGGGTGATTAAATGCAAATAACCACAGGACACCTTGATTTGTATGTAATAAGCATCAGAGGTCAGAGGTGGCCTAGAGAACTTCCCAGGAGGAAGATATTCCTTCCATTTGTGATTAGGGAAGGCTTACAGGATTGACCCTTGAGTGGCCTACTAAGAAGAAGAGTGGAAGGGAACATTAAAAACAAAGCAAAGGATTCCCATGTAAATGTGGCAAATTAAACACCTTGGCTTTAAAACCATTCAAATGCCAGTAAAGGAATTCTCTCAAAAAGGCACGTGACTCAAGCACCACGTCTTAGCAAAGTTGCTGGATACAAGGTCCTTTGACAAAACCTATTTTATTCCTTGTAGATCAGCATAAAACAGAGAGCAGAACTTCTACAAAGACACAATTTACAATAGCACCATAAAATAAAAGTGTTCATGATAAATATAATAAAAGATACACAAGACATCCTCACAGGAAACTGCAAAACATTACTGAGAGAACGGCAGGAGAACCTGAATAGGGGAAAGTTACACATTTTGTGTATTAGAAGACTCACAAAGATTTGTGGATGTGTAGTCATCCCCTATCAGATCCCAACTAGGTGTGTAAGACAGCAAGTGGATTCTAAAGTGTGCATGAAAATACAAAGGGCCAAGAACAGCTGAGCCATTCTTGAAAGAAAAAGTAGGGAGGAGAACGAGCCTTGTCATGGACGTGGGCAATGATTGACAGAGCGGCACTGTTTCGACGATGTGACCCACCAGGGAGAACAGAGCTGCAAGTCATCAAACGTGCATGCTTGATTGGAGACCATCCAAAAGGCAAAGCTGAGGGGAAAGTGTCCCCCACGGTGGAGGCTGCTGAGCTAGACATCTGTGCAGGATGTGGGGGTGTGACTTGTGCATGAATCCAGCCCAATGATCCCACTTGTAAATACAGACCCAACAATATATTTTTAAAGAAAAAAAAAAAAAGGCACGTGACTCAAGGAAAACAGGAGGTGGTGACAATTAGATACATCAACATTTGGGAAAATAAAAAATAAGTGGAAAAGTGAATTAACTTACCAGAACAGAATTCTACCTGTTGAAGTGGTTATTAACAAGAAGCAAATCAGTGTGCCCTTCTGAACCCAGAAAAGGCTCAACAGAGGAGGGTAATGATCGAGGTTGAGAACTGGGGGTAGGGTGGAGGGGTTATCAGACAAAGATATGTATAAGAAAAAGCCCAGGTCCCCTCTTCCTCTAGTCTAGCAGGTGATCACGCCTACTCAATTCTCCCCTGTAACAAATGGGAGGTTACTCTCTGGAGAAACAGTGGAAGGAAAATTATCAAAGAAATACTTAGGAAGGTTTCCTAAACTGAAAGGTCACAAGTTTCCAGACTGACAGAGCCCATGAGTACTTAGCATAATGAATGAAATAGCCCTGTGAAATTTCAGAACCTTGAAAAATGTAAAATATTAGAGTCTCTGTACTTAACAGCAGATATGGTAGGAAAGGGGTGAAGGGCTACATTGAAAATGAGGGTTTAAGTGTAAGTATATAGTAGGACTCTGAATATAAGCGCACACCAACATATACTCCCAGGGAGAAACAAACGGAACAACTTCAGAAAAAAGGCCTACAAATACTTAGATTTTTTGTTTCCTCGGAAAAAAAAGTCATCCTTCATCATTCCCCATTGGATCACCTGGTAAAGCCTGTTAGTTAACAAGTCTTATACAGGGTCAAAACTTCAATCAGCTTCTTAGAATCTCACTTTAAATGTGAATACACTGCCAAGGGCCATCGAACATTTAAGGAAACATCCAACATGAAAGGTAGAGACCAAAGCAAAAGGAAAATGGACCAAAGAAATGAAGTAGGGAGCTTTTTGAAAACTTGAGTGGGGAAAAGTATACTACTTATTCTCTAAACTCAGAAATTCTGTGTCCTTGATGAAAGTTCTTTAAAAAGGAAGAAGAGTTCTTAGAACTAAAAGCAAGTGATTTCCTTCTGTATTTCTTGAATTTTGAATCATGAATATTTTACCTATTCAGTTGAAAAGAGGAAAAATTGGAAATAATGTTAAGGATAACTTCCCCCAAAATGAAGATATCAAAATAAAAAGAAATGGATGATAAGGGAGAAAAAAATTAAGGATCAAATCCAGAAGGTCCAATATCAAAGTTTCAGAATAAGTAAAATGGTAGTGATGTTACTAAATTAACTCAAGAAAATATCGGTGAATTTCTAGATGGAAATGGCTTTACCAACACTGAGCACAGTGAAAGCACTAAGGCATATCACCACAAAATCCCAGAACCCCAGAGATGAAGAGAACTTCATAAAGACTTCCTTCGAGAGTGTAAAAACAAGTCATGTACGAGAGCTTAGGAAAAATAGCAAATTGGTCACTGAAGAGCAACGTGAAGCTCCAAGATGATGGAGTGATGCCTTTAAAATTCTGAAGGAAAATTACTTTCAACTCAGATTTGCAAACTCTGAAGTTTTCATTTCCCATACTTTCAAGGGAAGCTGCCAAAGGATGTGGTTTATTAAAGCAAAGGAGTACAGTGTAAAGGAATAGGGGACCCAACATAGAGAGACTTGGAATGATCCAGAGGAGTCCCCACCCAAATGACCCCTTGTCTTTAGGCTGACAGCCAGCAGTGCAGACCAGAGCAAGAGAATGCAAGGCTCCAGGGAAGGAAAAGGGTGAATTGTCTAATATATTTAACTGAGTGAACAAAATATGTATTGAGAAACTATTAGATTATGTAGAAAGACTTTAATGAGAGTTACAGTACATAAAAAAGCAAGATGATTAATGTAAAATAGGAAGCATTCATTCAAAATGTCAATGCTAAGTACTGTATTGACTTAACCAAAAAGTGATTTTACTACCTTAAGAGATTGAGGGAGGTGAAATAAAAACAAATACCATCAATCAAAAATGGAAATCAGTAAGCAACACCTAAAATGCATAAATCAAGAAATTATGAGCTAAAAGTAAGTATGCTGGGGTGGTGACAGAAATGGGACAGAAGACTGCTGTTCAAAGCTTAATACTATTTGACTCTACACACATTACTTCGGTAAAAGTTTAAAGGCAAGGGTATGAAATGAAAATAAGATGTGTGCAGAGGCTAGCAAATAGGTTGATTTGCTTAAGTCAAAAACATGACCAGGGTATAATGAAACAAGCTGTAAATGTAGGTATGGGTTAGATTACAGAGGACTTTGAATATCATGCTAAGGATGTTTGGAAGACACGGGAATGTAGAGAGGTTTATGAGCAGAAGAGCTGTCTGAGGTACTGTATTCTTGAAATACTAATTGGCAACAGTGTACAAAATGGAATGAAAGGCGGGGGACAGTTGTTACTGTAGCCTAGAAAGGAATTCCAGTTACCTGGTCCCAGTCTACCTTTCAGCCTCATCTACCACTAACCCTGTAGTCACACTGGCTTCTTGTTCCTCAAATTTGTCGTTTAGTCCTCCCTTGAGCCTTTGTACTTGGCTGTGCCCTATGCCTGGAATGCTCTTCCCCCAGACCAGACCTTATAGCTGCTTCCTTATAGTTGTGGGTCTTAGCTCAAATGGAAGAGACCTTCTCTGACCACCCACATAATCCTTTCTGTTACCTATCACATCACTCCATTTTGCCTTCTTCATGGTATTTGTCATTCTGAAATAATTTATTTACAAGCCTGTGTGTGTCCTTCCAGATGAGTGGTTTCCTGAGGGCAGCCTTATCTGTCTCGTTTTTGCTGTATCTTATATAGTATGCCTTGCACACAAGTAGGACTCAATATTAAACAAAAGCTAAGGAGTGAGATTAGGAACCGATTATACCTATTTCTGGTTTAAGACTTACTGTCCTAGTCATGCACACAACTTCATTCTGTGTTCAATCCACTTATTATGTCATTATTTTGCACGTAGGTACTGAAATTATAAGAAGGAATCAGAACTCCATCCTCTTCTGTCCTCAAGAAGCTGAGTGCGGTAGACTCAATAATAGCAGCTACGCTTCTCACCAAACCCTGAAGAGCCATGTCGGGGTCATTTTTACCCAGTGATACACTGTCAGAATCCTCCCCACCCCATCTCTGGGGACCAAAGCGACCTCTGCATTTTACCCCTCCGCAGCTGCAGAGGAGCAGCCGATCCCGCTGGGGTCCAGAGCCAGGGCCTGGAGGAGTGAGAATGCCGTCCTGGTGAAGTCTGCCCTTCCGTTTAGGGGGCCTGCGGGACCAGAGCGCAGGAGCCCGACCGCGCCGCCCAGCTGGTGGGCGGGATGTCCGCTGGGCCCAGAGGAGGTCCGTGCCAGCAGCACTAGGCCAGTGCGGTTCTGCAGCGGCCGGAGGCGGGGCCGCGCCGGGGCGGGGCTGTGCCGGGGTCGGAGGAGGGGAGCGAGCCGGGACGCATCCCATGGCCGGGAGGGCCACGGCCACCGGAAGAGTCGTAGTCGTCAGCCGAGTCGGGAGAGTGGGGAGCGGAAGCGACGCCGCAGCAGCGGCAGGCGGCGCTGGGACCCGGGGGCGGCCGGAGAACAAGGGAGCTGGCGCCGCGGCCGGCCGCGGACCTAGGCTGAGCCGCTGGGCCGCGCCGAGCGCCGCAGCCGCCGCCCGAGAGGCCCGGCCCGGCCGCCCGAGCAGGCCGCGCGCGGGCCGCCGGGCCCGAGGCCGGAGCCATGGGCGAGACCAAGATCATCTATCACCTGGACGGGCAGGAGACGCCGTACCTGGTGAAGCTGCCCTTGCCCGCCGAGCGCGTCACCTTGGCGGACTTTAAGGGCGTTCTGCAGCGACCCAGCTATAAGTTCTTCTTCAAGTCTATGGACGACGATTTCGGGTGAGGATGGCCCCCACCTCGCCTCCGGGGGACCCAGGTCCCTCCCGCTTCTGGGGCCCGATCGGCCAGTTTGGACTCCCCTTGCTGCACTGGCTTCTAGCCCTACTCCCAGTTCTAGGGGGCGACTCAGCCATTTGGGCCCCCTTTGGCTTCTTCAGAGGCTGGAGTTCCAGCCCCTCTTAGGGACTCTACTTTCGCCTCTTGTGGAGAACCTTGCCCCCCCCCCCCCAGTTTAAGAGAACGTCCAGCTGCCCAAGAGCAGAGTTCCAGCCCATTCAAGCCTCCTCTCCTCAGAGACCAGCGTTTCATAGACACACACCCTCTCCACCCAATTCTAGAGCCAGAGTCCCCAGCCCTCCCTCTGCCAAGAAAGCCACCTTTTTATCATAGACTTGAGTGTTTGGCACTCGGCTTTCACCTTCTCCATCTTTTCAGCTCCACAACTCGGCTATATTCGGAGTATCCTACATCTGAAGGCTATGCCTGTGGGACTGAACTGGGGGGGAAGGGGAGTTGTGGGTGCTCAGGCACCAGGCTGTAAGCTAAGGTCTACAGACCTGATGTTTATTTAGCTGTCTCTCCTCTCCCTTGTGGGGTGTTTGGGATGATGTCAAGGGAGCAGAGCACCTGAGTCCTGAGGAGGAGTCCCCACTAGCCCAGGTGCTGATTGCACCTCAGGATTGGGGCCTTTCTCCTCCAGATGGTGACTACGGGGGAGACCTTGGAAAGGGCCTCAGAGCCTGGATGGGAGGGCCAGGAGGAGTCTCTCGGTGTTCTTCGTCTTCCCTTCTCTGGCGGGGTCTTCTCCACCCAGCTGCAGGGCTTTGGACAGTTTAGAAGCAGTGACTTCCCCTTTAAGAGGGGATGGAATGTTGGAGCCAGAAGGTTCTGTAGCAGCTGGCCTGGGAGGGGGAGCCTAGCCATCCCCTCACTAACCCCCTACCTACTCCCAGGGGACTGAGGGAGGGGGAGGCCCCCACACTAGCCTGCCCCACACTAACTGGGCACTGGGCCTGGAGGCTTCCCACCTTCCAGCCCTAAAGGCTGTCTCTCCAGCCCTAGCCTGAGGCCTGCACTGCTCTTTGGAGCTGAGGCCCCAGAGCTGAGGGGAGAAATTCTTCTCCCCAGGGTTCATCAGTCTGGCTTCTTTCCAAGGACCCCTGCCCTTCTGGCCCTGGGAAGCAAGCACTTTCCCCCTCTTCTGCCTGGCATGTTTTGCTATCACCTTGCCCCCCTGGAACTCAGGGTTTGATGGGCCCAGGAGATCATATTTGTGAGGTGCTTTGTACGAGTTGGAGGTACTGTGCAGCTCCTGTCCTTGTTTATGGTGGTTTTGCTACCTTGGGGTGGGTACTACTGGTGTAATGATTGGCTGGCCACTGTCTGGAGACATACACCCTTGATTGGAAGATTCTGAAGAAGGATCAGTCTTCAAGGGATAGGAGTGACAGGGCTGGTGCCTTGGCCTAGTAAGAGTGGAATAGAGTTAGAAGAGACAAGATACTGCCTCAGGATATGGGACTGGGAAAAATCAGCTCAAGTCTAGTGAGCTGAGGCTATCTTGGGGCCACATGCCTTTAGGGACTCAGATAGGGTTGTATCTCCAACCCTCCTCCATCCCAACTCATCCTTCAGCCCACTGGGCCTAGCCCCCACCTTTAAGCCTAGACCAGTGTCCCCAAGCTGCTCTCAAGCCAGGCCTAACTGCAGTCATAGGACGGCCCTCCTTACATCCACTCACTGTTGACTTAATTTTGTTCTTAAAATCCAGTCAGTACAGTCACTCTTTCTTAGCATGACTCAATAAATTACAGGTCTGATTTTCTGTATTTCTTTCTAAAATGTTAAAATACCTAACCACTGAATTAAATGTTCATTCAGGTACTCCTGAAGCCATCTTGCATACATCAGTGGTACTTGAACCATCCTTTGAGAAAGATTAGAGTCAAGCCATTTTAATAAGGTTGAGAACAAAGCTAAAAATGAAGTGGATGTTGATTTTGTTTTTATCAGTTGTGAGAAACACACTCACTGGTCCAAATTCAGTAAGTGGACACGAAGACAAAGAGGACAGCGGAGTGAGGGATCGGGTGTCTGGTGGGCAGGCACACCTGGGGAGTTTGGCGCCAATAATTTATCTCCTAGTACGCGAGTCCCTCCCCTGGTTCCTCATTGGCTGAGTACTACAGGGTTCACATTCTTTCCCGGACGTCGCCTAAGCCGGTTATATCTTTGCTTTACATTTGTCTTATTGGTAGGTTTGAAAAACTCAAACAGGTATTGCCAGGCCCTTATCAATTCCCCCACCCCCACTCTCAGCCCGAGCAGCTTCCACCACGTGGCCCTTTGTTCATACCTTACTGTTAAAATGTTTAAACGTCCTAGTGGGAATAAATCACATTTAGGTTTTGTACTCTTTCCTAACAATTCCCCCCTTTTTATTTAATAATTTCTGATTTTATTCCCAGTAATGTATTTTAATTTACACTTGGTTCTTTCTCAAATTTCTCTAATCTTGTTTATGGCTGCCTCTATAAGCTTTTGAGTCAAGCCTCTCACACAAGGGATGATACAGCATCCTACAGCAGTTAAAAGTCTTGCAACTGTCTAACAAGGGATGTTAAAACAGAGGTAACTATACCTTTCTATAAAAGTACAATATTTTCCTCCTAACATAACACAGACTCCTTTTTCTGCTAACATATGCTATTCTGTTTTCTCAGGCCATCTTGCTGGTAGCAACTAGTTGACTAGCTACTCCTTGAAGAGCATCCCTGGTATAGTTAATGATCTAATCTACGTTTTTGTTGATGGTGGATCACCAAAATAGTGCTGACTCAAATCTTGCAGCTATTTGATTAATAGCTTTAAATTCATCAGGGACTCCTATTGAGTCAATGTATACATTTGACTTCTATGAACATTTTTTTCATTGGGTGTGGAAATGCCAGGGTAAATGGAATGGCCAATTGGACTAAAGCACAAGTCCCAGTCCAGGTGGGTGGCAACGAGTAGTGCAGGTTCCCCTTTCTACAGTACCACCAAACATCTGCTCGGGGGATGCATAATTTTGAGAAGTTGCCCTCTTTAGAGACATTTTAGGACATGGGTACAAGTCAGTAGTTCCCCACAGGAGTTCTGAAACCTTCCCCTTGCCTAGAGAGGCATGATTCATCTTCCCTATAGAAAAAGAGGGGACTGCCTTTGGGTCTGACTTCTTTGGTGCATGAAAGAGTAAAGACAAGCCCTTGCAAGTCTCATTTTCCCAAGCATCCTTGTCCTGGTACAGGGCCAACATGCAGTTCATCCCAGTGGGGTCTGTGTCCCAGCAGAGAGGGAACAGGACCACCTGCGCCTGTGGCCATCCAGCAGCACATATGTAACAATAGCTTTTATTCAAAGCGAGTACTGAAAATCTAACCCACTCTACCCAGGCATTGGTGTCTCCATAATCTATCTCTATTTCAAGAGTCTGTTTTAGATATTTTATCTGTTACAGTAACTAGTCTTAGGGTCATTATGGGGAAGCTCTGGCTTGTTATCTCTCTCAGGATTGGGGGTGGCCACTATGGGTGAAGTCTTGCCTTTGATTAAATTAAGACCAAACCTTCCCACGGGATCTACTCCAATGACATCTGCACTGAGTCCGTGGTAAAAGGGGGTTACACTATCTGTCCTGGCAATTGTCAGGAGGAATTCCTTTAGCTAAGTGGAGCTTTCTTTTTAAAGATTTTTCTGCTGCATGAGGGGCCGTCCACCCTTGAAACTGGGTAGTCCACCAAACACTGCTCCACCTTGGACATGGGGGCCTACTTGCCTTTTTATTCTACTAAGATTTGTCCATTCAGGACAGAGATACTTATTATCTCCAGAAAGCTGTTTTTGGTCATTTAGGTCACAACAAGAGAGAACCTGACAAGCATCAAACCTAATGGTTTGGGGGCTTGATGTTTTAGTAATATTGATTACCAGTTTGACAGGATAACCAGGAGTTCCTTCCCATCTTAGGGCTCTCTGCGACTTGCCTGTGAAATACAGTTAGGATAAAAGTTAACATTTTAGGTTCTTTTTAGTTTCAGCCTTAAGGGTTGGTTAGCCACCTGGGACACTTGCCGATTCTGTTTTGTCCCCAGATCCCTGTCAGTTTCTTTGGTGTAATCAGTCCAGCCCTTTTCAGCCGTCCTCACTGCAGTCTCCGTGATCAGGAGCACTTGGTAGGGGCCTTCCCAGCTGGCTGGAGTCCATCTTCTTTCCAGGATTTTACTAACACCAGGTCTCTAGGCTGGAAGCAGTGAGCGAAGAACTCAAGTGGGGCAGTCTGGGTGAGGAGTCCTTTCAGTTTGAGAGAAGTTAAGTTAGAAGACATGGCCAGCACATACTCTCTTAAAAATTGATCTTTTTGTTTCTATAGTGGGCAAGTCTGTTGCCCTTCCCAGATATGGTAGCTCATATAATCATTATTCCCTGTAGTACTTTTGAGTAAAATGACTCTCGTTATCTGAATCAACATTTTCTATTAACTCAAACCCAGGAATAACTTGCTCTAAAAGTACCTTTATTACTGATCCTGCCATTGTAGTAGTTAATGAGTGGGCCTCCACCCATCCAGTGAGATGGTCGACAATCACTACTAAATACTTAAGCTTTCCCACTTTCGGCATCTCAGTAAAGTCAATCTGAATACTTTGGAATGGTCTTATTCCTGGGAGTCTCTCTCCAGATACTGGCTCTCATACACTTCTTAGTAATTCTTTGGCACGTTATGCAGCTCTTACAAACCTGTTTAGCAATGGTGTAAATGCTAATACACCCATAAACCTTTAGCAAAGCATCACACATCGCCTGAGGACCCCAATGGCTCCCCCTGTGTAACATGTTCATCAGCTCTCTCATAACAGGCTGGCCCATCATTTCTCTCCCATCTGGTAACGTACACCGCCCTTTCTCATCTCGAGATGCCCCCACCTCCTGTAGCTTCTTAATCTCCTTCTTGGAAAACTTCGGGATCAATGAGATTTTAGGGATATTTGGAGTGAGGTTCAAAAATCTAATTTCATCCTCAGATGCAGCCTCTTTAGCAGCTATATCAGCAATCCTATTACCCATAGTTTCATAAGAACTTCCTTTCTGCTGACCATTCACATGCGTTATAGAAATCTCAGCTGGAAGTACAAGATTTTCCAGAACCTCCTTAATTATTCCCCATGAATTCCTTTCCTTTACTGTGTATGAGGCCTCTTTCTGTCCAAATTTTTCCAAAGGTATGGACTACTCCAAGTCTGATATTCTATGAGGTCTATGTAACTATGGCTCAATTCTGATTGGCCTTCAGCTTCCCCTGCACATAAGCAGCTGGTTGGATTGAGACAGGTGTCTGTGGTTAAGATCAGGTCATCTTTTTCAAGTAGAATCTATTAGTCAGCGCTCAGCCCTATTGACCGTGAGGGTTCCTCCAAGTTAATTTCCTGCTCTCTTCCACCAGTAAGGTCATGGCTGCGATGGCCTGAATGCATTCAGTCCATCCTCAAGAGACAGGGTCCAATAGTTTAGACATACAGGCTATTGGTTGTTTCTTTTCTCCCCAGGCTTGGATCAAAACCCCTACAGGGAACCTTATTCAACAGTAATAAACCAGTGAAATGGCTTCTCTAAAGATGGGAGTGCCAGGACTGGGGTGGTGACTAAAGATTGCTTTCAATTCCTCTAGAATTTGCAGTTCCGCTGGGTGCATTGGAGAGGGTCTGGCTCTCCCTCTAACAATTTGAAATACAAGCTTCTGGCCTCTCTTCTAACACTTTTTGAGCTTCTCTCAGTAATTCTTCTCTAGGTTTTTCATTCCATACATCTAAATTTTGTAATTTCTTAGATATATCTGGCCAATTTTTGGTTACAAAATTGATTTTTAAAAGATCCTGTCCTACCTGAGCTTCTGCGTCAAGTCCTGAATATTTTCTCATCTGGTCCCTGAGTCTCTATGAAAATGCAATTGGGGTTTCTTCCTTTCCCCATTGGACTTCAGTCACCTTAGAAACATTTTGAGATCTTGGGGCCAATTCCCTAATTCCCTTTATAATTAGCCCTTGAAGATCCTGCATTTTAATTGTCCCCTAAATTATTACCCCATCTAGGATCTACATTTGGGAACTTTTGTTTCCCTGACTGGACACCCTAGCCCGGTGGGTGTTTTTGTTTCCAAATGGACACAGTAGCTCTCCTGATCACCCCCCTCTCACCACCAGGGACTAGAATATTCATGATGGGTCAGTTCAACTTAAGTATATATATATTAGGTTCCAGGAATTGATCTAGTTGGTCCACTAGGCCAACGGGATCTTCTAGCAATGCTTAAAACTTCTCACCTCAGTACCCGTGAGGGGAGCATTAACAACTTTCCCCTTGTCCTAGTGGGACCTCTCTCAATGGAACCATCTTGGGATTCCTGGTGGATTCCCCAGAAGGCAAGGGGAAACTCTAAGTCCTTCTTACATTGTTAAGTCCAGGGAGAGGAAATCTTGGGGCAAAATACCTCTAAACTGAAATCAGTCAAAGGGAGAAATAAAGTTTAAAATCGATTTACTACTCACAAGCTGCAGTCGGGGGTCATTTCTCTCTTTCAGGCACCAGCATCAGCCAAAAACCGGCCCTCCCCCTCACCTCTCAGGTACAGAATAGCCCTCCATTGCCCAGGTAATTACCCATTGATATGGAGATGAACTTCTACCTGAGGAAAGCTGCAAATGCACGAAAGCCATACTTCTTTCCACCTCTGAACGCCTGTTGATGTGCAGATATGCTAAAGCCAGGCGAGATATTCTGGAAATGTTCCAATTTTACCCACAGTGAGGGAGACAAAGTGGGTCTCAATGTTAAATAGATATGAGTTTGGTGGAAAGAGAAAAAGGCCAGGAAAGTCCACTAAAAAGACCCAGAGTTAATTAATTAAAGCTCAAAAAGACAAGAGTAACTTGGCCTGGAATGTTTGAATATTCCTCAAAGGAGAGGGTACCTCAGCATAGCCTGTCTTTATTATGTTGATCATACAGGCCCAGCCTCTTCTTTCCTTTTTTTTTTTTTAACTTTACCTATATGCTATTTTTTTTTTTTCTGACTCCAAATAGTCTGCAACTCAGGAAATCAATTTAGCATGCAGGCGCAGCCGTAAACAACATAGCAAAAGGCAGGAAGGATTCCACCCCAAAGATTGCATTTTAATACCCAAGAGGTCAAGAAGCAAGACCCTCAACTTACTTATTAGCAAACAGACAATAACTCTGTCCCCCTTGGAAGAAGGGCAGCCAGTCCTGATAAGCTCCCAAACCAGGAAGCTGCCATCCTGGGAGGGGACTAAAAGCAGTAAATTTCTTGTGTTAAGCTAATTTTGTAGAATTACCCAGAGGACTGATAAGAAATACAATGTCTCATCAAAGATACCTGAGACCACCTAACAAGTCTACACCTCCAGGTGCCAGCCACACTCCTAAAGAATCCTTAAAGAGGGAACCCCCCAACCCCTGGGGCGCTCCTCTCTCTCAAGCCACCAGCATCCTCAAAGTGCACAACCTTTTAATTTCAAACTTTCTCTCTCCAACCTCCCAGGGTGCCCCTCCCTCCTGAGGCGGCCTCACTTTCTCTCTCCAGGAGTAACTCCAAACAAAACTCTCACTCCGCCTCACGGCCGTGTCCCCGCCCCTCAACTCTCCGCTGCGGCTGCGGTAGGGAAAGGGACGGAGGAAAACCCACAACGCTCTCCCAACACCAGGGCTTGTCCTGGGATGTCTCTTGTATCTCCTCCTCCCTAGCTTTCCCTTTCCTGGTGTTAGGGGAAATAGGGGAAGCGCCCTTGGTAACCAACAGATTCCTCAGGTGAACTGGAGGCTTTATTACCATCAAAAAATAACTCAAACCTGGCAAAGCCAGTTTTCATCTGATCTAACTTTAATCCAGACAAAACAGCAAAATTTGATCATCTTCTGTTTGTCCTTAACCCGGTACAGGAGGCGTCCTCCCAGTACCGTAACCTTCATCCCAGTAGGCTATCTGGGGGTAATTCCAAGGGAGCTCATGTGGTTCCCTTTCCCTGCTTCCCTAGGCCTAGAATTTGTATTTCCCATCCTTCAAGAGGTCCCTGTGTCTGAGGTCCCTGTGTACTCAACCCCCCATAATGGAAGTTTCTTGCACACACCCCGATATTACACGTCTCAGCCACACACACTTGACCTCTGAAAAATGCCCAACCACCAAGGCAGTACTTATAGCCCAATTTTCCCACCTTGGCTCGTGCACGAGGTTGCCTGGTTGCCGCGGTGCCTGCATTTTCTCCCCTGCGTTGGTCACGCTGTCTCCGCACAACAGTCTCGGGTCTCCCCTCGGCTTCCATGTGAAGGTGAGATGCCCAGACTGAGTGGGCCGCCCAAAGCCAGGCGGGACGTGTCTTCCCACTCCGCTTGGGCCCCCACCTTGCACAGGCAAGAGGATCCCGGACGAGCCCCCAAATTGTGAGTAACACACTCACTGGTCCAAATTCAATAAGTGGACACGAAGACAAAGAGGACAGCGGAGCTAGGCTTTAATGACGATCTTGCAAGATCGGGTGTCTGGTGGGCAGGCACACCTGGGGAGTTTGGCGCCAATAATTTATCTCCTAGTACGCGAGTCCCTCCCCTGGTTCCTCATTGGCTGAGTACTACAGGGTTCACATTCTTTCCCGGACGTCGCCTAAGCCGGTTATATCTTTCCTTTACATTTGTCTTTAATATTATTGGTAGGTTTGAAAAACTCAAACAGGTATTGCCAGGCCCTTATCAATTCCCCCACCCCCACTCTCAGCCCAAGCAGCTTCCACCACGTAGCCCTTTGTTAATACCTTACTGTTAAAATGTTTAAACATCCTAGTGGGAATAAATCACATTTAGGTTTTATACTCTTTCCTAACAGAATTAATTAGCAGACCTGGTAGGGTTATCTTGTCACAGAGGACTAATAGCTGAGAAGTATGTGTGTATGTGTGTGTGTGTATATATATATTTATATTAAATATATAGATATTTCATTTATTTATAAACTTCATGGTGCTTACAGTGTGCAAGCACTGATTTAAATGCTTTTCAAATCTTTACTCCTTTGATCCTAACAGCTATGAAATATGTAGTAGTATCACCAGTTTATAGATGAGAAAACTGGAGCACAGAAAATTTAACCCAAGATCACACACCTAAGTGGCAGAGCTTGATTCAACATAAGGAATCTGGCTCCAAAATTTAAGGTCTTAATCACACAATTGTAGGTATTATTATATTACCATTTAACAGATACATTCTCTCTGAGGGAGATGCTGAGCCTTGGCAAACTGTAGAGTTAATAGGGCTGCCACTTATCCTAGCCCGTAAGAGGAGGGTTGGGCATAGACCAGTGACCCCCTGACAGTTAGGAAAGTGGCTCAGAGGAGAAAGGCCACTCTCTCCAGTCTCTCCAGGCTCAGCCTCTGAGGTTCTGGTTTGTAAGGCCTGATGACTCCCCAGTTCCTATCTGCTCTCCAGAGGTATTTCTCAAACTCAGAGTAGGCTCAAACCTAGCCCTCTTAAATTATTTGGGAAATGGAGAAAGGAAAACATTTTCAGCACCGAGGAGATGGTGGTGGAACAACAAGGTGGCCTTGAGCTGTGGGAGGGAGTAACGTGGGAAGTTGGACCACTAACTGTGTTGCTCCCAGCTCCCTGTCACATAGTAGCCTGCCTCTGGACCTTCACCTGGGGCACTTCTCTTCCCTGGGTCCAAATTCTCCTGTCTTTTATCTGGGCTGAGTTTTTAAAGTTATGTCACTTGGTTTATCCTTACACCTACCCAGCTCCTAGACAGGACCTGACATCTAAGTAACACTCAGCAAATGTCTGCCCAGTAAAAACATCTGCTGCTCCTATAGTTCTGACCGTTTCCCACTTGCAGTATACTTACGTGAACTGTCCATTGGAACATAATCTCTGAGGACAAGGCAGCCTCCCAGTCTGATGCTTTTTGAGGTCCATGAAGTGGCAAGCACAGGATTCAAAACCCACTGAACTCTTGGCAAAGGCTTTTTAATTGAACAGCAAGTGATGAGCAGATTTGTTTGGTCCCTGCCCTTTGAAACTTAACTTACACCTAGTTAGAAAGAGAATATGGATCCTGCTAAAAAGTGACAAAGTTAGTAACTAGCTTTAATTGTATGCCTGGACTGTGCCAGGCATTTACAAACTCCATTTACCACTAGACAAAGGCTTGAAAAAGTTAAACTTCTCTAAGACGGGAAGACTACTAATAGGTGGCAGAATTGGAATTTGAATCAGATTTGTCCTACTCCACTTGGGGTATGAGTTTGTGTGTGTGTATGTGCACCTGCACACATGTGTATGACACACGTGTGCATGTGAGTGTGTAAATGCTGTGGAACCCTAAGTCACTCAGCTCCATGGTGGGAGAGTGGGGTCTGTCTGAGGTCCCCAAGGCTGCTGATTAGCTGATCATTATGAATCAGCATAGTCTTGGCAACCTGTCACTGACCCCCAGAAAGAGAGGACATCTGTAGTGTGGAACTGTGTGGGGGAGACTCAGCAGGTGTTTCCCACCATGGGGAGACCTTCTCCAAAACAAGTTACAGTCCCTACCATGTGGCCCACATACCCCCTTTTCCTTTGAGCCCTGGTTCACTTAGGGGGCTGCAATCCTGGGGGCACCCTGTGGCCAGACGGTCTGTTGGGACTGAGCTGTGTCTGTGTTTCTTCTTTCTAGCCTATTCTGTCTCTAGGCTTTTTGCCATGGACGGCCTGAGCAGGATGATTCGAGCTGCTTTCTTGGGGTTGCTCGGAGGTTGAAAACGATGAAGCCAGAGCTGGATGGGAGGGAGGAGGGCAGGCTCGGCCTTCAAACTTGGCTGTGAGTCCAAGAATGTGAGCATCACAAGGAGCCAAGCACGTTCCCAGCTCTGGGCAGAAGCTGCTCCAAGAACAAGGGAGGACTGGGCTTTGCAGCCTTCTTCCTTGCTGTCTTCCCTCTGCTCACAACTCCAGGCATGTGTCTTCCTCCTGCCCAGTCACGTCTTCCCAGCTCTGCCCTCCTAGGGTGTATGATACAGTCTGGGGGTCCTTAAACTTTTCCATTCCCTTCCCCCAACTATAGTCATGGTCTGATTTCTTGCCTTACTGCCTGCCCCACACCAAACTACATGCCTGTAACCATATCCACCCCCCCATGCCCCACATCAGTATCTTCCACATCCACCCTCCACACAGATTCCTATCACTTCTGTCATTATTGAGAAAGGATATGAAGTAGCATGGGAAGAGTATGGGTTTTGGATTCAGATGAGCTTTGGCTTGAATTCTAGCTCTGACATCTAGCTCTGTGGCATTGGGCAAGTTACTGAATGTTCCTCAATTTCCTTATTTATTTGTAAAGTGAAGATCCTTGGTATCTACACAATAAGGCTGATGTGAAGGTGATAAATTCTAACTGTAGGGAGATAAGATGATATAATAGGTAAGAATAAGGCCCTTGGAGTCAGGCTGACCAGGATGCAAAGTCCAGCTCTTCACTCAATTGCAGTATAACTATAGGAGAATTTCTGGACCAACTGAGTCTTAGTTTGCCCATCTGTATCTATCTTACAGCATTGCTGTGAGTATTAAATGAAATAATACAAGTAAGGTACTCAGTTTAGTACTTGGCCTGTAATTAGTGATCAATAATGAGAGTGATTGTTACTGCTATCATAATGGCAGTGGGGGATGTTCAGTAAATGTCTTCTCCCCTTTACTGATTTCCTTAAATTCCCCATCCACACCTCCCAGAAGAAAGTTAAGATTCCCAGTTGAGAAGGAAGGACAGTAATGAGGGTAAGCTTTTTCTTAGTTTAAGGTCAGAAGGAAAGAAGAGGTCCAGCACAGGAGAGCCATGTTGGGGATGGGTAAACACTCAAAATTCCAGGCAGTGGCTGTATTTACAGGAGACAGTGATTTGTCAGGTAATTTGAAATCATCTGATGACTGAGAGGAAGGCCCAGGAACCCAGCTGGCCTAGGCAGAGCTGGTGCCTTCCTGGGCGTATTAAAGAGCTGCCTTGCTCCCATTTGAACAGGCTCTTGTTCAGATGGATTCATTCCCAGAGTAGGGTGGAGGGGGCTGACAGTGGGTACTGTGAGGGCACCTCCATTTCCACCCAGAGTGCTCACTCTGATACCCTCCTTCCCTGCAGTGTGGTGAAGGAAGAGATCTCGGATGACAATGCCAAGCTGCCCTGCTTCAATGGCCGGGTGGTATCCTGGGTAAGGAGCCCTCCCCAGCCTTCCCTCCTCCTGCATTTCTGCAGTGGGCTGTGCAGAGGAAAGGCTCCACTAAGATGGGAGCAGAAGACTCCAAATCTGAATTCAGAAGATTCGGTATCTGAACCTTCCTTTAGTTTTCTGAATGAATTGTAAAATTCAGAATTTCTCATCCCAGGTTCTGTAGCCTGGGTGAAAAGTGGAGGAGTGGTGGGAAGTGGGGAAGGAGGGAAGGGAGAGACTGAAATGCATATTGGAGAAAAAAGTATCTCCTGACTCTTTGAGGCAATTTGCCTGGGATTTCCTCCTATCACCTGCCAACCTCAGCCTTGGAGCTCTGACCCTTGTCTGCCCCATCCCACTGCCCTTCATGCCTCCCGGCCTCCCCATCAACACGGCGGTGGATCTGCTGCTCATCTTAGCTGACCTTGTGTCCTGGGACTTCTCCCTGCATGTTCCCTGCTTCATTCACCTCAGGTTTTCATGCCCTCCCAGAGCCCACTACCCCTTCTTCCCTGGCACCCCTACACCATACTGCCCATCCATTTTCTCCCCCTCAGCTGGTGTCAGCCGAGGGCGCACACCCAGAGCCAGCACCCTTCTGTGCTGACAACCCCTCAGAACTGCCACCTCCCATGGAGCGCACAGGAGGCATTGGGGACTCCCGGCCCCCATCCTTCCAGTGAGTGTGACCTGAGGGTGGGGAGGCACATGGGGAGGGCCACGTCATCTTAGCCTGGGGCTGGGGGAGGGACCCCCAGTCTGCCTCCTCCTCCACCAAGTCCTCTCTTCCCTGCAGCCCTCATGCTGGTGGGGGCAGCCAGGAGAACCTGGACAATGACACAGAGACAGACTCCTTGGTGTCTGCCCAGCGGGAGCGGCCACGCCGGAGGGATGGCCCAGAGCACAGTGCGTCTTCCCTGAACACATGCCTTCCCCATTCCTATACCCTTCCCACAGCTTTCACTTAGCTACCTGCATCTTTGCTGTACTTGCTGAGCTCTGGATATGCCTGGCCCCAGGGCAGCCCTGGCCCGTCCCTCTCTCTGCCTCTCTGTATTGGGCACTGTGAACCTAGTTGCCTCCATCCCCTGCAGCAGCCCGGCTAAATGGAACTGCAAAGGGGGAGCGGCGGCGAGAACCAGGGGGTTATGATAGTTCTTCTACCCTTATGAGCAGCGAGTTGGAGACTACCAGCTTCTTTGATTCGGATGAGGATGACTCCACCAGCAGGTGGGGCTTTGGTTTCCCGGGTACCATGATGTTGGTGACCCCCGGGTTGTTCTGAACCCTGAGGATGCTGGGCCCCTGGGAGGGGTACAGGCTTTCTGTTGGGGACCTAGGCCCTGCAGTGCCTCTTATGGGGCAGGGCTGGGCCAGCCTGGTGGGGAACGACTGTGGGCCCCACAGGTTCAGCAGCTCCACAGAGCAGAGCAGCGCCTCACGCCTCATGAGAAGACACAAGCGGCGGCGGCGGAAGCAGAAGGTTTCACGGATTGAGCGGGTATGGGGCCTGAGATGCTGGGGATGGGTGGGGACAGACTGAGCCCTGCCTAGGCAGTGCCAGGGTTTGTGCTTCCTTAGCTCCTCTCCCCTCAGGTCAGTGCTTAGAACCTTAGGGGAGGTGGTGCTGAGGGCTCACCTTGAGGAGGAGCTGGGCGAGAGCAGTGAGTTCTGCCACCCCTACCTGATGCTCAGGGCCTCTGTCTGTTCCAGTCCTCATCCTTCAGCAGCATCACAGACTCCACCATGTCACTCAACATCATCACGGTCACTCTCAACATGGGTGAGTCTGGTGAAACGACCCTCCCGAGCACCTACTGTCTGCCAGACCCTGGGAAGACTCAAATGTTCAGAGAGGCACAAGAGGTGCTGTCTGCCCTCAAGGAGCTCTCTTTCTTTCATAAACCTAAACTGGTATATAACAGATGGTTTCAGTATCTCATGATCAGTGCTGTGACAGAGATAAGCACAGAGCTGTGGAAGCAGAGAATGGCATTCAGGCAGGCTTCCTGGAGGAAGTAATTTCTGATTCCTCCACCACTTCCCATTTCCAACCATCATATTCTTTCTGATGTCTGCCCTGGGTACTCTCTGTAGGATATAGCCGGATGTAATGAAAAAAGCCCCAACTTTGGAATTTAAATCTGAGTTTGAATCTTGGCTTTGCTACTTAATGGCTTAGAAAAGTCATCTAAATTCTGTGGATCTCAGTTGCCTACTCTGTAAAATGGGACTAAGAATCCCTGCCTCACAGCTGGCATGGGTTAAATGAAAGCATTTTGAGCATGCGGAACACACTGTGTGATTCAAGCTCAATAAATGTTCTCATCTCTTTCCACCCTTCTCTAATAAGGGGTTCAGAATTTGGGTAGGAATCTTGCTCCCTTCTCAAGGTCTTATTACTCCCTGTAGAAAAGTATAACTTCTTGGGCATCTCCATTGTGGGCCAAAGCAATGAACGTGGTGACGGAGGCATCTACATTGGCTCTATCATGAAGGGTGGGGCTGTGGCTGCTGATGGACGCATCGAGCCAGGAGATATGCTGTTACAGGTACTTTGCCCACCTGGGGTGGAGGTGTGGATAGGGAGTGGGGCGATGTCCCTACCCTCTACCCTGCTCATTCAGAGGCCTCTTCGTAGAAGGGGGAAAACCCCCATGCCACCAAGCCCAGCTTTCCTCTCTCTGCTCCCCAACACAGCTGCTTATCCCACTCCTGGTCCTCTTCCCCAGGTAAATGAGATCAACTTTGAGAACATGAGTAATGATGACGCTGTCCGGGTACTGCGGGAGATTGTGCACAAACCGGGGTATGGATGGGATGGAGCACTGGGACCAGGGGGCAGGCATTTCTGGCTATCAGGCAAGGGGCTTGGTCTGGCCTCCACACATTCTGCCCTCACTAGGGACACCCTTGCTTTCAGGCCCATCACCCTGACTGTAGCCAAGTGCTGGGACCCAAGTCCACGTGGTTGCTTCACACTACCTAGGAGTAAGTGGATGGGGGACTTGGCCCTAAAGCTGGTGCTTGGCATATGTGAGCCCTGTCTCTCCTTCCATGTTGCCCTGAACCCTCACACCTACCCTGTTGGGCCCAGCAATAAGCAGGGCAGGCAGCCCCTGACTCCTCACCCTCCCTGCAGGCGAACCCATCCGGCCCATTGACCCTGCAGCCTGGGTCTCCCACACTGCAGCCATGACTGGCACCTTCCCTGCCTACGGCATGAGCCCCTCCCTGAGCACCATCACCTCCACAAGCTCATCTATCACCAGCTCCATTCCTGACACAGAGCGTGAGTGTCCAACCCTGGGCCCTGGGCCCAGCAAACGGCCTGGTGGAAGGGACTGATGAAGGCCCACATGGAGGCTCTTGCTTGAGCATCAGGTGCTGCAAAGGGGATGAAGTTCATTCCAGCTAGCTCACACTGAAGCTTTCCTCAGTGAACACCCAACCTAAACAGTGTTTGCTTCTGAACTGGTATTGAGCACCCAGTGAGCCTCAGTTTCCTCTTGTAAAATGGGACTAATAATATGCACTTTACCAGGTTCCTGGGGGGTTAGTGAGAGGATATAAGTGAAGCATCAGGCACAGTGTGTGGCATAAAGTAAGCACTCAATAAGTGTCTGCCATTTTTGTTATAACATGCACATTACACACTGCTAAGCACATTCATTTACATTATTTAATATTCTCTTTAAAAATTGTTGTAAAATAGATATTAAAGTCCCTATTTTGGCAGAGGGGAAACTGAGGGTCCAAGAAGTCAATAATTTGTCCACCACTGGTCGATAGTTATTAGGGGTAGAACTGGAGTGCAAACTCCTGTCTGCCTAGCTCCATAGCCCTTTATGCCTCAACATTCTGCTTCCCACCCCCAGGCCTAGATGACTTCCACCTGTCCATCCACAGTGACATGGCTGCCATTGTAAAAGCCATGGCCTCCCCTGAATCTGGGCTGGAGGTCCGTGACCGCATGTGGCTCAAGATTACCATCCCCAACGCTTTCATTGGTGAGAGGGCACCATGGTGGGATGAAGAACTGGGTGGGGAGTGATAGGGCAGGGAGGCTGGGGGCCCAGGAACTCTGTTGCGCCATGCCTTTGAGGTGGAACCAGTGCCCAGCCTCAAGGCTTCTGTGAGGCCAGATAAGCTCAAGTCAAGTGGGCCTCACAATCAAGTGGTGGCCTTGCCTCCAGGCTCAGATGTGGTGGACTGGCTGTACCACAACGTGGAAGGCTTTACTGACCGGCGAGAGGCCCGCAAGTATGCCAGCAACCTGCTGAAAGCCGGCTTCATCCGCCACACTGTCAACAAGATCACCTTCTCTGAGCAGTGCTACTATATCTTCGGCGACCTCTGTGGCAGTACGTGTCTCCCCCACCCCCTTGCCCTCTCTCCTGGCTGGGGGTGGGGAGATACCCAGGGATGCAGCAGCAGCCTCCAGAGAACTCCCGTGATGGGACAGCAGAGCTGGGACCCATCTCAAGGTCTGAGAGTTCTATGGTGAAAGCAGAGCCCAGTCCAGCATGTTCACCTGCTGTGCACCCCCCTCTTGGGGCTGACCTCCTAAGTGCCTGCTCTGTGCCTGGCACCATCTGGTTGTTTCTAAGCATCATCCTGCACTTTCACTTAGGTCTCACAAACTCCCCTCCAGCCCTTGAGGAGATGGGTTACTATCCCTGTTTTCAGATGAGGAAACTAAGACTTGTAGAAGCTAAATAGTCCACCCCATGTTTAGCAGATAGAAGCGGAGGAACTAGGTCTTTGGTCCCAGTCTTTATGACTCCAGACCTCTACTTCTTCCCACTACCTGGGGCAGCCCTATGTGTGTGGTGTTGCATAAATGTTGCCTCTGCAAGGCCAAACAGAGTTCCCAACCTTCCAGCACCAAACAGGTTCCACCAAGGCATCACCAAGCCATAGGCCTGGAGCTGGCCTAAGGTACCAAGTGCACAGCCTCCTCAGACCCTGAGTATGAGCTGTGCCTCAGGATGAAGCTGGAGAAGCTGTCAGAGCCAGCTGTCAGAGAGCTCTATAAGCTATACTGAAGAGTTTGGACTTGATCCTAAGAAAATGCAAAGCAAGTGAGGGTTGCCAAGCAGGAGAGGGCTGTAAGGAACTCCATTTTCCTTCAGAACCTAGGGACAGCCTTTGGGAAGGGGAGTCCTCAGAAAGGGCAGCATTGCTCAGGGCTGAGAGCTGAAGCCCACCCCTAGCAGCTGCCTCTGCTTGAGGGAGCCTTCTCTCAGTTCAGTAGTGCTGGCTAGAGTCCACAAACTAACTCTTAAAAGTGCTTCATTTGAGGTTTGAGGGACTACAAATGCTGTTTCTGCAGAGCACAAATCCCTGGTGGAAGGACTGGCGCTCAACAGCTTCAGCATGGCTCCATGGAGTAGTGATAGATGCATAGTGTTTTGGAATTAGACAGTTCTGAGTTCAAATCCTGGCTCCATCCTTATTGTGTGAACCTGAGTAAGTGACAGCCTCTCCGTACCTTGATATCTAAGGTGGAGGTAACAGTAGAACCTATCTCATAGAGCTGTTTTGAGGATGGTACAAGATAACGCGTATAATGCTTTTAGCACCATGTTTGGCCTACAGTAAGTGCTCTAAAATAGTTGTCCATTTTCATATATTTAATTAATTCTAAGGGGAACATTTTTTCCCATCTCAGTAACAGTGAAACTTGGGTGCATCTTACAATCAATGGCTTCTTAGATTTAGTCATGTGCTTATTATCACCATTAGCAGAAGTCAGCCCTGGCCCCAAACCTCCAGAGACACAGACAGCTTCTCAGGGTAGCTGTAGCTTTTGCTCGAGACATTGTTCTATCCCTGGGGCTTTCTGGGGCTTCTTCCCATGGACCAAGGCCACCAGAGGCCCAGCTCAGGAAGATGCTGACAGAGCAGGCCTTTTCCTACTCACAGCCAAGGTCTCCTCAGCCAGAAGTGTGACAGACTCAACGGGAAACACTGGGGACCTGGGTAGTCCCAGGAGTACACAGTCAGTCCCCTCAGGACAACAGGCTAGAGGCTGAAGTAGTCACCAGCTTTCTGGCATGATCCAAGGCAAGCCTGCTTCTTACTATCACCCCATGCCAGCTGCTGGCCTTGACAGGTTGATGGCTTGGCTGGCAGATTCCACAGCCTGCCTCCGCCCCCTCAGAGCCCCACTCCTGACCTCTTCTCCCCTGGAAGGTTGGGCTAGCTCACTTAAGGGCTTGGAACCAAGGGTTCTGTCTGCATCTGACTGCTGGCCCCTAGGGCAATTACAGCTCTCTGGGAGCTCTGGGACCTGATAAAGATGGAATGTGAGCAAGAGGTGTTCCAGGCAGGTAATCAGTTCTAGTGGCCCCTTATAATCCCTTCCAAGTACGTCCAATATTTGTGGGGGCAGCCTTGCTCTTAAGGAGTACACGGTCTACTTGGGGAGCCAGACTCATGCAAGAAGTGATGTTAAAGCAGTGAGACAGGTACTGTGTGTGAGGAACCAGGCCTCGGGGGTGGGGTGCAGAGCACAGAAGGAGCACTTAAGTTCTTGTAGGCCCTTTCCACCTGGCTCCCACTTCCCCAGCAGCACCAGATAATTGATCCCGGCCAAGCCTTCTATATGGGAAGGCTCTGAAAGGCACTATGTTCATTCTAGCTTTCAATGGCTATTTTTTAAGTCCTAAGTAAGGGGGCAGTGCAAAATTTCATTGAAATTTCCCCAGACTGCTTCCTATTCCTTACTAATAAACCTCATCCGGAAAGGTGAGGAGACAGTAAGCAACTTTCTGCTCTGGCTACAATTTGGGCTGACATCAGCCTTGTCGTCTAACCTCTCTGAACTTCACTTTCCTAATCTAGGAAAAATGTGACAGATACCTTCTTCATAGGATTGTGGTAATATTTGCATGACCTAAGTACTTTGTATTCTACCTGATGAATTATAGGTATGCAATACCTGGTGGCTGTCTGGTATTTCAGCTTCCCACATTCCCCTATCTCTTAACCCTCTAAATGAACAGGAAAAAACTGCCAAATACAAGTTTTGCCACTTCCAGCCCACTAAGGAAGGAGGAGAAACTACCAAAAGCTTTGTAAGGGCCCTTCATGGGACTGTGAGTTGGCTGTCAGGGCTTGGCATTGAGCATCTAAGTGGTGACTCAGGGCCTTTCAGAGGGGAGACAGCCCCACTATCTCTGCTGGGTGGAAGAGGAGGTTTGAAGGAGTGACAGATAATTGGCCTATGCCTCCTCCCATTCTGAGGAGAAACTCACAGTCTGTTGCTATCATCCCAAATGGGCCCACTGGACCTAGGCAGGGAACTTCTTTATCCTGACCTAGTGTTGGAGGGGGCGTGGGATAGGCCCGGCTCATCACACCCTCCCTCCGCAGACATGGCCGGCCTGTCCCTCCGTGATCATGACGGCTCCAGCGGCGCCTCTGACCAGGACACGCTGGCCCCTTTGCCGCACCCGGGGGCCGCGCCATGGCCCATGGCTTTCCCTTACCAGTACCCGCCGCCCCCGCACCCCTACAATCCACACCCAGGCTTCCCAGAGCTGGGGTACAGCTATGGCGGAGGCAGCGCCAGCAGTCAGCACAGTGAAGGTAAGGCCGAGAGGACTGCGTACGGGGCCACAGGCGAGCCCCGGTCTTCCTCCGCGAGCCCTGAGTGCCCCCCACCCTGTCCCTGCCTGTCCCTACAGGCAGCCGAAGCAGTGGCTCCAACCGTAGCGGCAGTGACCGACGAAAGGAGAAAGACCCAAAGGCTGGGGACTCAAAGTCGGGTGGCAGCGGCAGCGAATCGGACCACACAACCCGCAGCAGCCTGCGAGGGCCGCGGGAGCGGGCACCCAGCGAGCGCTCTGGGCCTGCCGCCAGCGAGCATAGCCACCGCAGCCACCACTCGCTGGCCAGCAGCCTGCGCAGCCACCACACGCACCCAAGCTACGGCCCCCCTGGCGTGCCCCCTCTCTACGGCCCCCCCATGCTGATGATGCCCCCACCACCCGCGGCCATGGGGCCCCCAGGAGCCCCTCCTGGCCGAGACCTGGCCTCTGTGCCCCCTGAACTGACCGCCAGCAGACAGTCCTTCCGCATGGCCATGGGAAACCCCAGTGAGTTCTTTGTAGATGTGATGTGAACAGGGCTCCTCCCCTACTTCCATCCTGCCCTCTCCCTGGACAGCTGCATCCCTCTTGCCATTCGTCCGTCTTTTTTACTTTGTCTGGTACCTGAAAGGGAAATAAATGGAACTAAATCCAGATGTGCTAACTGCTCACTAGGCGCAGTGAGGGCAGGGCATACCCACCAATCTGTACTGCAGCCCTTAACCTGCAGCTGGCCCCAGCTTGTCCCTCTGCCCACCAACCACTGAGCAGGATTTCCCCAGATCTTTCATGTCCCTGGGACCCAACTTACTGGTGCTACCCTCTTATTCCCCCACCCCCTTCATCCCCACATCAGGAATTGACCCCGTTGGTGCTCTGAGGGCCTGCTCACCTCCTTATCACACCTTCCCCCACTTAGTTCCCTTTCGCCGTTCATTGAGCTACATGTATCATCCTTCCATTAACCCCAGCCCCTCAAGCATGTGTGCCAATCTCCACTTTTCCCCACAGTACTGATACCAGAAGAATACTTCACCTGCCCCACCTCCTAACTGTCCCCTGCCTGCTGCCTCAGTCTTGCACCCTAGAACTCTAGCCTCCTCCTGTCACCATCTGTGTTATGCATGCCTGTATCCTGCCTTTACCAGAGGCCCCCTCAGCTGCCTGAGCTGCTAGTGGCTTTCCAGAAGCATCTCTGCTCTGCCCTGCAACCCACACCATGTCTGCCCTGTGTGCTGGTTCCTTCAGACCCCTAACTCCACTAACCAGCAGACTCATCTCACCCTCTGGGCCTGAAACACGTCTTTTCTTTCCTTTTTCCTCCCCAAATTTTTCCTGGGCTGGAGTAGCCAAGAATTTCAGGCTGTTTGACTTTCTGTGAGCCCCATGGAGGGGAGGCCCAGCCTCCAAGGATACCAGGAACTCTGCTTCATCAGCCCCTCAGGGCTTCCCAAGGATGTTCAGCTCCCACCCCATACTTCAACATGTCGAGTCACTAGGTTTCTGGGGAGCACCTCAGCCTCTTCACCCATGTATGAGAGAGACTGTTCCAGAGAGTTTGCACTGTCCCTCCTCTCCCCCTGCCCCTCCCCATCTCACACACGTGCCTATGCAAGTTCACTTAAGCTCCAGGGCTGGTCCCTGCCCAGAGGGCTGGAACCTCTCCCCCAATCCTCTCCCAAGTTGTGGGGCTGGTCCCCTGACTTCCTTTACTCATTGCCCTCAAATGTCCCACCCATGTCCTCATCATCTTCCTACCTAGGTAAGGCCCATAAGCTGGTCTCAGGTTGAGCTCAGCAGAGGACTTCTTAGGCAGTTGACAGGCTATTCTCACCCTGCCTTTGGCCCCAAATACCCTTCCCTGTTCTCATAGTCCCCATGTTACCCCAGAGCAAGGTTGGGCAGGGGGACTTACGGGACTGCCAGACAAGGGAAACTAGTTTTAATTTTTACCTTACTCTACAATTCAAATGAATCATGTTTCTCTTTAAGCCTCTTCAATAAATTCTCTGGCTCCTCTAGGCTTCCATATTTTTAGGACTGGGGTGTCAAGAGTAAGGTGAAGTCATAAGCTCCAGGCTTTAGGACACACCAGGGTAGGGGCATTTTGGCATTCATTCATTTAACAAATACTTCCTGGAGTTTTTGGTGTTGGAGGAATGTGTTCTAAGTGTAACTCAGTCTCTTCTGCCTTCTGGGAACTCTGGGTTTGCTCCCAACCCAGACCATGGCTTCTAGCCACCATGGTAGGCTGCCTCCTATACTTCTCTTCCCTGTCTGACTCTGCCATGCCCAACTTCCTTGAGAATTCCTCCACTATTGCTTATGCCTTCAGAGCTGGTGCTCAGCATTCTCTTTGGTCCACTTCTCTTTCCTGTCTATTTACTCCCCAAATGGTATCATCTATCCTGATGTCCTCAACTAACTCTGATATACTGGTGATTCCCAAATGTATATCTCCAGCCCCAACTTCCCTCTCATCTTTAGATCTGTATATTTTTCACCTACTGGACACCTCTATGGACATGTCCATATAGACTCAACTCATTTCTCCACCAAGTGCGTTCGTTCCTCCTGAATCTCAATCCTGGTTACCTTCATTACACTATGCATAGGCTCACCAGCTAGAAACACGTATGGGCTTAAATTCCTTCCTATATCTTACTAGTCAGCATATCATATCCATTCCACTCCAAAAATTTTTCTTGAATTTGACCCTTTCTTCTCTGCCTCTACTCTAGTTCACAAGATCATGGGATTTGGAGTCAGGTTGTTCTGGGTTTGAATCCCAGCTCTACTACTTTTTGGTTGTGCGATAGAGTTATTTAATCTCTCTGAGCCCCAGTTCCTCATGTAAAATGACAATAATAATACCTACCTCACAGGGTTGTTGTGAGGATTTAAATTAGGTATTGTACGAAAAGTGCCTAGCATAATGCCTGGCACACAGTAGAATAGGTGCTCAATAAATGGTAGCCATTATTATTATTTATTATTATTATTATTACTATTTACTCTAAATTGGTAGGGGTTTAGTGTTGACTTTGGAGATAAAGCTTTTGGAAAGATAAGAGTGAAACTTTGAGGGGTGGTTCAAGGATTAGAAGTACCTATACACAGTCATTTGGTGGCTTCAGGCTATGACCACAACTTGAGGGAAGCAGATCTTTATTCTGCCACATTCTGGCTTCTAGCAGGAGGATGCTAGGGAAAGTAAGGTTTGCAAACAGGTTTGTCTTTTCTTGCCTCTTCTCCCTCCCACGATGGATTCAGCCCACCGTTTGGAAGGCAATAGGGTCTCACAAAAAGAAGAGCCAACAAATTTTCATCAGGTCCTACAAAAGCTAGGCAGCCCTCTCATGTTCCAGGGTTGGCTCTGTCTCTTCTCAACTTGGATGTGAGGATTAACCCTGTTCATTAGAGAAGGGATTTCAAATCCCATGTCCAGTCACATTCAACTCACCAACGGTTATCTAAGCAACATATGCCTGTTGCCGGGAGGCAAACGGGTGCTGGCCTTGAGCTCAATCACGTAGGTGTAGCTGAGGTAGAACACAGACATATTCTTGAAAAAGTTTTATCTATTTTCTTCAAGGTATTTGCCCCCTCACTCCCTGCTCCCTTCCTTAGGTCTTGGTCCCTGGGAAAAGGCACATACCTGGAACAAACATGATGAAAAAAGCTGGGGAGAATCAGAGGTGGTGGTAGGAAACAGTAAGTTTAGCACAAACACTTCTGCCAAGTTGTGTATTTGTGTGTAAAGTGACGACAGCCAGTCCTCAGACTCTGGAGGCAGAAAAGGCCTACAGCAATCCAAGGTTTAACAGATGGACTTCAACAAATGACATTAGTCCTCTGGGGCTCTCCGGAATACTGAAATAGGAACACGAGGGACTGCAAGACTGCAGTTCCCAGAGTGCTCAGTGGGGAAAATGAAGCGCGTGCAGGGGCGTATGCTGGGACGTGTATTTCGGGAAGGACTTGATAAGGCCACTACTACCCACCCCTCCCTAAGGCACGCCTAACTCAACTCCTCCCTTCGAAGGTTCTTGAAGGTAATTGGTAGTTGTAGTTTTGTTAAACCCAGAGCGCCAAAAATTGTAGGCGAGAAGGCTGAGGGGCCTGACGGGATTTGTAGTCTGCGCGGGAGGCCGACGCGCACGCGCGACTGAGATTGGGGCGGGGCCCCGGCACTGCGGTGAAAGCCGAGACCGCGGGCAGGAGAGCAGGGGGCGGGCGGACATCTTGGGATCCGAAGAGTGGCCGGGCCGGCTGAGCAGGGGGCGACAGACACCAGGTGAGCTCGGGATCTAGCCTTACTGGGTGAGGGAAGGTGCCTGCTCCGCTGACCAGCTTTGTCCTTCCCTGCACTGTGCTACGCGGAAAGCTGCCCACACCCGGGAGTGGCCTCAGCCTTGATCCGGGAGAGAGCTGACGGCAGGGCGGGGGCGCCCGGGGCGCGGTTGCAGGACGGGCGGAGAGCGGCGCCCTCCACCTGACCCGTCCAGCGCCTCCCTGGAGCAGGAGACCTCCCGGAATCCTCCCAGAGCAGGGACGCCGCGCGGCGCCCGCGCCCTGGGATCTTGACAACCCCCCTACCCCTCAGCACCTCCTCTCTCGCAAGGACAATTCCCCCGTCTCCTAGGATAGTAACACCCCCTTAGGCCGCCTCCTTGGGCTATGACAGGCCTTCCACCCTGCGGCACCCCCTCCTCCAGTTGACAACCCGTGGCTCTTCTTCCTCAGGCCTGTGAGAGCCTCCGCACTTCGTGGAGTCATCTTTTTCTGCAATGTCTTCCTCCCCCGCGCAAAAAGCGCACCCCCCATGCCTTTACACCTGAACCCAACAGGTTCCGTCTCCTCATCTTTCCCTTGTTCACCACTGTCAGTCTCTCCCTGCCTTTTTTCTCTTCACAGCTCTGACCTTTGCCAAACTGGAAACACTCCTCCAGGTGCCCCCGGCCATCCTTGTTGCTGCTGTGGGCTCATCTGAGTATCCTGCCTGGCTGTTGCTGTTAGTCTTTTCCTCTAACTAAATATTCCATTCCTTGTCTGGGCTCCAGCTCTGCTTCTTAGGTGCCCTGAGCTCCCTACCACTTGATACCTGTGAACTTGTTTTTTTGCCCAGGCTCTACCTTCATTTTGCATTTCCTCTCCCAGCGTCTTTGGGAGTGTGGGGTGGGATGTGTCCACCACCTTGAGAGACCTCTCACTGCGTCTGGCAGACCTTGATAACTACAATAATGGGCTTTATTTTCCAGTTTTTGAAAATCTGCCAAACTCCCCGCTGTGAAATTAATACCAGGCCAATTCAGGAAATCTATAACTAAATTAACCGTTTTTTCCTTTGCAAACAGTCTAAATTAGTTTGACCCAAATAATTTGGATAATTCAGCCATTCTGCCTCTTACTTATAGACACTCAGACCAGGAGTGAGTTTTCATGGGCCTGGAATCAACAGAATTTTGGCTGGAAGAATGACTTAATTTTATAAACTTGCACCCTTTCAACACCCCCCTCTCCCCCCGACACCTTTATTTTTATTTCACTTGGGAGTGGAGAGAGGGCCTTCCTTTTTTAAAGGGGGTGGTTAAAAGTAACTAATAAGCCAAAAGGGTCATTGAAATGTGTTCCACCAGGGCTGGGGCCTTTCTACTTTGCTCTTTTGCTGCTTATCTGACTGCCTGGGAGAGGTTGGAGGCACAGTCCTAGTCCCTGTCAGGGCTTCTCTCCTCCCCACACCTTGCACACCCTTTCCTGGAATGTTTAGACTTCTGTGAATTAGAAAGCCAAGGTTCAGGCCCTTCCGCCTGGTGAGACGGGTAGTGGAGCCTGAGAAACTGTATTCCTAAAGCTGTGCCTGGGGGCCCCAGGCCTGAACCTACTAATTCCTGCCATTCTTGCTGCCACAGGCAGGCCTTTGCAGTGACTCACAGGCTAGAGCCTGAGTGAGAGTCTGCACAGGAAGGGGCTGAAAGGGATCCTTGCTGAGCTCAGCGCTGTGGAGAGAGGGAGGGGGCTATTCTCTGGGCTCAGTCCCAGAAAAGGGAGGGTCAAAATGGCCCTGGCAGTTCTCCCTTCCAGTGTGGGATAAACAGGAACTGGAGCTTGGCTAAGGGGAGGGGCATGCCTGGGAGGGCTGCAGTGTCACTTGCTGGAGAGTTGAGTCAGGAAAAAAGCCAAGCCAGTGACCTGCACAGCCCCACGGGGGACATTAGCAGGGGTTCTGAGTCCTTCCCTTGCTCTGCCCGTGCCTCTCCTAGGTCTGTTCTCAGAGCGATGGGCCGAGAAGACTGAGCTGCCACCATGATTGGAGGCTTATTCATCTATAATCACAAGGGGGAGGTGCTCATCTCCCGGGTCTACCGAGATGACATTGGGTGAGTCCCTGCCTGAGCCAGCTCTGTGCCCTCCCAAAACCTTCCTTCCCAGCATGCAGAACTAGGTCCATTCCTACCAGAGGCTTGGCTCTGACAATCCCAACCCCTTGCTGCATCCTGGAAGCTCAGCTAGTACAGCCTGGTTCCCGTAGGCCTGCCGGTATTAGCCTGGCAGCCAGTTGCTGGCCCCCAGGCATGACCTGTGGAATGGCGTAGCCGCCACAGTCTGAGGAACCCCTGCCCTTCCTGCCTCCCACTTCCTTAGTGAGAGACTTGGTTGCTAGTGATGAGTGCTTTTGCCTGGGCAAATTGATTTCTCCTTTGAGAAGGAAGATCTGTGTCCAGTGGGTAGAGTTAGTGACCAAGCTGGAGGTTCCAGTCCATCTAAGTCTTGCTCTCAGAAGCCCTTCTTAAGGTGTGAGCCTTCACTGGATTTTCTTGAAAGCCTCTCCAGGCTGCCAAATCCTTTCCCATTCCCTTTCTCAGAAGGAGGCAGGCTGCTAGCCCTGCTTTTTTCAGTTCCTCTGGGTCCTTTCTGGAGGAGAGTTTGTGAGCAAGCCTGAGGCACTCCAGGTCCCTGAGGAAGGGCAGGGAGGTCATGCTGCCCTTTCTGGCCTATCGGAGTAGACCTGGAAAAGCTCCTCATTTGGCTTCCTCAGACTTTAACTGGGAGGCACTGCCTTGCATCTCATTCTGCCCCACCCTGCATGCCATTTTTCTCTCCTGACTGAGGGGTCTTGTCCTCAGCAGGTCTGATGAGATTAGGCTCCTCTGATTCAGGCTGCCCTGTTTTCCTTCCTCAGAGAGCTTAGGACAGACAGTCATAAAATGGGCTTGCTGCCGTGCCCTAGCTCCTTGGCTCCCTGGCTAACAGTCTGGTCTGGCCTCTGTGGCTCTTTGTCCATTGGCTGGTGTGGGGCATGAGCTAGAGTTGTGGCAACACCTGGCTTTCCTGAACCCTGGATGGCTACACTGACCGGCACCCCCTTCTGCCCTGGATGGACCTGGCTAAGCCAAGGTCAGGGCACGTGCCATCCTGCATGCCTTGTCTCGTTTGTTGTTGCTTATTTGCTTCCACCTCATGGTGTGTGTTGCTCACTCCAGTGTGTTGTGTGTCTAACCCTCTCTCTCTGCTGTCACTCTCCTCTTCTTGCTGGCGTCATTTCTCTCATCCCATCTCATTGGCTGCTGTAGTAATAGGTAAGCAGCCTGTCAAGCTGCCGCCCAGGCACAGGTGGGGGGGGGCCCTGCCCCCCATCATTATTTTCTTCATCCTTTTTCATTCCCTGAATTTACCCTGGAACCAGATCCTGAACAAGAATAATGGTTGGCCCACCTCCATGGCCTCAGTAGACTAGAGCCTTCTCTGAAGTCATGGTGGCTTTGTATAATTTCTGGAGGAGCCAACCTTCGCCACCAGTGAAACCACTAGTGGGAAAACTGGAGAAGAAGCAGGGTCTCTTTCTCATCCAGACCTAGAGCTTATTGAGAAGCTAGAGAGGTGGCAGATGGAAAATTGGGGCCAAGTCTGGGAGTCAGGAACATACCTCCCTAAACCTGATAGACCTCACTTTATTAAGGTTACATCTGTCCTCCTATCATTGCCACTTGATTTCCCTGCTTCTCAGGGACTTCTTCCCATGCTCCCACTGGGAGTCAAAAGGACACCACTCCAGTGGTTTAGGCGTTGGCTTTAGAGTACATGTCAGACTTCAGCAGTGAAGGCAGGGACCGTTAGCAGCTGTGGCTGGCCTCTGTGGAGTGAGGTTGCCTTGGTGCTGAGCAGCCCCTGTTCCCCTTTTCCCTCAGGAGGAATGCAGTGGATGCCTTCCGGGTCAATGTCATCCACGCCCGGCAACAAGTACGCAGCCCCGTCACCAACATTGCTCGCACCAGTTTCTTTCATGTTAAGCGTTCCAACATCTGGCTGGCAGCTGTCACCAAGCAGAATGTCAATGCTGCCATGGTCTTCGAATTCCTTTATAAGATGTGTGACGTGATGGCTGCCTACTTTGGCAAGATCAGTGAGGAGAACATCAAGAACAATTTTGTGCTCATTTATGAGCTGCTGGATGGTGAGGCTGGTGGGGCAGTGGGCCTAGGGTGGGGCTGAACCTGATGGGGCCTGGCCTGGAGAAGAGAGCAGGTCTAAGGCTCCAGTGCTCTCTGACCTTTCTTTCCTGACTATGTGATCTTTTGAGCCCTGGGGCCAGTTCAAATCCAGATCTAAATTTAGGAGGCTCTGAAGTGGAACACAGAAATAGGCTAGTAAGTGGATGTGGGGGAAGACCAGAAGGACTTTTCTCGGAGCTGGGAACTTGACTCATGCTTGGCAGCTGGGCCTTCTGCAGTTAAACATGTTTCAGCCTCTTTCCATTGTGGTTTGGGCCTTAGTTCACTGCCTGTCTTCCCCACTTTCCATCTCAACAGCTGTCTTAGATCCTAAAGGAGGATGAGATGTCATAGGCCCCTGGAGGGCATTATCTCTGGTTCTCTGTAGGGTGTGACTTAAGTGAACAGAGTCCTTCTGCCTCCCATACCTATTTTCTGTGGGCTCAGGCTTCTTGACCTCTCACCCACTGGTCATGTGACTTCCTGCTGATTTTCTCTATTTGAAAAAAAATGACATTTTAACTGTTTTCTTATGAAGCACAAATCCTAGAGTAAATACCACAAAGCTAGACTTTGCTGCAGATGGTCCCATGCTCTTCCAGAGCCAGAGGGCCAGACATGTCTAAACCAAGGGAGGGATTGGAATGAAGGAGTTTTCAGTTTTTTCCAGGGGTTGATGGTTCCCTTCCTTTTGCAGAGATCCTGGACTTTGGCTACCCACAGAACTCAGAGACAGGCGCGCTGAAAACCTTTATCACCCAGCAGGGTATCAAGAGCCAGGTACCTGAATTGTACAGCCACTGTCAGGGTGGCACCTGACCTCTCTTCATCCCATATGGCCCCTGATCCTTGTCCTAGCTGACTCATGAGCTCGCCTTTGACAGGAAGTACTGGCCTGAGCCTTCTGCCATGACTGCAGGCCAGTTTTGCTTTGTGTGCCCTCTCCCATCCCAGGAGCAGCCGACTCAGCATCTCTGTTACTGGGAATATAGCTCAAGCAGTTTCCTTCTGCACTGGGGGGAGGGGAGTATGGGCTGCTCTGGAGGCCTGGTGTTCCTTGGGAGGGGAAAGCTTGGACTCTCCTCTAGATTCCAGGCCTCATAGCCTCCTTCTTTTCTGCCTTCTTCCCATCTGCACTCCCCTGCTGTTTCCTGTGGGCACCACATTGGCCCTGTGGCCTCCAGCATCAGGTAAGCTGTTTCCTCAGCTTCCACCCTTGCAGCTTTGCTCCATTTTCTCCAGGCCTTGCCTCATAGGGCTTATGGGGGAAAATGGGTTACAGGGTAGTAACTAGGAGGGAGGGAGGATGAGGGTGGAATGGGGATAGAGACAGGGTAATTGAAGGCAGAGTGGAGTGAGACCATTGCTTTTTGTCTCTTTCCGCCATATAGACAAAAGAAGAGCAATCCCAGATCACCAGCCAAGTGACTGGGCAGATCGGCTGGCGGCGGGAGGGCATCAAGTATCGCCGGAATGAGCTCTTCCTGGATGTACTGGAGAGTGTGAACCTCCTTATGTCCCCACAGGGTGAGGGCCCATTCATGATGAAGCCTGAGGGGGATGGGGCAGGATTCTGGTCCTGACTCAGGCATTTCTGTTTATTTGTCTATTACCAGGGCAGGTGTTGAGCGCCCATGTGTCAGGCCGAGTGGTGATGAAGAGCTACCTGAGTGGCATGCCCGAGTGCAAGTTCGGGATGAATGACAAGATTGTCATTGAGAAACAGGGCAAAGGCACAGCTGATGAAACAAGCAAGAGGTGCCAGAGGCAGGGGAGCTGATGGGAGAGGGTGGACCTTGGAGGGTTGCATGGGGCCTGGTGAATAACAAGTTTCTTTTGGATGTCATTTCTGCAGTAACGCAAACTTCCTCTTTCTAGGCTTGGCTGGTTGCTCTAGGCATCTGTGCTTAAGAGAGATGAGGGGATTGTTCCTCATTCAGAGAGTAAACCCTTTTGTTTGGTCCCCAGGACCAAGGCTCTTCTGTCCATATTGATGGCCTCTGCCCCTTGTGCCTGAAACCTCTGGGTCGCAAGCAGCAGCAAAGCTCCCACTCATCCCTAACTCAGGGACAGAGATCCCCTAAGTCAGAAAGCTGCATTCTGGCAGCTTCCCATAGTGCATAGTGCAAGCCTTGCCCAGGTTCCACCCCCTTTAGGGAATGGGATAGTCTCCCAGCCCGCCTTTCTTCTGTACCAATGAGGAGACTTCTGCCCCTGCTTTCAGCGGGAAGCAATCAATTGCTATCGATGACTGCACCTTCCACCAGTGTGTGCGACTCAGCAAGTTTGACTCTGAACGCAGCATCAGCTTCATCCCACCAGATGGAGAGTTTGAGCTCATGAGGTACCTGCCGTTGGTGTGTGAGGAGGTAGGGGGTGCTGCTGGCAGAGGGGGGCAGAGGGAGAAGTACAGGCTCTGCTGTGCCAACCTTGCTCCTACCCCTTAAGGTATCGTACCACCAAGGACATCATCCTTCCTTTCCGAGTGATCCCGCTAGTGCGGGAAGTGGGACGCACAAAGCTGGAGGTCAAGGTGGTCATCAAATCCAACTTCAAGCCCTCACTATTGGCTCAGAAGATTGAGGTGAGGACAGAGGACTTGGGGAGGACAAAGCACTTGTCTCCAGGAATAAAGGCAGCTGATGTCAGGGCTTGACAGAGCTTCCTGACAAGTGTGTCACTTCTAGGTGAGGATCCCAACCCCACTGAACACAAGTGGGGTACAGGTGATCTGCATGAAGGGGAAGGCCAAGTACAAGGCCAGCGAGAACGCCATCGTGTGGAAGTGAGTCCTTCATGAGGCCACAGCAGGGCTCAAGATCCCTTGGTGTACCTTTTTAAGTTTTACTTCTGTCATCTGAGGGTGTGTGTGCCGCAGGGGCGGGGGTGCCTGTCAACTTTTCCAGAAGCCTCTGTGCTGTCACCCCTTAACACCTCTGTGTGAGTGTGCACATGCCTGCATTTGGACACATGCATTTATCAAGATGCTTTAACGCTTCCCCATTTGCCCATGTAATAGCTCTCTGAAGTAGAGAGCATGGCCATGCATCTAAGCATCAGAAATAGTAGCCTATGGAACCAAAGCAATAGCAGACCCAAAGTTCCACAGACACTGGCTATCAGGGTCTTCACCACATTTCCTTGTCCTAGCACCTCCCACAAGCTACTGGGTTCTCTTCCCCAACCCCACAAAGGGGCAAACCTCCATTTGAAACTCCTCCAAACTATCAGGGGACTTGCTGCCCATGCCCCTGTGTTTCCAGGATCAAGCGCATGGCCGGCATGAAGGAATCGCAGATCAGTGCAGAGATTGAGCTGCTGCCAACCAACGACAAGAAGAAATGGGCTCGACCCCCGATTTCCATGAACTTTGAGGTATGGCAGAGGAGGGTCCTAACAGCACATTCCTAACAGCAGGGTGTGCTAGGAAATATCTTCGAGATCACTCACTTCCATCTCTGTACCATACCACCTGCAGCTGAGGAAGATGAGGCCTAGGGAGGAGAAGTGACTAATTCATTGACCCATTTCTTTGCCCTTTAAGCCTCTTACTAGAAATTGCTGTTCACTGACAAAAATCTTTGGGTCCTTTTGGCTTACCGTAAAACAATTCTTTGGAAAAATTTAGATTGCTTGAATGCCAGATAAGATACAAGGTTTACTTATGGACAGGAAAATGGGCTGACCTTTGCTCTGTGCACATTAGACATGTAATTTTCTCCACCTATTTTTAAAGTCCATAATATTCAGCAGTGTAAGTATGTTCTAAGGCAGATCTTTGGTTGCTGCCTCCTGCTGATAAAAGGAATGGATTCAAGTTATCACAGGATGGGCTGTCTTCAACCCAAGTGATTGCTAGTTATTCTTGGATATGCTTTCCGGTTTAGTAAACTCTTAGAGGACCCCTCACTACCCCTGTGTCCCCGAGCTGTTTCTAGGATCCAATCGTTCAAACACTTAGAGATGAAGTAGGGCAGGACTGCAGGACTTCCCAGAGAACAGCTATGAGAGGAATACCACATTCCTAACTGCAGTTGTCCCTTGCCCAGGTGCCATTTGCGCCCTCTGGTCTCAAAGTGCGCTACTTGAAGGTGTTTGAACCGAAGCTGAACTACAGCGACCATGATGTCATCAAATGGGTGCGCTACATTGGCCGCAGCGGCATTTATGAGACTCGCTGCTAGCTGCCTAGTGGTAGCTAGCCCACCTCCCCACCCACCTTCTTCCAGTTCTGGGTGCCCCTGGCCACCACACATCAGTGTCTCCTCCCTCCTGCTTTGCTGCCTTCCCTTCACACCAGCCCCTGCGTCTAGGTCTGGACCAACCACATCAAGAGCGGGACTGGTGGAGCAGTCCCTGGGCTCCATGGGTGGTTCTAGGGCTCCTGTTCCTCCATCCATCTGCTGTGGCCCAATGCCAGGCTGTGAGTTCTGTGACCAAAGCCGGGTGGGCACCCTCTCCTCTCCCCTGTGGCCATATCTCTGGAGTGGGAGGGTTGGCTGCCCCTCACCTCGGAGCTCCCCCAAAGGCCAGTAATGGATCCCCGGCCCTCAGTCCCTACTCTGCTTTGGGATAGTGTGAGCTTCATTTTGTACACATGTGACTTTGTCCAGTTATAAACCCAATAAACTGTAGAGTGGAGTTGCTGGCTAAGTGTTGATGTGGTAGCTATGTGGAGATGGAAGCTGGCGTGACTGCTTTTCCCATCTCTGACACTGCCTGCTTTGAGTGGAATTTTCTATATTGAACTCTCAAAGTTCTTCCCTTGTCAGCCTGAATTGTTAGGCCCTTGTAGTTCCATGCAAGCCTTTATCCTGACTGGTGTTAGCCCCAGGTCTCCAGTCTCCTTTAAGAAGAAAACAGCCTCAAGGGCAAGCAGCCCCGTTTCTCTGAGGGGAATCAGTCTTTCCGTCACACACACACACACACACACACACACACACACACACACTCACACACTCTCCCCCTCTCCCCTCTCCCCTCTCCCCTCTCCCCTCTCCCCTCTCTCCCCTCTCCCCTCTCCCCTCTCCCCAATCGCTCAGGCTTTTTAAACCAGGCTTCTTGCAAAATTACTCTCCTCTGTACCTCCCCCTCTCCAAAAAATCATGTGCCGAGCTAGTCCCTGAGGGGACTATTCCATGTTCTACTGTTGTGCACATTTGCACATTTGCCCTCACCAATTTTCCTTTGGTTGGTTTCAGCTGTTTTAATTAAACCTAAAAAAAAAAAACCAGAGAAAATTTCAAACATGAACAGAAGTAGCAAATATAATGAACCTTCATGTCCCATCATACTTCAACAATTATCAACTCATGGCCAATTCCTTAATACCACATCCAATCTGTGTTCACACTTATATCAAGTATCCTGTAAAATTTACAACTTGAATTTGGATCCAAACAAGGTCCATTGGTGAATGCTTCTTAAATCATATAAACCACAAGTTCTCCCTCAGTTCTTGCAATGTTATTGAAGAAGTCGGATAGTTCTGTAGTTTCCCCTAGATTTCCTCTTTCTTTGTATTTCCTATAAAGTGGTTAGTAGATCTAGAGCCTTAATAACTTTTTAAAGTTTATTTTAATATCGGGATTGATTCCTCACGACAAAGGATGAGTGGTTAGTGATATAATTTTAGGTGACAGTTTTAAAAGAGGGTTGGAAGAATATTCATGTTGAATGTAAAGGAATAGCATCATTTTGGGAAAATTCCTAACTCCCACCTGAGGGACTCCGTGAAAGGAAATAGCCTTTTAAAGTCATTGGCTGAGATTCAGGGTGCAGAGAAGCCTGCTTTGGGTGTAGATAGGGAATAAATACCTATGAATTTACACTGGCCGTGTTCATCGGTTCTCCTGCCCTTCGGTGGTGAGTGAGCTTGTACCCTCGGGTGGTGGAAGGTCTGAATGGGCATAATTCGCATAGATCAGCAGAGCTGTCAAGTGTGAAAGGACTAAGTGTCGGTCGCGGGCGGGCTGTCCACCAGGCTGAGACAGGAAGTCCTTAGGGTCTGGGGATCGCAACAAACCTTGCGGCCGCTTGAAACTGCAAGGAGCTCCTGAGGGCTCAAGGACAAGCGTGAGTCAGCAAAGCTCCCAGCGGAGTCCAAAATGGACCCAAATGGACAACTGCAGACGCGTCTCAAGGGAGCGCATAGAATCTAGCAAGGTCATTGTGTATTATCAATCGCCTTACTTTCGGGAGGCTCCCACCCGCCAGACCATCGGTGTCTAGCGCCGAGATAAGCCGCGAGCTCCCCAGCACCCCGCCCCTGCTCTTTCCCATTTCTCTACCTCCCAGAAGGCGGCGAGAACCGCACATGTGGCTAATTTTTCAGCGGAAAAGGCGTTGCGCAAGCGCATAGAGAGCGGCTCGGGCGTAGACTATGAGTGGCGCTTGCGCACGGACCCGCCAGCCGCGTTCTTCCTGCCTTCCAGGTCTCGCGTACTCTGCGCCTTTCTTACATCACCACTACGCATGCGCTTCTGAAGTAAGGGCGATCTTTGCGGGGGACGTGCAGGAGGCGGGGCTTGGCTGAGGTTTCACAGAGTCTGCGCGGACGGTAGCTTGACTGGAACATGGCGACTTGCGCTGAGATCCTGCGGAGCGAGTTCCCCGAAATTGACGGACAGGTCTTCGACTACGTGACGGGTGAGCTGAACCGAATCAACGTGCTGGGGAGGCCGAAGTGGAAGTCAGGGGGGGAAGACTAAGGGAGAGCAGTATCGGTGACCGCTTCTAGGTTTCTCCTTTGCGTGACCTCTTGCCCGAGGGCCGGTTGGCTCTGGAGCCCGGACTGGTGCCGCGTGGGGACTAACGTTGCTTGTATGTTCACCCTTCCCGCTATCTGCCATGTTCTGCCACGCCCGGCCCAGGCGTCTTGCACAGCGGCAGCGCGGACTTCGAGTCAGTGGATGATCTAGTGGAAGCTGTGGGGGAACTGTTGCAAGAGGTGTCCGGGGACAGCAAGGATGACGCGGGCATCAGGGCCGTGTGCCAGCGCATGTACAACACTCTGCGCCTGTACGTGCCAGGGCCGGGGAATTCGGGGTGGCTATGTGAGGACGGGAGGTCGGGAGACAAGACGTGACGGAAGAAGAGTCGAGGCCGTAGGTTTTCCTCAACTCCTAACTTTGTGTTTTCTATTCTGCCCTCAAGGACTGAGCCACAGACCCAGGGAAACAGCCAAGTGCTACTAGACGCCCCCATCCAGTTGTCAAAGATAACAGAAAACTACGGTGAGAATGAGGGAAGACTGAATTAGCTATCCTCTGTCCTTTTCTCAGCCACCATCCCCCAAGCCACCTTTCCCCTGGGGCTGAGCACTCCTCTGGTACCTCTTTTCCACAGGACAAGGTTGTAAAGCTAGTTGATCTCTTTACTGAGGGCAAAAGAGGCCATTTATGAAGGGAGTAGGGTTGGAGAGTTCTCCAAGCTCTTGGATATGGTAGGAAGTGTATGGGCCTTGGAGCTGGACAGACATGATTTCACACCCACGGTTTGCAACTTAACCAACAGCATGATATTTTAAGAGTTGCTTATCTGCCCCATATTCTGTATCCTTAATATAGGAGGTTTTGTTTTGCTTTGCTTCTGAAGTGCTGGGAGGATGATAGCTATTGGGAGACTTTCTTTTAAATGTCTGTCTGTATCTGCTTCATATTAATCACTCAAAATGTTAGTTTCCCTTCCCTCAGGGAGAAGGTGACTGCTTTTCTTATCGCTTACAGAATGTGGTACCAAACTTCCAGGACTGCTAAAGAGAGAACAGTGCTCGGTGAGGAAGAGAAGGAAAAGGAGGGAGCTATGTCTGTGGTGGGGGCAGAAGTTGACCGTACATATTGTATCACTCTGGGGCATTTCTGATTATATCTTTCCCTGAGTCTTTGATTTAGTATTCTTAGATGGGTAAATTGAGAGAGTTAACTTAATTTGTGGAAGTCCTTTCTGAGCCTACATTTTAAGAGTTGCTTATCTGCCCCATATTCTGTATCCTTAATATAGGAGGTTTTGTTTTGCTTTGCTTCTGAAGTGCTGGGAGGATGATAGCTATTGGGAGACTTTCTTTTAAATGTCTGTGAAATGGTTGTGTTTGGACTCTTAGACAGTGAACGCAAAGAAGCTTGAGAAGGCTGAGGCTCGTCTGAAGGCAAAGCAGGAGAAGCGCTCAGAGAAAGACACACTCAAGACCAGCAATCCTCTGTGAGTTTAGCAAGAAAGGCTAGAAAGAGAGCCGTCTCTACTGGGATGGAAGGGTGGTTGGAAGTGCTAAAGCCATCCATTTCTCCTTTTAAAAGTGTCTTGGAAGAAGCATCGGCCAGCCAAGCAGGCAGCAGAAAGGAGAGTCGGTTGGAATCATCTGGCAAGAACAAATCATATGACGTGCGAATTGAGAACTTTGATGTGTCTTTCGGTGATAGGTGAGGGAATGGCAGAGAGGAGTGACATTTTTCTTTTTCCGGCGAATTTGGAGAGATGAAATGGGGATAAAGATAATGTTAGGTTTCTGTTGTGAAACTTGCTGTGCATCTATCTCTAGAGTACCCTTTGTCTTCCTACTATCACTGCAGAGTGCTTCTGACTGGAGCAGATGTAAACCTGGCCTGGGGCCGCCGCTATGGACTGGTGGGTCGGAATGGGCTGGGGAAGACAACACTGCTGAAGATGCTGGCCACCCGGAGCCTGCGGGTTCCGTCCCACATTTCCCTGCTGCATGTAGAGCAGGAGGTTGCTGGAGATGACACCCCTGCCTTGCAGAGTGTGCTGGAGAGTGACACAGTGCGAGAGAACCTCCTGCGGCGGGAGCAGCAGCTCAGCGCCCAAATTGCTGCTGGCAGGTGAGGATTCCTGCTGGAGAATAACAGAGCAGCTGTCCTCCCCAGGTTGCCGGCCATACTGTCACAGTCCATAATTTGCATGCCTATCCTCATAAGCAGCAGAGGTTAGAACTTGGCACTGTAGGCTGTAAAGTCCTTGTTCCTTCCACTGTGCCCACTACCCTCACTGTGTTCTTTTCCTGTCCCAGCAGCAAGGCAGCCAGTAGCCTGCTTTCCAAGTGCATAGGGTGCAGGGTATTCCTCTAGACCACCTCCACTCAGGCTGATTGCTCTTCTTCCCCTTCCCATCCCAGGACTGAGGGCTCAGAAGCTGCACAGCTGGCAGAAATCTATGCCAAGTTGGAGGAGATTGAGGCTGATAAGGCACCTGCCAGGTATTTAAAATTCCCCTTCCCTCCTTCAGATTTCACCTTTCCTTCTGTTACCTGTTCCAACTGCTTATAAATGGATTCATTTCCTTCACTCCTAGGGCATCAGTCATTCTTGCTGGGCTTGGCTTTACCCCTAAAATGCAGCAGCAGCCCACCCGGTGAGTGACACTTGCCATTCTTGGCTCCTAACACTGTTGGCTGTGCCCTTGCCTTCCCTGGTGAGCACCCACCTCTGATGTGGCTCTGTTCTTTAGGGAGTTCTCAGGTGGCTGGAGAATGAGACTGGCCCTGGCCCGGGCCCTGTTTGCTAGGTGAGTCCCCTGGGATTTTATGGATACTGTGGAGGATGGGCCTTAGCTCTCTTGAGAGGTGGCAACCAGTTGTTGAATAAAATCTCAAGCCTTGCATTCTTTTTCTCCATAGGCCAGATCTTCTGTTGTTAGATGGTGAGTTTGAAATGGTGTGCCCTGACTTTGGGGTGGGGAAGGGTGGCAGCATCTAAGTTCCTGGTTCTCCAGCCCTTCAATCCCAATTGTGTTCTCTCCTACTTTTCCAGAACCCACGAACATGCTGGATGTAAGGGCCATCCTGTGGCTGGAAAATTACCTGCAGGTGAGTGCTTAGAGATGCTGGAGTAGGTCTGAGGAAGGTCTGCCTCCAAGACACCTGGGGGACTGGGAGTTGACTGCCCTCCCAAACCGGGCCTGCCATCCTATGACCCCTCAGACATGGCCCTCTACAATCCTGGTCGTCTCCCACGACCGCAACTTCCTGAATGCCATAGCCACAGACATCATCCACCTGCACAGCCAGCGGCTAGATGGCTACCGGGGGGACTTTGAGACCTTCATCAAGAGCAAGCAGGAGCGGCTACTCAACCAGCAACGTGAATATGAGGCACAGCAGCAGTACCGCCAGCATATCCAGGTGTGGGGCCAGACAGGGCTGGGAGCCCCATCCCCTGGCTATTAGAGTTTCTGGGATGAGGGAGCCTAACCACTGCTTATACACCTCCCCCTGCAGGTTTTCATTGACCGGTTTCGCTATAATGCCAATAGAGCCTCTCAAGTACAGAGTAAACTCAAGATGCTGGAGAAGCTGTGAGTACAGTGTCCATGACTAGGCCATGACTCCTGTTCTCTTCATTTCTTCCCTCATTTTGCAGGCTCCCCCGTGCCCTTCCATTCTAGGTCTCACCTTATCTAGAAGTTAAGAAAGCAGAGTACTTTATACTGCTCTTAGAGTGTTAATCTTGCCCTTGGGAACCATTAATCTACTTTCTGTCTCTATATATTTACTTACTCTGGATATTTCACACAAGTGGAATCCTAACACGTGACCTTTTGTGTCTGGCTTCTTTTACTTAGCATAATGTTATTGAGGTTCACCCATGTTGTAGCATGTATCAGCTTATTCCTTTTTATAGGCAGATAATATTCCATTGTGTGGATACACCACATTTTGTTTATTGATTCACCAGTTGGCAGACATTTGGATTGTTTCCTTTTTTGGCTTTTATGAAAAATGCTGCTGTGAATATTTGTGTACAATTTTTTGTGTGGACATACATTTTCTGTTCTCTTGGATACATGCCTAGGAGTGCAATTGCTGAGTTATGTGGCAATTCTGTGTTTAACTTTATGAGGAACTGCCAGACTGTTTTCCAAAGCAGTAGAAACGAAGGTTCTAATTTCTCCACATCCCTGTCAACACTTATTAACACTTATTATCTGTCTTTTTAACTTCAGCTATGCTAATGGGTGTGAAGTGATATTTCATTGTGGTTTTTATTTGCTTTTCCTTGCTAACTAGTGATATTGAGCTTTGAGAGTTTAATCTTGAAGCAATCTTCCTAGAGGTGCTAGTGGTAGGGGAGTCTAAAATCATAAGGCTTAGGATTTTGTGACATTGAAACATATAATAACTGGGAAAACAAAAAACTACAGTAAGTATAGTCCTATTTTTCCAGCATATAGTGAACTAGAAGAATATGCTTGTATCTGGGTGGTAAGAGCCCAAGTTTTTTCTGAATTTTCCCTGAGTATATATTCCTTGTGTGATAAGAACAAATACCATTGTTATTTTTTAAAGTCATAAATCTAGTCCACTCCCCTCTCTCCTCAGACCAGAGCTGAAACCCGTGGACAAGGAATTAGAGATAGTGATGAAGTGAGTGCTGGGCAGTGGGGGCTGGTGGGGAAGCTCTTGTTTCTGGCTGCTCCCATGCTCCTCACCCCTAACTCTTGCAGGTTTCCTGATGGGTTTGAGAAGTTCTCACCACCAGTTCTACAACTAGATGAGGTGGATTTCTACTATGATCCTAGGCATGTCATCTTCAGCCGTCTCTCCGTCTCTGCTGATCTCGAGTCTCGCATCTGTGTGGTATGGTGGCTGTTTCTCTGTTCTGTGAGCTGGGACTCTCCCACCTCAATATGTGGTGTGGATTGACCCAGATCCTCGGGCTGCAAAGGGAAGAGGTCCACAGGAACAGGAGTTCAGGGCCTGGGCCAGGGACCTGCTATTCTTAGACTAGCCCCCATCCTCCAGCATCACAGGCCACCATGAAAAGCCTGGCCTACAGTATTTCATGAATACTTAGAGCAGGACTTATCTTACTGAACTCAGCTCTGAGTTTTCTCAAACCATGAAACACAGAAGAGAGAGCATGGACTTCATGGTCAGACTTCAGATCCCGACTGTCATTTCTTAACTTGGTTATTAAACAGTTTCCTCATTTTCAAAATGGAAATAACATCTACCTCCTTCATTAGTGGGAGAATTAAATCCCTTGCACTTGATAGGTACCAGGTATTCATCCCCTTTATATCTTTACTAGTTCCTTCATTTTTGTCTATAATTCTTTAAAAATATTTTTTAGTTGTTGAGTTTATGGGACTCCCCAGAACTCATCCTTTCCCTTCTGTGCCCTACACTTGTACACTCATTAGCATCCTTGTGTTTCTTCGTACAGGTTGGGGAGAATGGGGCTGGGAAGTCTACCATGCTGAAGCTGCTTATGGGCAACCTGGCACCTGTTCGGGGCATTAGACATGCTCATAGGTAAAGCAACTCCCTTCAGTCCCCAGCTGCTCACGTCCTGTGGCTACACCGCTTTGTTGTGGTCATTACCTTCCACCCCCCTTTCCCACCTTCATTTCTGCTGTAGGAATCTGAAGATTGGCTATTTCAGCCAGCACCATGTGGAGCAGCTAGACCTGAATGTCAGTGCTGTGGAACTGCTGGCACACAGGTTTCCCGGTGTGTTAGGGATTGGAGTTGAGGAAAGAAGGCCAGAGCTGATCCGTGCAGCCAGGCTAACCTGAGGGTCGGGGGCTGCTGAGGAACTGAAGAAATTAGTAAAAATAAAAAATAAAAATGGAGGCAGTATGTATAAGGACATGAGCCTTTGGAAGTGGGGCTGTGTGGGAGGGTGAAGGGAGGGAGTTGAGCCAAGAACGCAGGTGACCGGGTGGGGCCTATTCCAGGACGGCCTGAGGAGGAGTACCGTCACCAGTTGGGTCGGTATGGCATCTCCGGAGAGCTGGCCGTGCGCCCTGTTGCCAGCCTGTCCGGGGGCCAGAAGAGCCGGGTAGCCTTTGCTCAGATGACCATGCCCTGGTGAGGACTCATTTTCTAGAGGTCTTGCCCTCCCTTTCCTCCTCTTGCCCAGTAGAAAATGATTCTCTTGTCTTCATTATTAGAGGAGTTCATTTTCTCCTGCCCCCCATAACTGCCCACCTTCCTGGGTTCTGCCTTCCAGCCCCAACTTCTACATTCTGGACGAACCCACAAACCACCTTGATATGGAGACGATCGAGGCCCTGGGCCGTGCGCTCAACAGTTTCAGGGTGAGTGTTCCTTTACGCTGACCACTCATCCACAGGCTTCATGGCCCTTAGGGTCCCCTTGAATGCTCCCCGGTTTGCTGTCTTTCAGGGCGGTGTGATTCTGGTGTCCCACGATGAGCGCTTCATCCGGCTGGTATGCCGAGAGTTGTGGGTGTGCGAAGGAGGTGGCGTCACCCGGGTCGAGGGGGGCTTTGACCAGTACCGTGCCCTTCTCCAGGACCAGTTCCGCCGGGAGGGCTTCCTCTAGGACCACCGGACTGAAGAGGACTGTGCCCAGGACATGGACTGGTCTCAGAGCCCTGGGCCACCACATAGGCAACCATCTCTAGGCCACGGACGTCCCCTGACTTTGGGGACAGCCTTATTCCCAAAATCTCCTTTTGACAGGAGCATCCTCTGCACAACCCAGGGAGCCCCATCTAAGGACCTGTAAGGACTGGTCTTCCAAGGGGAAGGGGTGGGGAGTGCCCTGTGGGTTATAGATACCCCCACTGCCCCAGCGTTGACTGGGCTCGAGCAGCTGCTGTGTAAATTAAATCTCCCCCTGCATCTCTTTTGCCTCATCTCTGCTGCTCCCTGGCAGGGCTATAGTGTTTGCCACTGTTAAGATTTGTGGGCCCTCTGATGCAGTGTTTTCCTGTGACTCCTGCATCAGTCACATGGAGGAGGCCATGGCAGCATCAATCTTGTCCCAGGTAGGAGACGTCTTTGAGGTTGCTGGGGCTTGGAGGTCACCTGCCCATCCTTGCAGTGGGCTGAGCTGGTGGAATAAAGGGCAGTGGTGCTGTTAACTATAGCCTGGGCTCAGCCTCAGCTGCAGGGGTCTTGGATTCTGTGCTCTCAGCCCCATTGCTTGGGAGAGTGAACTGATTCTGTAACCTGGCCTCGAACATGGTTTGCCAACTCCTTTCTCTAGTGGTCTCTGGTCCAGGCTCATCCTGTTTTCTCTGATCTGACTCTGAGATGGAGCTGAGGAGAAACCAAGAAATTTAGTCATGTCCCTATTTTGTTCGGGTGGTTTTGTTCTTTATTTTTCCTCTAACCACGTAGAAGAGCCCTGGGAAGTAGGGAATTGAGAATGGGATCTAATGGGAAGAAATAGAGCACTTTGTGTTGAAATTAAGCAGTTTTTAAGAGTTCAGTGGAGATATTTAACCAGTAGTACAATTTACAAGTATTGTTTCTCAAGGACTCAACTGCTATATGTAATGGTTAGGCAGAGGACACAAACAGTGGCACTGCTTTGCTCTCAACAATAATGGAGAAACCAGAGTCAACAGAAGGAACGTGCTGACTTTGTGGAGAATTGTAGGTCAGAGCTCAACCAAGGAATCTTAACTCAGCTGCTGAGGGCACTGTGGTATAAGCAGCTGGGGGAGAACCTCTTGTGGAGTAAAGAAGAGTGAAGACAGGAGGGCTCTGTGATTCACCACAGAGCAGGCGCTGATGGACTGATGAAGCTGGCAGGAGGGCTGCTAATCAGCCTGCCTCCTCGGCCTCTCTCCCTCTCAAGTCCAGAGGTGTTCCAGCCACATCTGCAGCCACACGCATCACCGCAGTCCCCAAGAGCCTTCTCACGGTCCCACCACTCCTCCAACCTCAGAGCTGTAGGTGAACCATCTGCTGTAGGATCTGTGCCTGCCTGTTTGCCAGGCACTCAGCCCTTTCGCCCCTCACTAGCTTGTGAATCCCTGTGTGAGTTCTTCCAACTCCTTAGAGTCAGTGGAAACACAGCTGAAGGTCCTGTGACAGAGTCTGCTGCTTTGGAGGTGCCTTTATGTGCAGAGAGCACTGGACCTGGAGTTGGGTCTAAGATCAAGTCCTAGCCTTATTACTGGTAGTAGAAGAGGCCACTAATATTAGCTAGGTTAACTACAACAAACCACTTAACCTTTTTAAATGCTTATTATTTGGTTTCTTTATAGGACTGTTGTGGTGGTAACTGACAAGCACTTAGTGCATAAGCATCAGGTGATTCTTGTGTGACCAGTCTGATTTGAAGGATTATCATATGGGGAAAGAGTACCTTTTCTCTGACTCCAGAGGTAGATCAGGCTGGACTCAAAGGAAAGGAAAGTTTTTAATAGCTCAGGTTGTGTTCTGACAGTGAGCTCCCAGTCTCTGGGATTGTTCAGCCCTGTCAGGCTCTAGAAAAATGCTCTCTTGGTTAAGCAGGAGCACCAGATAGCTTCCAGGTTGGCTTCCAATTTTGATTCCATGAAAGAAATATGAAGAACCTGTATACATGACAACACAAGACTTCTGTGCAGAGCTTCAGAAAGGTGGGGTGAGTGACTTGCAGCAGCTGAGAAAAACCCTGCAGTAAGTGTGTGTAGTGACATTTGGGATTAGAGGGAAGTTGGCAGAAGATGGTTGTCCAGGGATGGAAAATGTATGCAGTGTGGGCCAGCTCATTTCAGAGAGCACAGGGAAGGGATCTGACGCATGAGAGTGGGAAGCCACCCTTGATCACTGGGACTGCCCGACACAGCAGCCACCCTTGCTTCCACACTGTGGACAGCCTGCCTAACCCCAGCCATCGGGAAGCTGGTCCTTCCACAGCTGCACATGCTGGAGCTGACATCAGGCCCTAAAGCTAATCGAGAGCTGGCTGAGTTAAAAGGCTTCAGACTGCTGTCTTCATTGACATTTTGGTCTCCCTACTTCCGCCAATGCCTTCTCTGGCAGCCCGGCTGGGCCCCAGTGTGAAGCGGCGCAGAGGGGTCATGTGTCCCTCTACATCAGTCTAGAGGGCACCCAAAGTTGCCAGTGACAGAGTTGTTTATTCTAATGTGGTATTACTGTCTTGATATTTGTGAGACATTTTGCTAAGTTCTCATTGGTTTCCAGATAAATTTTAACAGAGTAGGAGAGAAGGTGCCATTTACCCTCACTGGCCATGCCCCAGCCTAATTTGTCATTTTGGGACACACTATCCTACTTGAGCCACTTCCCAGGCCTGAGACTGGTCCACAAACAAATAGAAATGACACCCCTGCCAGTGTCAGAGCACTGCCACCCTGCATCGGCCTGGGCACAGACTGGGTGTTTGCAGGAAGTATCAGCAGGCTAGCAGGGTAGACCCACAACCCCTGAAGGGCCTCTAGAGGGGTCTCAGAACCTGGGGTGAGGACTTGCCTCAACCTCCCCCAACTCCAAATGGGCTTCACTGCCGTCTGTGCTTCCCCCTTGTAAGCTGTGTGCCATTACGATTGACATTCTCACTTTGCCTTGATATCTTTAAAGGCCATAGCTTGCTCACCTTTGTATTTTCTGTGCCTGACCCAGGTTGGGTTCCTAGGAAGCAGTTTAAAAAGATGAGCATGCTGGGTCATTATTAAGGGGTGCTCCTGGGATCAGTACCACGACTTAGCAGAAGGACCAGTTGAGCAGCAATGTGGACCCCATGAGAGCCTCAATCAACCTCACATTCTGGAGCTGGGATAGTCCTGTAGAATTGCCTTAAATTGAGCCAATGAGTCTGGCCTTTATTCTACTGAGTTGATCAATCTTTAGAAGCCAGCTGCTACCAGAAGTGTGGCCTTAGGAGAGAAACTTTTATTGAGCTAAAGCAATTCCCCTAAGGGGCTCACAGCTGAGGACTGCCATCGGTTCTCTGAGCAGCCAGGACAGCAAGTCCTGAAGGAGGATCTGAGTAGCTCATGACAGTATCCACCTCTGTGCCTAGCGTATAATAGGCACTCAGTAAGAATGCTTGATAGAGAAATATTTTGGGAAAGCTAATTTGAGAAGTAGAGAATGACACTGGAAGAGGAGAGAGCAGAGAGAGGCCAGGTGACCAACAAGGCCACGACCAAAATCCAGCCCTAAGGATGCAGGGTCCAGGCGGTGGAGGTGAAACCCAAGAGGATGGTGTGTGAACTCAGGAAAGGGGATTCCAGTTTTGTCCGAAAAAGGGAGGACTCGTTTTTCAAGGTCAGAGCCTAGAAATGGAATGAAAGCTTTGGGACACTTAAGATACAGGTTAAAGGGACCTTTGTTTTTAAACCTCCCCTTGTTTCCTTTTAAGGCAATGCTAAGGAAATAACAGTTAATACTTACTGGGTTTGTATTATGTAATAGGCGCTGTTGTGCCCTACCTGCACTAAGTCAATCCTCACAACCCTGTGAACTGACAGTGATTATCCTCATTTTATAGATAAGGAAATCAAAGTTGACTTAGTGGGTGGCAGGGCTGAGGTTCAGGCCAGTCTGGCTCTCTCTCGAGTGCAGCTCTCAACTGCAGCTCTCAACTGCCACACTCTACTGCGGCTTGGCTCCTGATGTGATGTGCTGAATTGTCAAAGTTTATTAATTCCATCCCTTAAAACTTGTGAATCACATGGGGCATTGAGGGGCCAGGGGCTTTGAACAAGCTTCTCTCAGAAGAGCAAGCTGGTGAGTAGGACTACTGGCACAATGGCTGGCGCATGCTGGGTGCTCAGTGAATATTTATAAAATGATGCAAATGCTTGGTATAGTGGGAGAGACACACCAAGATTAGCCCAGTGCTACCACTGATGGTGTCTTGACCAGTCAGCCTTTCTTGAGCAAACCATCCCTATCCATAAAATGGGCTTAAACACTTTGTTTTGTCTGCTTTGTGTAGTTGGAAGGAGTGAGACACAGTCCTATGTAAACTGAATAAAGTTTTTTATAAATGGAAGTGCTATGGATCCAAAGGGTGTCATTTTGTGGGAGGAGTGATGGGGCAGCAGCTTGGAGCCTTCTCTGGAGACTAACACCTGTGCACACAAACACCCAGACCATCATCAAGATGCCACCCCATGAGGGCCACTCCTCATCCCTCCTCATCTGCTGAGCCAGGCATCAAAGCATGCACTCAGGAACGCAGTGTGAGACTCTGACACACGCTGAGTTGCATGGGGTAAGGCAGAAATCACCATGCAATTTAAACCTATTCTAATAATATGTATAGGTCATGCCCTGTCAACAATTCTAAGTTTCAGTTTTCTTTATGTTAAATTGATAGTTTAGAAGTTATTTGTTTACTGTATGTAGAGAGACCTGTGAGACCTCAAGTTAGAATAAACATTTGTCAAACTGAGGTAGGGCAGAGAGATGGGGCAAGGGTTTTTTACTAAGGTAAAATCTACTTAGCCTGCAAAAAAGGCCCAGCTTATTCTTTAGGGTAATCTGTAGGCTCTTCCTCTTGTTGTAGCCCCTTAATCAATTAAGTAACTTTGTAACTAGGACAGGAGGTAGACCTCCAAAGTGTAAATGAACCTATGTTAATAAAGAATGCTGAGATCTGGGCCAACAGTCACCTAAATAACCCTATTTTTAAAACTTCAAAGGAATTATGAGTCATCTGTATACATCATGCCTTATGCTGACTCTACCCAAAAGGCCTTATAAAAATCCCAGACCCCCTCCAACGGAGAAATATGGATAGCCAACAGGCACATGAAAAGATGTTTCACATTGCTATGCATCAGGGAAATGCAAAATTATGATGACAGTGAGATACTTCACACCAGTTAGGATGGCCAGCATCCAATAGACACAAAACAACAAATGCTGGTGAGGATGCAGAGAAAGGGGAACCCTCCTACACTGCTGATGGAAATGTAAATTGGTTCAACCATTGTGGAAAGCAGTATGGAGGTTCCTCAAAAAACTAAACAAATACCATTTGACCCAGTCATTCCACTCCTAGGAATTTACCCAAAGAAAACAAAATCCCTGATTCAAGAAGATATATGGACCTTATGTTTATCGCTGCACTGTTTACAATAGCCAAGATATGGATGCAACCTAAGTGTCCGTCAATAGATGAACGGATAAAGAAGAGTGGTACATATACACAGTGGAATATTATTCACCCATGAAAAGAAAAGAAATCCAACCATTTGCAACAACATGGATGGATATTATGCTCAGTGAAATAAATCAGGTGGCGAAAGACAAGTACCAACTGATTTCATTCATCTGTGGAGTATAACAACAAAGCAAAACTGAAGGGACAAAACAGCAGCAGACTCGGAGACTACAAGAAGGGACTAGTGGTTACCAAAGGGGAGTGGCTGGGAAGGATGGATGGGGAGGGAGAAGGGGATTAAGGGACACTATAATTAGCAATCACTATATAGGTAGACACAGGGAAGACAGTACAGCACAGAGAAGACAAGTAATGACTCTCTAGCATCTTACTACGTTGATAGATAGTGAATGCAGCAGAGGGGGTGAGGACTTAATAATATGGGTGAATGTTGAATGTTGTTTGTGTGAAGCCATCATAAGATGGTATATCAATGATACAAAAAAATAATAATCAACCCCAAACCCTTAAGTTCACCTTCTCTGAGGTTGCCTGCACTCCCTTTTCTTTGAGTGTGTACTTTTTGAATAAAGCCTTCTCACTGCTCAACATACTGTGTTTTGTGTCTGTGCTCTTCCAGTGGTAAGTGCCTATGTCACTTTGCTATTTCCTTCTATTTTCCAGACTTAACCACAAATCTTCACTCTTTCTCTGTTCTACTCCAGATAAGTGGGGAGGGGCTACTGAGAGCTCTGATTTGGGCCTGCAAATTCCCGTTGCCTGGGTGACCTGGACAGGACTGTGGCTGTACAATCATGCTCTTTAGTAGCCTGCCTGATAATCTCCTTTCTTTACCTTTGGGAAGTTCTCAGAACATAATCACTTCATCCAATGCTCTGTGGCTCCCCCAAATCTTGAGGTGGTAGGGACTTAGTTCCCATGCTGTGCAGAGCCAAGCAGACACTGGATGCCAGGTGACCCTGACCTCAGGAGTTGGCAAGGGATCTGCCCTATGCCAAAGTTCAATGAACTTCCCTTTCCTCCCTTTGCTCTTTGTTGTTCTCTTTTGCCTGCAAGGCAGCTGCCATTCCCTGTTACTCTCACTTTAATGAATTCCTTACCTACACTATTCAGACCTGCTCAAGAATTCTTTCTTGTTCAGTCAAGAATCCTCTCCTGTCCAGGTTGAGGTTTCACCTGGTATGCAGGGAGAGACATCCCCAGACACAGCTGCCCGGTAACAAAACCATGCTACAACATTTCTAATACTGGAATGCTTTCACTAATGTTCTCTGGGTCTTGTCCTCTCAATAATCTTGTGTTAAGTGACTCCTGCTGGATTATTCCTGTTTTACAGAACAGGAGCTTGAGGCAGAAAGATGTTAAGTGTCTTGCTTAACTTCAGGTACCTCTGTGCATGCAGAGATAGGGCAAAAACCAAGGTATCTGAGTTCCCAGCCTTCTCACATCAATCCAGATCAGACATTCTCAACTTTGTGCCTTAGCTACTCATACAGTGGGTCATGTTCTCACATCATACATGTGCATGGCGCACCCAGGGTCATGTGCCCTTCTGTCCTTTTAGGAAAGTATTTCGAATCTAGGAGTCGGGGTAGTGACTGAGTCTGATTTGTTTTTAACTTGTAAATTAAGGAGCCAGCTCTGGAGACAGAAAGAATGGCATTTGAGTCTAGATTCTATTATTGAATAGCTATGTGACCTTAGGAAATTAAACCTCTCAGTGCCTCAGTTTCCTGATCTATAAAATTGGAATAATAATGGTCCTTACGTTGTAGGGTTATGATGTGTTAAACAAGTTGATACAAGCAGAAGTCTCATGGTGGTTCCTAGTAGTTCCATAAATTTAGCCATTATGATGATGATTAGTATTTGTTATAACACCCTCCTGTTTTACTGATTTTAGTGAGATACTATTTATGATGCCCTGTGGCTGTCAACCACTGTCTTTAGTCATGGTGATTCAGCTGAAATGGCAGGTACCCATGCCTCCTACTTTGTGTCCTTGGGCCTAGAAGGGACCCCTTCTTGGATTCCTCTCCCACTGCAAGGACATTTTCTTTAGATTCTGACACACATTCATGCCCCTCTGGTTCTTTCAGGTTGTTCAGTACTCAGTCTTTTCTATTACTCAATACTTTGTCCCAGGTTGGCAACTCTCTGTCAGTCCAGGAGTCCAGGTTCTTCTTGACTGCTAGGAACATTGGGTATAGTCATTCTGAGTCTTCTCACCACCAAGCTTTCTTACTCTTCCTCTACCATAAACTCTTCAGTCAGAAGATAGTTGTGGCACATCCAGATCCTGGAAGTAGAGTGACCTTTGAGGAAAGCTAGTAAGGACCAAGAAACAATGGCTGAGATGTAGAAGTCATTCAGGAGCTTGTAGTTTGGTGGTGTATGTGTGTGTCTGGGTTGGAGGGATATTTAAGACCCATAGGTTGATGAGGGCACAGTTAGCCAAGAAGGAACACAAGTGATTGAAAGAACACATGAAATGCAATTGGTATCAAGAATGCCAGAGTCCTGCAGTGGGGGAGGGTGTGAGAGACCAAGCACTGACCACTGGGTCCCCAGACCTGCCTGGGAGGAGGCAGACTCTATCTGGCAACTTGTCCCTTTAGCAGGTCTTGCCTTCAGTGGCACTGGATGCCTTACAGAGCTTGACGGCCCAGGCCCTGAGCTCCAGCCATTAACCCCCAGTCCATGCCACCATATTTGGCTTCTTTGGCTTGTACCTTGGCTCATGTAGCCTTTCTCATTCTGAGAGGATGTGCTGAGCAGCAAAGATAGATTTTCAGGTTACCTGTCAGCTGTGTTTCTACAATAAATTAATAAACTCACCACTGGTTTATACATCCATCTCTTCTAAGTCTCAACATTTAAGACAGAACCCCTTACTTTGATCCAACAATAATAATTTACTGAGCACTATGTATCAAGCATTGTTCTAAGAATTTTACATGAATGAACTCATTTAATCCTCACAACAAACCAGTGAGGTATGGATTATAGTTGTTTTATAAATGAGAAAATGGGGGCCCACAAACATTTTTAAAAACAAAACAAAACTTGCATAGGGCCAGCCAGCTTGTGAAACACAACTGCGGCTTATGCTGAGGTCATGCCGGGCCCAGAGCTCCAGCCCACCCTATCTAGCTCAGCGAGACACCCCTATCTCATTGCCATTTGGGCCCTGAGCTCTGTGCTGTGTGACCCCAGCAGGTACTGGGGCCCTTGGAGGGTCACATCTGAACAGCCTGCTGCCCCACCTGAGGCATACCACTGTGTTTCAAAAGATTTTTATCTATGAAACAAACCTCATTTGTTAAATAATTATTATTTCCCATTAACATTTAATCAAGAACATAGTATGGTACTAATCACAGTTTCTGACCAGCCTATAATAATCAGTTGCCAACCTGAGTTTTTTATTCTAGCCCCAAGAAAAAAACACTTTCATTTAGCTTGGACACTCTTCAGGAATAATATCTCTAGGCCCATTTTGCTGATTTCTCAGCCCCCAGGCTGGGCATTAGTGCCCTGGAAATTTTAGACTAATGTCTTCTACATTACACAGGCTTTCCACCTGGCTACTTCACCTGTAACTATCTGAGCACAGGTATGTTAGGACTCCACACCTCTCTGTTAATGCTCACAAAAGTGACAACTAATTGGTCTTGGATGTTTGGGTGTCTGGGAAAAATATTCCATCTGACTTGACATTTATTAAATGGCTACTTCTGAGGTTTAGACTTCCCCCTCTATAACCTGGGTATGCAATCCCCTGTCCTCTGGCTGATACACTCAATATTCTGACACGAACACTGCCTAGAGATGAAGCTCAAAGAGGCCCTTTCACTTAACCACATGGAGGGTCTTGACATAACAACTTCTACATGAACTCGGGCATGTACAGCACCAGATCTCTAGGAAGGGGCTGTTCGGGGGCACCCAGCTCAGTGCCAAACAGTCACACTGAAGACAGCTGATGGAGGTAACCCCAGGGTGCCCCCAAGAACTTGGAAACAAGAAGTGTAAGCTGCCTTACAAGAATCACACTGAATGACGAGCCCTAATGAACCAGAGTGAGAACATTGCTCCAAACTGAAAGGGACGCGTCAGCCTGCCGCCCATCCCAGCACTGCCAGAAGGGCAGCCTGGAGGCTGCTTCAGCTCCCAGAGCTGCTCATAGGAGACCCTCTTCTGTGGAAGTGAACAGGTCAGGCCACCAGAGTCTGATGCCATCAAAGTTCTAATCACAGTGCCACCCCCTTATTTTGATTCCACATTCATGAAGCAACCCCTTCGCTTCACAAAGAGAGTCTCACTCCCCTGAACTGGCCTATGAGCGGAAATGTGGCCAACCCTGAGCCCTGGACCGGGACAGGGCTAGCTACTCCATGGGCCCACCACTCACCAGCTCAGTGCCTTGGCCAAGCTCTGTGACTGCTCAGAGAACATTCTCTTCTGGGTAAAATGGGAGAAGAATGGGCATAAGATCATCATAAAGATTAAGAGAAGGAGAGGGGAAAGAAGAATGCCCCCTAAGGAAAGTGAGTTCTGTTAAATGGAAAGCCCTGCCGTCATGCATGTTGGGAGGTCAGGGCTGGAGTAAAGAGCTTGAGGGCTTTGCCAAATGTGGTGGGAAGACTGGAGTTGGGATGCCTTTGGGGCAGGAAGGCAAAAGAGATGCATGTATCCTGAGTTTGGCACACCTCAGGGAAGAAGAAGGTAAGAGAACCAGTACCAGTTTCCCAAAGGGGGGGTGGCCAATGGACATTTAAGAGCAATGAGGTTCTATTCTTGGATTTGAAATTACTTGCATTTCTGGGATGCAAAATCCTCTTCCAGTTATCTCAAATCTTTAATAAGTGATTTCTATTGTTGCTTTTATTTTTTCTTTTTGAAATCAAAGAAGGGACTGAATCAATGCAGTGTGGAGTAGAGAAAATAAGGAAACGGTTCTGAGCCAGGCATGATCATAAAAATGAAACACAAGTGTCAAACCGCTGGAAACTTACTTAGAAAGGGATTTAGACAATAAATACACTGCTCCCTCTATTTTCAGACTTTTTTGGACTCTCTGTTATGTAAATGTTGCGCTTTTATTTTTTAGACAAACTCGGACCTATTGTTTTCAGTTTAGAGGCACTTTACTGATAAAGTTTCTCAAAGTTAAAGAAAAACATAATGAGCATATTATATGAAAAATAAATAATATATTGCTAAAAATAAGCTTATCCTGTGCTTCTCTTTCTCAGAGTTGAGGCTGAGCTAGAGATAAACACTTAGGTAACATTAGCACTATACATTTATAACGTTTTGAAGGCATGACTGAGACTACAGGATCTGCCTTGGCTTACACACCTGATGGTTGTTGGCAGGAGACCTCAGTTCCTCACCATGTGGACCTCGCCCCAGAGCATCTCACAAGGCACTGGCATCCCCAGAACCAGTGATCCAAGAGAGAAAGCAAGGAGGAAGTGACAATGTCTTTTATGACCTAGTCTCTTAAGCCATCCACCATCACTTCCACCATATTCTCTAGAAAAAACTCACTAAGCATAGCCCACACTCAAGGGCAGGGGAATTAGACTCTTTTTGGAGGGAGGAATACCAAAGAATTGGTGGACTTATCTTAAACCACTACAATTGGCAGTGTGGTTTCAAAGTTTAAGCTTGTGCAAACTGTGCTATCATCTCTGACTCAGTGAGGACCAGGTACTTAGCCCATAAGGTCTAGAAACAGACACTTCTAGGGCAAATTTATGAAGGGGATGCCATTTAATGGAGACACATTTGAGAGACCAGCTGCCTTTTCCAGGTGAGATCCTAACTGTATTAGTCAGTGTCCTCCAGAGAAACAGAGCCATTAGGAAATACATATATAAGAGATTTAGTTCAAAGAATTGACTTACATGATTGCAGGGACTGGTAAGTCTGAAATGTGTAGGCAGGCCAGTAGGCTGAGAACTCCTGAGACACTGCAGCCTTGGGGCAGAATGTCTCCTCCAAGTAACCTCAGTTTTTTGCTCTTAAGACCTTTCAACTGATTGGGTGAGGGCCACCTACATTATCAAGGTAATCCCCTTTACTTAAAATCAACTGATTGTTACCCACATCCCAAAATACCTTCACAGCAACACCTAGATTAGCCCTTGAATAAGTGGGTGCCATAGCCTAGCTAACTTGACACTGGAGGCCACCATGACACCAGCCTCCAACCCTCTAGTCCTCCCCTTGAGTGTGAAAAACAGGCCAGCTCATCCCAGCTGAACTGGCAGCTTCCTCCTACTCGACCCCCTCTGTGACATCAGCACAGGCGTCCCCATGTCCAGTCCCTGCACTTTTTATTATAAAGGCAATATAGCACAAATGCTGGGCATTTGAAAGTAAAGGGAGAACTCATTCACAATGTCTTCCTTTGTATCCTTCCCAATCTGTATTCACAGATACATTATATGTAATTGCACTTTTGCAGTAATGGTACCCTTGCTGTTCTGTACCTGTCTTTACACTTAACATTACCTTTATGTCAAAAGCTCTTTTTCTTTTTTGTAATTGCTATTACAGTTTTCACAATTAAAAGTTTTAATTGTCTACTGAGCAGATGTACCATACCTTATTTGAACTTTTTCTTTTTTGGACGTAAGGGTTGCTTCTAAATTTTCATTATTGTGAATAAATGCTACAATAAACACCTGTGTACACATTATCTCTGAGTTTTCAATTACTAATATAGGGATTCAAATATTTACACCAAAGAGCCATAATGGTTAAATGAGATAATGTATATAAAGCACCAGATATAGAGCTCTGCATACAGTAGTAGAAAATGAATGGTGGTCACTACATTATTATTATTATCAAAATCCAATTCATACAGATTTTGACTGAACTTTCTTTTTGTACATGCTGAAGTCTTTCAAGAAAGGGAAAAGAAGTAAGGAAATCTTATAGAATCTGAAGGAATATATCAAGGCTGAAGTTATTAATGAAAGTTATCCACTCAATATGCTCATTTACACTTTTAAAAACACTTTCCTGAACTTTTTTTCTCATTATATACAGTAGCCTTATTTTTCTACAGTATCTTAGAAATATTGTTTAGGGAAATTATCATGCTAGGAATCTTGGTATCTCTCTCTCTCTCTCTCTCTCTCTCTGTGTATGTGTGTCTCTCTCTCACCATTGTATTCTCTAAAGACTGTTGAACGTCAGAGATTTTATGCTTCTGAGACAGTGGAAATATTGACAAATTTTGTGCAGCAAAATGCACTGGGTAGCATAGAAAAGATAAAGCTACCCATAATTCAGAGGACAGTTTAGCTTCAGAATATGTTACAAATCAAAGTAGACAGTGTCAGAAAAGTGAGCAGAAATTAGGGCAATACTGATAAAGGGAGAAGGGAAGCAGCATAGTCTGTGTCCAGATAATTGACTGACTTATTTATGAAAACTTCTTGCTCCCGAAATAATCTCCCCTTTGTCCTTCTGGGTTCCCACTGCTCTTTGCCTCTAGCCCCTTGGAGTGCAGGATGTATCCTACCTTGAAAGGAGCCTCCATTGCACCCAAGTTACAGGACAAGAGAATCATCTTGGAATCCCTCTTGGGGACAGCACTGAGCCAGGTACACAACAGTGATGCTCAGAGAAGGTTGTGAAAGGGAGGTTCTTGTCTCCATAGCTACACTTCACTGGCCTTACAGGTCTGTATCCCAGAAGTCCGTAGGAGTATTTGTACCATTTGGTGCTGTGTGTGGTTCTTTGGGTTGGAACAGTTGGTGCAGGTCCTTTGAAACTTGTTCGGACATCCCTGTCATCCAAGTTGCTGGTAAAGATTTTAGTTGTGCACTTCTGCTGCTACTGTAAGGCTTGATCTTGAACTTAAAAAAAATGATGCTATATATTTTCTTTTATTTTGCAGTAGATATTTTGAACTATTTATTATGGAAAATTGTATACTTATACAGAGTAAGAAACAGAATAATGAGCCCCTATGTGTACGTTACCCAGCTTCAACAATTATCTATCATGGTTCAGGTTGGTTAATCTTGTCTCATCTAACACCCATGTCCCACCTGTGTGGTGAATACTGCTCCTCTCCCCAATGCTCAACACCCCCTGGCCGCACCCTAGGATAATACTTTTTAGTGTTACACACTTCCATCAGAAGGAATATAATATTTGATTGCTATTTTGTCTATCACAAAATAATGTTTATGACAGGATGAGGTTCAGTTTTTCATTTCTCTCCATTTTCTTTGCAATTTATAAAAGGTGTTCTTTGGAACAGAACAGAGAGCCCGGATATAAACCCATGCATATATGGTAAGTGAATATACTATAAAGAAGCCATGAATATACTGTGGGGAACAGACAGCCTCTTCAACAACTTGGTGTTGGGAAAACTGGACAGCTATATCCAAGAGAATGAAACTGGATTATTGTCTAACTCCATACACAAAAGTAAGCTCAAAATGGATTAAAAACCTGAATATAAGATATGAAACCATAAAACTCTTAGAAGAAAACATAGACAAAAATCTCTTGAACATAAGTATGAACAATTTTTTCTTGGACACATCTCCTCGGACAAGGGAAACAAAATCCAAAATGAATAAGTGGAACTACATCAAACTAAAAAGCTTCTGTACAGCAAAGGATGCCATCAGCAGAACAAAAAGGCAACCTACAGTATAAGAGAATATATTTGTAAATGATTTATTCAGTAAGGGGTTAACATCCAAAATATATAAAGAACTCATACAACTCAACACCCAAAAAACAAATAACTGAATTAAAAATGGGTGGAGGACCTGAACAGACATTTCTCCAAAGAAGAAATACAAATGTTAAACAGGCGCATGAAGATGCTCCACATCTCTAATCATCAGGTAAATGCAAATCAAAACCATAATGAGATATCACCTCACACCAGTTAGGATGGCTACTATCCAAAAGACAAGAAACAACAAATGTTGGCAAGGATGCAGAGAAATGGGAACCGAACCCTCCTACACTGCTGGTGGGAATGTAAATTGGTGCAATGTGGAAAGCAGTATGGAGGTTCCTCAAAAAACTAAACATATAAATACCATTTGACCCAGTCATTCCACTCCTAGGAATTTACTCAAAGAAAGCAAGATCCCTAATTTGAAAAGATATATGCACCCCTGTTTATCGCTGCACTATTTACAATAGCCAAGAAATGGAAGCAACCTAAGTGTCCATCAATAGATGAATGGATAAAGTAGAGTGGTACATATACACAATGGAATATTATTCAGCCATAAGAAGAAAACAAATCCTACCATTTGCAACAACATGGATGGAGCTAGAGGGTATTTTGCTCAGTGAATAAGCCAAGCAGAGAAAGACAAGTACCAAATGATTTCACTCATCTGTGGAGTGTAACAACAAAGCAAAAACTGAAGGAACAAAACAGCAGCAGACTCACAGAACCCAAGAATGGACTAACAGTTACCAAAGGGAAAGGGACTGGGGAAGTGGGTGGGAAGGGAGGGATAGGGGGATTAAGGGGCATTATGATTAACATACGTAATGTAGGGGGGGCACGGGGAAGGCAGTATAGCACAGAGAAGACAAGTAGTGACTCTATAGCATCTTAATATGCTGATAGTGACTGTAATGAGATATGTGGTGGGGACTTGATAAGGGGGGATATAGTAACCACAGTGTTGCTCATGTGATTGTATATTAATGATACCATAATAAAAATAAATAAATATAAAAAATATATTTTAAATATAAAAGTAATATATGAGTGTGGTAACAGTTGAAGAATGCGGTGGTAAATTTAAATAATGTTAACACTACCCCCCCGAGTTTTAGTTCCCTCTTCCCTAAAAAAACTATTATTACCAGCTTCATAGCTCTTTCCAAATTTTATCAATAATCATATGAACATGTAAACTTCTAAATTTATATTTATGGAAACACCTTCTTTCATTGTACCAGCAAAAAAACTTTCTCTTTAGTTTCCTTTACTGAAAAGAAATCCTTAATTTTTATAACACTTTATTTTGAAATAATTTCAGACTTGGAGAAATATTGCAAAATATTACAAAGAATTCTGCTCTTCCTTTCAGCCAGATTCTCCAAATGTTAAGTTTTTGCCACATTTGCTTTGTCATTCTCAGTATATTTGTGTGTACCTACGTGTGTGTATATAATTTTTTCCTGAACCATTTGAGATAAGATGTAGACATAATGTTCCTTTATTTCTAAATATTCCAATATGTTGTTTTCTAAAAACAAGGACTTTCCTTATGTAACCACAATACAATGACCAAAATCAGGATATAAATACTGATAGAGTACTATCATCTAACCTATAGAGTTTATCCAAATTTTGCCAATTATACTACCAATTTCCTTAAGGAAAAAAAATTTTTGATCCATGATCACACATTACATTTAGTTGTCCTGTCTCCTTAGCTTCTTAATCTGAAACAATTCTTCAGTCTTTATCTTTCATGACCTTTACAATTTTGAAGAGTACAGGACATTTATTTTGTAGAATGTTCCTCAATTTCGGTTAGTCTGGTGTGCTCATGATTAGATTCAGGCTATGTGTTTTTGGCAGGAATATCACAGAAGTGAGGCTGTGCCATCTCAGTACATCTTATCAGGAGCCATGTGATACCAATTTGTCCCATTACTGGTGATGTTGACTTTGTTACTTAGTTAAGGTGGTATCTTCCAGGTTTCTATGCTTTAAATTACAACCTTTCCCTTTGTAATTAATAAGTGTCTTGTGGAGAAGAAATACTTAATTTTTATGTAATCAAAATCATCAATGTTTTTTAACAATGATCTGTCCTTTATAAGTGTTTGAATCCTTCCCAACCACCCTTAAGTAACAGATGTTCTGCAACATTATTTTTCCATTAATTGTATCATTTTATTTTTCTTATTTAGATTTAATCCATCTAGAATTCATCTTTGTATGTGTTGTTGGATAGGAGCACGATTGTCATCTCTCTCCATATAGTGAACCAGGCTTTCCAACATTATCTACTAAACAGCTTATCCTTTCTTCTCTAATGGTGGCGCTACATTTATTGCATATCATTTTCTCATTTATATATTATTAATACAAAGGTTAAGTTCTCTATTAGTCTGTTTATTCTTGAAATAGTACCATACCGTTTTGATTACTGTGGTCTTATAGTATGTCTTGATATCTGGTAGAGTAAGTAAGCTCCACTCTTTATTATTATTTTTGTATATTGACTTTGCTAATTTTGAAACTTTATTTCTCTGCATAAATACTGGAGTAAGTTTACTATGTTTCAGAAAATCCTCATGATACGAATTGGGATTGCATTGAATGTACAAATATATTGGGGAAAAATTAACATTGTTAGTTATTAAGCCATTCCATCTGAGACAGTGGAATATCTTTGTAGTTATTTGGATCATCTTCTGTGTCGAGTTTTAAAGTTGTCTTCATAGAGGTCTCATATAGTCTTAGTTAAGTGAATTCCTAGATACTGTGTACTTTTGTCATTACTGTGAAAGGCATCTTTTTTACTGCATTTTCTAGTTGTTTATAGTTGATGTAGAGATATGCTATTGATCTTGTATCTCGCTCCCTTGCTGATTTTTCTCAGCAGTTGCAATAGCTTGTTGATTCTTTTGAGGTAGAAAATTTTCCTTCTCCCTTCTAGGTTCCTTGGCTGGTCTAATAATTAAATTGACATTAACAGGATAAAAAAAATTCTGTGCCATCCTGAGCTAAGGAATGGGGTAGGGGCCTCGTGTTTCAAAGGGGAGGAGGGCAGTTCACTAGAAGATAAGAAGAGCAGCTGTTTGCTATTCAGATGTGTGCCCTGCCATACAAATAGGTCATTCAGATAAAAAGTTATCTCTGGTAATAGCTCTCTTTCTGACCCAGGCCCCCTCTCTAAATTATTTTAGGCCATTAAGAGAGATGTTAAAGTTTTCTTGAATCTGCTGGGCCTTGATTACCTTCAACTCAAAATAATCCACATGCCAAAGTGACACATTTTGGGGTGGCATTCTGCTCTTCTTCAGTTCTATTGGTTTTTTGAGGTAGATGATTTTATCATCTATAGATAATTATGATTTTATGTTTATAAACATATCTAAAACATTTCTTTATGTAGCTATCTGTATCTATACTAAGCTAAATGAGTTCACACTTATGTCTCCAACTTTAATCCATTCCACATGGAGCACTCTAGCCTTCTCTCCTTGCCTGTCTGTAACCTCCCACTCCAGTAAGAAATAGGACTCCCCCATCCACAATTCATTTGCTTAATTGTTTAAAACTGTATTCACGTATAGTAGTTTCAACTTTGTTAACACATTTCCCATGGGAAAAAACTTTATCAACTAGAGTACAGCATCATGTTCGGTTCCTTTACCTTTACTCCTGCAGACTACTCATTTCCAAAGTAACTTGGGTCAGTACCATTCTCCCATTCCCTTCCTACAGTGAAGTTATTTCATACATAGTAATACAGATAGTTTCTTTTGTCACATACTTCATTCCATCCTGGGATCTCCCAATCTCCTAAATGATTCAAGTTTGCATACATTAAGATTTATTCTTTATGCTGTAAAATTCTATACATTTTGACAAATGCAGAGTCATACAGCAAAACTTGAGTTAATATTCCTGAAAATATTTTTATTATTCCCTAACCCTAATATTTGATGATAATTTGCCTAGATACAAAATTATAGGTCAAATACTATTTTCCTTCAACTTACTCTTGAAAATATTACTCTATTTTATTCTTGCATTTAGTACTGCTTCTAAGAAATCTGATTTTTATTCTTTTATAGCTGATCCTCAATTTCTTCAAACATTTCCCTAAGGCTTTTTTGGAATTTTCTCTTACTTGTGTTGTTCTTAGATTTCCTGATAATGTGTCTATGGTTTTTTTATTGTTGTTGTTATTGTTTGTTCTCTCTTTGGGACTCCGTGGGTCCTACTGATCTGAAGCTATTTATTTTTCTTTAGCTCTGGGAAATTTATCTCCATTATTTCTTCAAATATTTCTTTCTTCCCTTTTTTTCTATCCTTGGGATATTCCTATTATCTGAATTACAGCATCTATGTCAATCCTTCATAACTGTGAACTTTTTTTTAATGTCTTTATCCTCTCCTGTCATTTTCTAAAAGAATTCCTCAATCCAATCTTCCAACTCATTAATTTGTTTTCAGTCATTTCCATCTTATTATTAATTTCATCTATCATGTTCTTTATTTTAATTTTAGTTTTTATACCTAAGAGGTCCACTATCACTTATTGAAAACCCTTGGGGCATTAACTAAAAATGGATCAAAGACCTAAAGGTAAGACATGAAACCATAAAACTCTCAGAAGAAAACATAGGCAAAAATCTCTTGAACATAAGCATGAGAAATTTTTTCCTGGATACATTTCCTTAGGCAAGGAAAACAAAATAAAAAATGAACTAGTGGGACTACATCAAACTAAAAAGCTTCTGTACAGCAAAGGACACCATCAGCAGAAAAAAAGGCATCCTACAATATGGGAGAATATATTTGTAAACAATTTATCCAATAATGGGTTAATATCCAAAGTATATAAAGAACTCATATGCTTCAACACAAAAATACCCCCAAATGACCCAATTAAAAAATGGGTGGAGGACCATTTCTTCAAAGAAGAAGTACAGATGGACAACAGGCCCATGAAGATGCTCCACATCTCTAATCATCATAAAAATGCAAATCAAAACCACAATGAGATACCACATCACACCAGTTGGAATGGTGACTATCCAAAAGACAAGAAATAACAAGTATTGGTGAGGATGTGGAAAAATGGGAACTTTTCTACTCTTTGTGGGAATGTAAACTGGTACAGCCACTATGGAAAGCAGTATGGAGTTTCCTCAAAAAACTAAAAATAGAAGTGTTGTATGTCCCAGTAATTCCACTTCTAGGAATTTACCCAAAGAAAACAAAACCCCTGATTCAAAAAGACATATGCATCCCTATGTTTATTGCAGCACTACTTACAATAGCCAAGTTTTGGAAGCAACCTAAGTGTCCATCAATAGATGAATGGATAAAGAAGATGTGGTACATATACACAGTGGAATATTACTTAGCCATAAAAGAAGAAATCCTGCCATTTTCAACAACATGGATGGAATTAGAGAGTATTATGTTAAGTGAAATAAGCTAAGCGGAGAAAGACAAATACTATATGATTTCACTTATTTGTGGAATCTAAAAACAAAACAAAACAAAATGAACAAAATAGCAGTAGACTCATAGACACTGAGAAGTGACTGGTGGTTACCGTGGGAGAGGGTATGGGATGGGTGGATGGGGAGGGTGATGGGAATAAAGGGGCACAAAAATTCTAAATCATAATATGAGTTGGTCACAGGGATAGTAGTACAGCATGGAGAATATAGCCAATGATTCTGTAACATCTTCCTATATATTGATAGTAACTGCTCTAGAGGGGTGAGGATTTAATAATGAGGGTAAACTGTTTGTAGTTCCATGGGGAAGGGTGTTCCCAACTCTGATGAATCCCTTATGAAAATGGTGAAACTGAAATGAGGCAAGGGAAATAGTAGGTTGGGAGAGCAGCTTTTTATTGCTCCTAGCTTGCCCAAATTCTAATTTGATAGCGAGGCCTGGCCCCATCTGTCTCCTCCGGCCATTGATTATGCTCTGCACACTGGGCGTGCTGCCACTTCCTGCCTGCTCCTCCCAGGAGGAACTCCATTGCCGTGTCCTTGGTGACTGGCAGATGCCATACCAATTACACACCAGGAATGGAGAGGAGGGGAGAATGGCTGTCCTCCCTCCACCCCTTGCCCCAGAGGCTGCAGTGGTAAACACCTATGGATATGCAAATGAACTAAAGCCAGGCGGGAGATTCTAGAAATTCTGCAATTTATCCCACACTGTTGAACCACTATGTTGTATACTTAAAACTAATATAAGATTGTATATCAATGATACTTCAATTTTAAAAAAGACCTTGGGGGGCACATATTTGTCAGAATTCAGAATATTACAAACTTTAGAAAGCTAATACAATAATACTCTAGTGCAATACTGAATATTAGTAACTCCTAGTGAGATCTGAGACAGTATCCTGAAATCAGACACATTCATATTCCTGTAGCAAAACATATGGATATTCACAATGAGAGGGATAACTACATGCTATAAATAGTATGGTGGGTCCTGTGAGTTCAAGGAATATGGAGGGAAAGAGCCCCTGGCCAGAGAACACCACAATAGAGCAATTATTGACTCCCATTTTTTGCCTACCACCAAGATGTTTACCCCTTCTAAGCTCTTAGGGAGAATCAGAAGGGGAGGAGGAAATTTACCAGCCTGGAGTTTTGGAAAAAAGAAATGGAGACCTGACTACCAAGGTGATTCAGTACCCTCCTGTTCTGTCAATTCCTTTCCTACCTTTTGTACTACCCCGATATTATCACTGTAGGACTTTGAGAGTCATTTTTATAAAAAGTCAATTTATAAAATATATATATATTTATAAGTAGAACTCATTCTTTTTAGTAGCAGCATAAAACTGTACAATTATGAATTGCCATCATTTATTCAACCATTCTCCTTTGGGTGGACTTTCAGGTTGTTTCCTTCTTTTTTGTTCCTAAAACACGTTTCTATTCTTGACTCTATTCCCTTACACACTCATGTATTTATTTCTATAGGATAGCTTCCCTAACGTATGGTGGAAGGATACACAAGAAGCACTGACAACAATGGGTACTTCTAAGAGTGGTACTGAGGAAAGAAAAGGAGGCGTATTACTTTCCACTGAATACCCATTAGGACTTTGTATCCTAACTGTATTAATTTTACAATATTAAAAAATAACTGATATTGTACATAAAAAACCCTAAAGAATCCACTCCAAAACTACTAGAACTAATATCTGAATTCAGCAAAATTGCAGGATACAAAATTAATACACAGAAATCTGTTGCACTCCTTTACACTAACAACAAACTAGCAGAAAGAGAAATTAGGAAAACAATCCCATTCATAATTGCATCAAAAAGAATAAAATACCTACAAATAAACCTAACCAAGGAAGTGAAAGACCTATACCCTGAAAACTACAAGACACTCTTAAGAGAAATTAAAGAAGACACTAACAAATGGAAATTCATCCCATGCTCTTGGCTAGGAAGAATTAATATTGCCAAAACGGCAATCCTGCCTAAAGCAATATACAGATTCAATGCAATCCCTATCAAAATACCAACAGCATTCTTCAAAGAACTGGAACAAATAGTTCTAAAATTCATATGGAACCACAAAAGACCCCGACTAGCCAAAGCAATCCTGAGAAGGAAGAATAAAGCAGGGGGGATCTCACTTCCCAACTTCAAGCTCTACTACAAAGCCACAGTAATCAAGACAATTTGGTACTGGCACAAGAACAAACACACGGACCAGTGGAACAGAATAGAGTCCAGATATTAACCCAAACATATATGGTCAATTAATATATGATAAAGGAACCATGGACATACAATGGGGAAATGACAGCCTTTTCAACAGCTGGTGTTGGCAAAACTGGACAGCTACATGTAAGAGAATGAAACTGGATCATTGTCCAACCCCATTCACAAAAGTAAATTCAAAATGGATCAAATACCTGAATGTAAGTCATGAAACCATAAAATTCTTAGAAAAGAACAGGCAAAAATCTCTTGGACATAAACATGAGTGACTTCTTCATGAACATATCTCCCTGGGCAAGGGAAACAAAAGCACAAATGAACAAGTGGGACTATATCAAGCTGAAAATCTTCTGTACAGCAAAGGACACCATCAATAGAACAAAAAGACATCCTACAGTATGGGAGAATATATTCATAAATGACAGATCCGATAAAGGGTTGACACCCAAAATATATAAAGAGCTCATGCACCTCAACAAACAAAAAGCAAACAATCCAATTAAAAAATGGGCAGAGGATCTGAACAGACTCTTCTCCAAAGAAGAAATTCAGATGGCCAACAGACACATGAAAAGATGCTCCACATCACTAGTCATCATAGAAATGCAAATTAAAACTATAATGAGATACCACCTCACACCAGTTAGGATGGCCACCATCCAAAAGACAAACAACAACAAATGTTGGCGAGGCTGTGGAGAAAGGGGAACCCTCCTACACTGCTGGTGGGAATGTAAGCTAGTTCAACCATTGTGGAAAGCAGTATGGAGGTTCCTCAAAAAGCTCAAAATAGAAATACCATTTGACCCGGGAATTCCACTTCTAGGAATTTACCCTAAGAATGCAGGAGCCCAGTTTGAAAAAGACATATGCACTCCTATGTTTATCCCAGCACTATTTACAATAGCCAAGAAATGGAAGCAACCTAAGTGTCCATCAGTAGATGAATGGATAAAGAAGATGTGGTACATAAACACAATGGAATATTATTCAGCCATAAGAAGAAAACAAATGCTACCATTTGCAACAGCATGGATGGAGCTAGACAGTACTATGCTCAGTGAAATAAGCCAGGCGGAAAAAGACGAGTATCAAATGATTTCACTAATAGGTGGAGTATAAGAACAAAGAAAAAACTGAAGGAACAAAACAGCAGCAGACTCACAGAACCCAAGAATGGACTAACAGTTACCAAAGGGAAAGGGACTGGGGAGGATGGGTGGGAAGGGAGGGATAAGGTGGGGGTGAGGGAAAGAAAGGGGGCCTTACGATTAGCATGTATAATGTGGGGGAGGCACGGGGAGGGATGTGCAACACAGAGATGACAGGTAGTGACTCTACAGCATCTTACTACACTGATGGACAGTGACTGTAATGGGGTTTGTGGAGGGGACTTGGTGAAGGTGGGGGCATAGTAAACATAATGTTCCTCATGTAATTGTAGATTAGTGATACCAAAATTTTTTTAAAAATCTCTTGGACATAAACATAAGCAACTTCTTCATGAACATATCTCCACGGGCAGGTGAAACAAAATAAAAAATGAACAAGTGGGACTATATCAAGCTGAAAAGCTTTTGTACAGCAAAGGACACTATCAATAGAACAAAAAGGCATCCTACAGTATGGGAGAGTATATTCATAAATGACATATCCGATAAAGGGTTGACATCCAAAATATATAAGGAGCTCACACACCTCAACAAACAAAAAGCAAACAATTCAATTAAAAAATGGGCAGAGGATCTGAACAGACAATTCTCCAAAGAAGAAATTCAGATGGCCAACAGGCACATGAAAAGATGCTCCACATCGCTAATCAGCAGAGAAATGCAAATTAAAACTATAATGAGATACCACCTCACACCAGTTAGGATGGCCGCCACCCAAAAGACAAACAATAACAAATGTTGGTGAGGATGTGGAGAAAGGGGAACCCTCCTACACTGCTGGTGGGAATGTAAGCTAGTTCAACCATTGTGGAAAGCAGTATGGAGGTTCCTCAAAAAGCTCAAAATAGAAATACCATTTGACGCAGGAATTCCACTCCTAGGAATTTACCCTAAGAATGCAGAGCCCAGTTTGATAAAGACATATGCACCCTTGTGTTTATTGCAGCACTATTTGCAATAGCCAAGAAATGGAAGCAACCTAAGTGTCCATCAGTAGATGAATGGATCAAGAAGATGTGGTACATATACACAATGGAATATTATTCAGCCATAAGAAGAAAACAAATCCTACAATTTGCAGCAACATGGATGGAGCTAGAGGGTGTTATGCTCAGTGAAATAAGCCAGGCGGAAAAAGACGAGTATCAAATGATTTCACTCATATGTAGAGTATAAGAACAAAGAAAAAAACTGAAGGGAAAAAACAGCAGCAGGCTCACAGAACCCAAGAATGGACTAATAGCTACGAAAGGGAAAGGGACTGGGGAGGATGGGTGGGAAGGGAGGGATAAGGGGAAAAAGGGGCATTATGATTAGCACACATAATGTGGGTGAGGGCATGAGGAGGGCTGTACAACACAGAGAAGACAAGTAGTGACTCTATAGCATCTTACTACGCTGATGGACAGTGACTGTAATGGGGTATGTGGTGGGGACTTGATGTTGGGGGGAGTCTAGTAAACATAATGTTGCTCATGTAATTGTAGATTAATAGTACCAAAAAAAATTTTTTTAGTAATATAAAATAAAAAGATAAAAAAATAAATAACTAAGGCACAACAATGTGAATGTACTTAATGCCACAGAACTGTGTACTTAAAAGTGGTTAAGGTGGTTTGAACACCTGAAACTAATATATTATTTTGTCAACTCCAAACATAATTTTAAGAACAACAACAAAAAATAGAGGTAGGGAGACAAAAAAGGTGGAAAATTTTGTTATGTATATTTAACCACAATTAAGATAAAATAAAGTTATAGATAATTAATTTATTGGTTAATTAAATTGAAATAAGCCCTGCATGATGCATTATTTCCTAACTTAAAGCCCCTCTAATGGCTTTCGTCTAGTTTTTAAGAAAATCTGAAAACCCTTAGCAAGGTTCTAAAGCCTTAGATAATCCAATAACTACAGACCCCTTGTAACTCTGGGGGGAACATATGTTCCCAGCCTGGGGCAAATAACATTTGAAGCTGAAATCAAAGGGAGAAATAAAGTGGGAGAAACCTGTTTATTGCTTACAAGCAGTCGTCCACTTTTGCTCACCTGTGTCTCTCACAACCAGGCTGCAAATGAGGACCCCACCAAACCTCTCCAGTCCAGATATACCCTCGCTCCCCTCACCCTTGTAATCACCTGGAGATGTCTACTTCTCGCCACCCCTTAGAAACACCTATTGATATGGAGATTCACTAAGGCCAGGCGAGAGATCCTGGAAATATTGCAATTTTACCCACACCCCTCCAGACTACCTTGCTTCACTCTCCCCTTTGCTTTCAGGTCACCAGCCACATAAACTCTCCCTTATTCCCTGTAAGGCTCTAAGTTTTCTCCCAGCCCAGGGCCTGTACACACACTGTTCCCTCTGGGGAAACCTTCTCCCCTATCCTCTCTGCCTAGCTAGTTCTTATTCCTTCAGATCTCAGTGCTCAGAGTAGCTATCTCTGACCCTACCCCTCAAGAGCAGGCCAAGTTCCCTTATCATGATAATTGCATAAAAACATGTACTTTCTTGAATCATTATCATAATTACATACAAATAGATAAAGAAATAAATCCAACAATGGACAAACATACCACATTTGGGATTGGAAGAGTCAATATAATAAAGATGTCACTTTTCCCTAAGTTGATATACAGGTTTAATGCAATTACTATCACTGTCCCAGAAAAATGTTTTGTAGATATAGACAAGGTTATTCTAAAATTTATATGGAAAAACAAAGAAATTAGAATAACTAAAACAATTTGGAAAATAACAAAGTAGGAGGAATCAGTCTATACAATTACATGACATATATATATATATACAGTAATCAGGATTTTTGGTGTGGGCAGAGACACAGACATGCACACTGATGGAGCAGGACAGAGAACCAAGAAACAGTCCCAAACAAGTACAGCCAACTGATTTTTGACAAAGGTGCAGAAAAAATTCATTGGTGGAAGGATAGTCTTTTTAACAAATGATGCTGGAGCAATCAGATATCCACAGGCAAAAAAACCCCCCAAAAAACCAACAACGATAAAGAATCCTTGACCTAAACCTTCATATAAAGATTATTTCAAGTGGGTCAAACATTTAAATTGTAAAACTATAAAGTGTTTAGAAGCTAATAGGAGAAAATCTTTGGGATCTAGGGCTTGGTGAAGAGTTCTTAACATGACACCAAAAGCATGGTCTGTAAAAGGAGAAAACAATAAATTGAGATTTTGATTTGTGTTGGCAAGGATGTGGAGAAATTGAGACACTTGTAGATTGCTGGTTGGAATTATTTACTATGTATGAAAAACCTCAATAAGTTAAACATAGAATTACCATATGATATATCAAATTCACCTCTGGGAGTTACCAAAAAGAACTGAAAATAGGTATTCAAACAAAAACTTGTACACAAATGTTAATTGCAGCTCTATCCACAACAGCCGAAAGGTGGAAAAAGGCCAAATGTCTATCAACTGATGAATGGATGAACCATATGTGACTAGCTATACAATGGAATATTATTCAGCCATTAAAGGAATGAAGTATGGATATATCCTCTACAACACAACCTTGAAAACATTATACTAAGTGAAAGAAGCCAGACACAAAAGGCCATGTATTATATGATTCTGTTTATATCGAATATCTGTAATAGGGAGTCTGTGGAGACAGAAAACATATTAGGAGTTTCCAGGGATGGAGAGCAGAGGAGAATGGAGAGTGACTATTTAATGAGCATGGGGTTTCCTTTTAGGGCCAGTACAATTAGATTGTACTGATGGTTGTACAATATTGTGAATGTTCTAAATATCACTAATGGTAAATTTTATTTATATATTCTATACTTTACCATAATAAAAAATTGTGAATGTTGTTGTATGTAAATTATATCTCAATAAAACTGACATAAAATGTTTATTGGGACATTAATGGATGTTAAAAGTTGTAGATAACATTATAATGAAGATCAGGATAGTTACATAGTCAAACTATCTCCCTACAGAAGTACTTATTTAATTAAAAAAAACAGTAGCATTACAGTAGAAAAGCTTGGCAGATGTTAATCGTGATAGTTCATTTCATGTGCCAACTTGGAGGATGGATTTGGATGAGATTAACAATTAAATTGGCCAACTGTAAGTAAGTAGACTGCCCTCCATAATGTGGGTGGGCCTCATTCAATCAGTTGGAAGCCTGAATAGAACAAAAAGACTGACTCTCCAGCAAGAGGGGATTCTCCAGCACACCGCCTTCAGATTTTATCTGTACCATCAGCTCTTCTGGGTCTCCAGCCTGCTGGCCTACACTGCAAATTTGAACTTTCTAGCCTCTGTAATTGGGCAAGCTGATTTCTTATAATAAATAAACACAGAAATATACATAGATGATAGAGATAGAGATACATCTCCTATTGGTTTGTTTCTCTCGAGAGCCCTTAATCAAATGACCGAAGTTAACATCACCACTAACAGTAACTGCTATGCACATCCTGATGTAATATATCCCAAAGTGAGAAGGATACACCACAACTTTAGTGGTATTCCTGCCAAAAATGAATATCCTAAATCTAATCATGAGCAAACAGCTGCCAAACCCAAACTAGAAAATGACTGCCTAGCACTCTTCAAAAATGTCAGTATTGTGAAAGACAAAAAGAATGAGAAATGTATTTCTGATAAGAGAAGACTATAAAGAGAACTATCAACTATATGCAATGTGTGATCCTGGATTGGATAGGGGGGAGGGGGATATCTATGAAGGGCATTTTTCCAACAAGTAATTAAATTGGGATTTGACCATAGTTTTGATAGTAGCATTGATTCAATGTTAAGTTTGTTGAATTTGACAACTATTCTGTGTTTCTGTAATAAGAGTATCCTTGTTCTTCAGAAACACACATTGAAGTATTTAGTGGTAAAGAGGCATGGCATATATAAACATATTTTCAAAGGGTGTAGAAAAAAATGCTATTCTTGCAATTTTTGTATAAATTTTGAAGTTATTTTTGAATGAATTTAAAAATTAAGTGTATGATTTGTTTGATGTCTTTCATGAGGGGTGGGATCCACCACTGCCTTGCTTCCTGCTGTAGCTTTAGCTCTAGCACATAGTAGGCTACAAAAAGAAATGTTTGTTGAGTGAATAAATGAACGAATGAACTAAGCCAGCTTCCGATCAGGGCTGTTAGACAAGGGCTGGGATTTTGGAAATCAAGCTTGAGACAGGCAGGAGGCAAAACTTTTCTCTTTCTCTAAACCTGATGCTTCTGGAGCTGAAATCTGAGAGTGCAGATGCTTTTGAGGCTGGGTGGAGCAAGACCACTGCCCCCAAAGGCAGGGAGGCAGCCCACAAACAGAAGACAATTCAGCTGTGTTGTCCAACAGATTACCTAGCTGAGGGTTATTTTCCAAGGCTGAATCCTTCAGGTTTCCCTTACCCCTGCCCCCAGCACCACCACCCTTGGTAAAGGTCGTTAACATGTTCCAGCCCTGACCTGGGCAGAGTTAGCCTGAGTTGAGGGGTGAGTTTGAATCCTCCCTCTTGGAAAAGCAGCACTGTACAGGCCAGCTTGGAGATGGCCAAGGTGAGCAGATGTCCTGGACAGGCACCTTGGTGGCCCAGCTGCCTACTCCACACAGAGATTAGAAAACAAGGTCAATTTCACTAACAGAGCCTGTGTGTTTCCTCACATCATCACTTCAACTGCGTCAGCCAATAGTTGTCTGGCACCTGCTGTGTGCCAGGCCCTGTTGTAGGAGGAGGGAGCATGCCTAGGACTCAACCCAGCTTAAGAAGAGAAAGAGGGCTCTAGCTCCTGATCACCCGCTCCTGTCTCCTTCCGTGCCTGGGCCCCACCAGCTCCCACTTCTGCCTGTCACTAGGCCCCCCTGCCATGACAGTGAGAACAGTCCTTTCTCTAGCAGTTCCTTTTTTTTTAAGGCCAGCCAAGACTAATGGGAATTTTGAAAAGGAAGTGTGTTAAGAAATTCAGGAACTCTGAATGGACATTAATTTAACTTATTGTGGTTATCATTTCATAATATATACCTATATCAAATCATTAGGTTATACACCTAAAAGTAATGTAATTTATATATCAATTATATCACCATTTTTTAATTTTTTGAAAAAAAGAGAGATTTAGGGAAAATAAAAAAGAAATAAACATCAAGAAAACCATATTGTGTAGTGGGTTAAAAACATGGGTTGTGCCACCAGACTGTTTGAGTTTAACATCTTCTCTCTGCCACTTTATGAGTTTATGATGAGCAAGTTACCTACCTCATCAGGGCTTCAGTTTTCTCATCTGTAAAATCATCATAGTACCTATTTCTTGGGCTATTTTGACCATTAAAAGAGGTAATACATGCTTAGTGTAGTAAATGCTTATAGTAAATGCCTGACAAATATTAACTAAGAGAAAAACAAATAAACACCTACTTTCCTTATTCCCTCTAGCTCTCTCACCCTTTGACCAGCTGATCCCTCTGCCTGAAACATCTTCCCCCTCACTGCTTAACTCCCATATAGGACTCAGCTTAAATGGCACCTCCCCACCGCCACCAGGTTAGGTGCTCCTCCTAAAACTTCCCTGTTAAAAGCTTTCCTGATATCTATAACACACCACTCATGCTAATGTACTGTAGCTGTATATTTGCCTTTTTTACTAAAGTAGGAGCCTTTTAAAAAAGAGGCTATGCTTCTTTAGCTCTATATTCTCTACCCTTTCCCCTATGCCTGGTACATAGCAGACCACTCACACTCCATGCCATTCCTCAGCCCTGCTTAGGATCTCCTCCACCTCTGGAACCTGGTTTGTGCTGTCCCTTCCTGTCCTCAGCTGCCTGCTATGCCCGCCACCAGAGTGCCTCCTAGATGGATCTCAGAGACACTTCTTGCTGCTGTACAAAGCCACCCTTTTCCCTAGTGCCATGTAACCTGCACTGCCCTGCCCCTTCCTGCAGGATGCTAGATGTCTCTTGCCCTCTTGAGCTGCTGACCTGCCTTTCCATCCTTTCCAGAAGGATCTCAGATCTGGTGCAGCTTCCTAGAAAAGCTTGGCTTCTACCAATGTGTTATCTAGCCTCTGACTGGGACACCGTCTTCCTGGAAGACTGTCTTACTTCCAAGTTCTAGTCAGGACTGAAGACAAGGACCTCTTTTTCCATTACCTTTAAGCCCTCTTGACTGGTCCCTGCAGCTTCATGGTGGCCTGTAGCTCTTGGTTCATTTGCAGAAGAGGCAGAGTACAAAACACCCACAGGGAGGTGGCCACTTCCTGGACTTCATGGAGCCCTCAGGGTCAGGGCTGTCCTGGCTGGAGACCTGGATCCCCTGAAGGGCCCGTCAGCCCACTCACAAACCACTGTTTCTCCCCTATACCTGTAAGAGGGACCCTCACTCAGAATGAGGCTGGGGGTGAGTTCAGCAGAGAAGGGAGGAGAGGGGTCAATGGAACCATGGCTCAGATGGTGTGGAAAGAACAGGGCTGAGACCCAGCTGGAGCTTCCTGTGAGCTGGATCCTCGTGTTGGTCTCTACACTTCCTGCATCATCCTTGTTAATTTCCATCCATGATGTTCACTGGGAAAAGGCTGGGTTATCTCCACCTTGCTAAGTGATTTGAGCAAGGGAAAGGATTGGGGGTGAGGGTTCAGGTGCTTAAGGAGGCAGGAGAGTGCTCCTGGGGCCAGTATGGTGACAGCAACTGGAATCAGAAGGACAGAGTAAATGGGGAAGGGTCAGAACCCTGAGTCTATCTTGAAAGTCCACTCCACTGGCTGCCTCCAACTCCCACCTCTCCTCAAGATCTCTTTGCAGATTCTAAGTGTGGCCTCTGCAAGAAAGCTTGCATGGGTTACCCCTAAACATAGACACTTTCCCAGGGCTCCCAGACCGCCCCTTGGGAATCCTAGGAGAGGTTTTATAGACCTCCCTAATGTTTTGCAGCAAAACACTGTCAAGCTGTGAGAAAATTCTGCCAATAAGGAGGGACTTTTTTACAAGCAGGAATGTTTTCTCCTGAGGCAGTGATGGGGTGGGGTCACTGTTATGATGGGGGCAGTCAACAGCCAGTAGAATACTCTGCAGGCTGGAAGGCCTCACTTCCAAGACTGTGGGCAACTGAAGGTACCAGGGAATTATATCCTAAGGGGGCCATCTTGCCCACCCTTCCCCCTTCAGAAAAAGTGAGGAGATGGCACAGCTGTGATGGGAAGGCTAGCTGCTTGGGGGTGGGGAGAAGGTGCTGTAGTGATAGGAGATCCCTGCTTGGAGTGGGTAGTCACTGAAGTGATCACAGAAGCTGAACATAACTGCAGGGATGAGGAGGTTTCTGCAGTGATGAAGGAGCACTTTATAAAGGAAAGGGGCTGACTTCTTGGCAGGAATGGGGTAGGGGGTGTCCTATGGTTATGGGACGCTGGGGTTCGCTGCAGTGATGAGGGAGGGTCCCTGCAGTATAGAAAGCCTAGCCAGGGCGGGGGATGGGATGATGCTGAGAGAGCTAGGGTCACTGCAGTGCTGGGGGGCTGCAGAATGAGCAGCTCTCCTGCACTTGCAGGATGCCCCAGTTGCTGAAGGATGGAAAGGGTGGGGCTTCGGAGGGTCGATCCCGCATTGATGGGGACTGTGCGGCGGCTGCGACGCGGTCCCTGCACTGCGGTGCCCTGTCTGGCTCGAGCGACCGGGGCTGGCGCGGAGGCGGCACCGCGCCAGAATGTAGGGGGAACAGCAGCCCCGCCGCAGCGGCGGGCGGGGTGGAGGCGGAATGAAGGGGCGGCCTTTCCGAGCGGGGGCGGGACCAGCACCCGCCGGGCCGACGCCCCTGCGCGGACACAGAGCGGCTGCAGCTGGAGTCCGGAGCTGGTGCCCGCCAGGTACAAGGACTGCCTGCGTCCCGGGGCGCGGAGGCGGCACCATCCATCCTGGTGCCATCGTGGTGCCCAGAACTCCGCAGAGGACGCGACGGTGAGGCTGGGGCTGTCCGCGGGGAGGAGGACAGTCCCTAGACCCAGCCCGCAGCATCCCCTGACAGCTCGGCTGTGGGGGCGGCGGCGACTGCAGCGGTTCCCCGCTGCCAGATCAATTCTGCCGGGTGGGGAGAGGTGCCCTGGGCGATCCCACAGAATCGCCTGTCCCAACACCTCTCCCGGTCTTGCCTCCGAAGGACCCCCTCCTGTCGCTTCCCTATCTCGTTCTTCCCGACCCAGCTTGACTCTCCACTCCTGCCTGCAGCCCCTCTCAGCGCCCGGGGCAGATGAGGCGAGGGAGAGAGAGAAAGACTACGACCCTTCGGCTCCCCATCCTACCTCTGCTGTCCCTCACTGTGCTCGCGGCACCCAGGAAGACGCTGGCCCTTTAAACCCTTGCTCCCCACCCAGAGCATCTTCCACCTCTCCACCCGCGCTGCCTTCGACAGCTGGCTGCAGCGGGGAGCCCCGAGGGGCCGGTAGGTACGGGGGCGGCGGTGAGGGCCGGGAGCGGGTGACGGAACCGCTGTGACCCGCGCCCCCGCCTCTGGAGAAGCCTGCGGCAGGACTGCTGGGCGCCCAGAGCACCAGTTAATCATAAACCCTCTGCTCCCGCGGCGCCCGCGCTGCCGGGAGCTGGGCCCTGCCCTGGCTTCCCAGGTAACGGGCGAGGATGCCCATCTTTCCATCCCCTCTCCCGCCCTCCCTCCCACGCCTGGCCACCTGTCAGCCGCCTCGAGGCCCCTGCTCAGCCTGACGCCCGCTGCAGGTCCGCGTCCTAGAGCCTGAGTTAGATTCTTCCAACGGGCTTTCAGGAGGGCGGGATGGGGCGCCCTGGACTCACCCTGTGTACCCCTTCATCGAGCACCCCCTCCCCCAGGGGCATGATGCCCGGCCTGTACTGCCCCTCCAGCTGGACGCCGCTGCCCCTCACGGACTCTTGGGTCCGGGCCTGCGCCAACGGCCCCTGCCTCAGCCTGCGGGCCCGGCTCACCTACCACAACCCGCAACCACAGCCTGTGGACGGTGAGACCCGGGCGGGGCGCAGGTTGGTGGGGAGCGGGTGCCGGGCGAGGTCCGACGCCGCCTGTGCAAACCGCCCCTCCCCGCGCACTGCGCCAGGCGTGTTCGTGTACCCGCTAGCGGAGGCCGAAGTGGTATCGGGCTTCGAAGCGGAGGCAGCTGGACGTCGCGTCTCCTTCCAGCTGCAGAGTCGCCGCCGCTCTCAGGCCTCTTGCTGCACCGCGCTGGGCCCGGCGTTGGGGGCCTCAATGCCGCGCCGCTGCGCGCGGGGTGAGTACAGGGCGCACCCCCGGCCCCGCCTCCAGCCGCACTCCGGTTCCTGCCCGCTCTCCTTCCCATTCCTCCTTGTCCCTCTCCAGCCACGGATTTTTTTATTCATTGATTCGTCCGTCCCCTTATTCAATCAGTCGTGGACTGGGCACCTGATGTGCGCCAAGTGCTGGGACAGTGTGACTCACTCATGCTTGATTGAGGTTTGCAGCCAGGTAGACAGACAAAGCAGCCAGTTCACATTTCTCTCTCCCCATCTGGAGCATTAGCACCTGAGCCTGGGACGGGGTTTTGGTCATCTCCAAATCCCAGCATCTCTAGAGAAATGGGGCACCAAGGGGCTCAGTGAGTGCTGGGTGAGGGGACGGAAACCCATCCCTGCCTGTGCTAAGTTCTGTGGTTTGCACTTCATTCTTTCATTTATTTATTTGTACACTCATTTAATTCCTGCACATAGGATTTGCCAACCAGGTAAGAAGAGGGACAGAATCCAGTGCTCCTGAGAGTTGACATAAATAAGCCCAGCAGGTAGGTAGAGGCCAAAGTGAGCTCTGGGCTGAGGCCCCAGGATTGTTCCAGAAGGAAGTGGAGCTAGCATTTGACTGAAAGGCAGTGTGTGAGGTGATGGAGAGGAGGAGAAAGGTACTCAAGACAGGGGCACTGGTCTAAGGGAAAAAGTTAGGAGGTAACTTATATTGAGTGATAGTAATAGAATACCTCATGTTTATAGTGATTTACAGTTGACAAAGCCCAATCACTGGTACCACCTCATTTGAATCCAGAGAGGTATGTAATAAAAATGCTGTTCTCCTTCCCCTTTTTATAGGTGATGAAAATAATAGCAACGACCTGCTACATGTTGGATGCTTTGTATACATTCTCATTTATTCCTCACCATAATCTTTGAGATAAAGTTATTATGACCCCCATTTTTATAGATGAGGAAACTGAGGCTCCTCAAAACAGGAGAGTTACCAAAGGACAGACCTAGATCTCACAGAGCTGAGATTCTAAAGCTGATGCTGCCTGTGCCCTCTCCACTGTATCAGGCTGTCCCCAAGCCTCCCCTGGCTGGGATGGAAACCCCCTTTTCCCTTCTTACCTTCTTTCCTTCCATCCTTTTCTTCCCTTCATTTATTCAGCAAATATTTCTCAGAAGAATGGACAGATAAGATTATTGTGGGAAAGTGAGGTGAAGTAAGGCTGGGGCCAGACCATGCAGGGCCTTGACTGCCACTGTACACACTCAGCCATTTTTCCTTTAGCAGCAGTAACCCCCACAACTCCACCAGTCCCCCCAAAAAACCTATGATCTAAGTAAAATGGTGTACTTAGGAAACAAATGCAGCTTTATATCCTCTAGCCAGCTTCCAAGCATATTACTGCTCCTAAACTACTCTTAAGTAGAAATTTCTAGAACTACTTCTAGTGGGCAGTGCAGAGCCATGACTATTCACGAGTAGGGGATTTGTGAATAGGGTGGGTCCCAGGCAGGAGATGTCAGTCCACAAGGAAAGGTCCTTTAAGAAGAGGACGCCCAAGGGTTCAATGGGCTGGGACAGGCAGGTGAAGCAGGGCAGACTGTATGGGGCCCTAGGATTGGGGTGGTATGGACATGCCTCTTCTCCTCCTCAGCCATCCTTTAGCAGTGATGTCAATTCCCTGATGACAGCCAGATCCAACTACCACCAATCTGTCTCTCCTTCTGTGATCATTCATCTCATGCCTCCATCCTGCTTCACCAACACATTAGCTAGTGTCCTTCCAACCTCACAAAGTCCGCCTTGTCCAGGGTGACCTGACTCAGTGTATGTTCCCATACTTATTTTCCCCTGTATTCTCAGCTACCATCCTCCTCTGACTCCTTTTCTCACTCATCATAGGTCATCTTGTGCTGGATCTGGCCCAGGCCCGGTCCACACTGGTGCTGCCCACTGGCCTCATCGCTGCAGCTGGCACCATGACAGTGACCCTGCGCAGCAGCCGGGAGTTACCCTCAAGGCCTGATGGGGTACTGCGCGTGGCTCTGCCCTCTGTGCTCACCCCACTGGCCCCACCAGGCCCACCGGGGCCCCCCAGGCCTCCGGGGCTCTGTGACGACAGGTTGGGCCTATGGTGATTCTCTTCGTCCCTCCCTCGGCTTCTCTGGGTCTAGTACGGGTGAGGGGGCTTTGGCAGGGTGCTCTGGGAGATGGGAAGAGTGGGGAAGGTCTGGAGCCAGTCAGCCAGGGGGGTTAGGGGCCTTGGTAGTGGCCCAGTGACCCTCCTCATGCTCCCTTCCAGCCCCACCAGCTGCTTCGGGGTGGGCAGCTCTCAGGAGGAAGGGCTGGCCTGGGAGGAGCCAGCTGCCCCTCAGGATGTGTTCTCAGGCCCTGCCCGCTGCCCCGCCCCATACACCTTCTCCTTCGAGATGCTGGTGACTGGGCCATGCCTGCTGGCAGGTGGGTGCCCCTCCCAGCATAGCTGGGAAATCATTTAAAGCTCAGGGCTGGCAGGAACACAGGAAAAAACAAGACAGGGACCTAAGCCTTAGGAACTGCCTGTCTCACAGTGGGAATACTCCTGACCACGTCTACACACACTACCCCCTAGGTTTGTCAGTGTAACTTACTTATATCCCACTCCACTCACCACTGGGAAGAGAGATGCTTATGAGACTGGTCCAAGTGATAAAGTGGAGTTCCTTGTGCAAGAGGTGGAGAAGGATGCTATATCACAATGATGTATAACTCTAACCAGCCAGGAACAGAGCTGGGAATCAGCCTCCTAGCCCATGAAAGCAGGCAAATCCCCCCAGGTCCATCTGACCCTATAGATCAGGCTCTGAGAGCTGAGCTGAATCAGTCACGTTCCTTGCCACACACTGTTGTCTGGGTAGGTGATATTTGTGCTGTTGGTACTGACTTGGGGTGGGCAATCATCACTCTTCCCTGCCTCTATGTCCCTCAGGCCTAGAAAGCCCCTCTCATGCTTTGAGGGCAGACGCACCCCCTCATGCAAGCTCTGCAGCCACCATCTGCGTCACACTAGCAGAGGGCCACCGCTGTGACCGGGTCTTGGAGATCCTGCTGCACCCAAGTGGTGAGAGAATGGGGCACACAGTGGGTCAGCTCTGACCTGCTTCAGGACAACCTGGGTAGGATTTTTCAAGAACAGATTTCTGGGCCCCAAGCTAAAGAGACTTGAGTCATCTGTGAGGGTGGGCCCAGTGATATAGGGAGGTGAGAACTGCAGGGTCCTCCCCAGACAGTGGGATTGAACAGTTGGGTCCAGAGACAGGGAATTTCCTGATGGAGCTGTGTCCCCTTCCTCTTTAGAACCCCACCAGCCCCACCTGATGCTGGAGGCTGGAAGTCTGAGTTCAGCAGAATACGAGGCCCAGGTGAGGGCCCGCCGGGATTTCCAGAGGTTGCAGCGAAGGGACAATGATGGAGACCAGCAGGTATGGCTGCCTGGGGTTCTGGCCACCCTGTCTCACTGCTGGCTGCATTTATGCATGAGGAGCAGGTGATCAGCCTTCTGGTGGGATGGGTGGGGGCCTGTGCTCTCAACAGGACCTCTCAGTAGCTGCCACCACCATCCTAGAAGGCTGATGAGTATTGTCACAGGAGGGCCCACCCAAGTATCCCTGGATTGTATCTCTGATGATGGGGAGTAGGACTGACATAGGCAGAGGCCAGCCCCTCTGCCTTTGCCTTTATGTAAATGATGATACAAAGGTGCCCCCTCTGGGTGAATTAGATAGAAAAGATCCCCAAGGCTAGGTCCTGCTGCTGGCCCAGGTTGGAGATGCACAAAGCCTGGCCCAGGATGACTGGGGCTCCCATCTCAGGTGTGGTTCCTGCAGCGACGCTTCCACAAGGACATCCTGCTGAACCCTGTGCTGGTGCTGAGCTTCTGCCCAGACCTGAGCTCCAAGCCTGGACACCTGGGCACAGCTACACGGGAGCTCCTCTTCCTGTTGGATGGCAGCAGTGTAGCACACAAGGCCTGTGGGGACATGGTGTGGGCAGGCCTGAGGTGGGCTGGGGACAGCCTCTCAAAAACAGACACACACACCCCTCTTTATTCCTCATACTCACATACATCTCTCCCAGAGTCCAAAAGCCTCTCTCATATGTAATGCTACATTCAGTTGCACTTAATCCTAAACCCAAGGTTCCAGATACACCTCCAGAGTCACATATGCAAACGTCTCTCACGCACACTCAGTCTCCCTCTCACTCCAGGGTCTCACTCATGGTCTTTCTCACACACAGTCTCACACAGAGCCTCTCCTCAGCCAGCCCCTCATTTCACACAGGGTCTGGAGAAGGCAGGCCATCTGGTGTCCCCCAGGCCTGCCTCATGCTGCCCTCCCCGTCCTTCCCCAGGATGCCATAGTTTTGGCTGTGAAGTCACTCCCACCCCAGACGCTCATCAACCTGGCCATGTTTGGCACATCTGTGCAGCCCCTCTTCTCAGAGAGCCAGCCTTGCAATGATGTGAGTCTGGTCCAGGGATTTGGGGGCCTAGTGGAGATGCCTCATCCCAGTACGGCTCAGCCCGTGCCTTCTCTCTCCAGGACACCATGCAGCAGATCTGTGAGAGTGTTGAGACCCTGCCAGCTGCAGGCAGTCCGCCAGACGTGCTGGCTGCTCTGGACTGGGCCATGGGGCAGCCCCAGCATAAGGCCCACCCCCGGCAGCTGTTCCTGCTCACTGCTGCCTCACCCATGGCCACTGTTACCCACCAAACTCTGGATCTCATGAGGTGGCACAGGGGGGCAGCCAGGTATGGGACAAGCAGAGCCAGCTGCCTGAGATGGACCCCCACCCCCTACTCCACTGAGGCTCTCGAAGGTCACAGCTTCTTCCCTTCCCTCACCAGGTGCTTCTCCTTTGGGCTAGGGCCTGCCTGCCCCCAGCTGCTCCAGGGTCTGTCTGCCCTCAGTAGGGGCCAGGCCTACTTCCTGAGGCCTGGGGAGAGACTGCAGCCCATGGTAAGCTTGAGCCTGGCCCTGTTTCCTACTCCTGCAACACCCTGCTCCTTCTCCCAAGTTACACTGCGTCTGAAACAGAACCGTGTTAGGTCGTGGGAGCACCCAGACCAGGACTTCTCCCCTACTCCGATCACTCCTCTCCCTAGATGCCAATCAGGGGAGAAGCTGCTGTGGGTGATGTAGGAGGCCAAAGGTGTGGCTCACATAGCTTCTGACTACCCCGCAATCTTATTCTCAGTTTTGTCCTGGTACCAAGCCATATTCTTAAAAAGTCTTGCCTCACCTATGTGGCACAGCTCAGGCCAGCAGGCAGACCAAGTCCTGAGGACTGAGCACTCAGTCCCCTTGCTTACTCCTACCCCTATTCCTTCTCTGGACCTCAGCTTCATCCTCCTCCCCTCGGCCCAGGGGCGGGGCACATGGCATCAGCAAAGGGGGACCTTCCTGCTCTGTCCTCTGTGCAGCACATCTTTCTCTCCCATGTCCTCCCTCTGGCCACTCCTCCCAGCTGGTGCAGGCTCTGCGCAAGGCCCTGGAGCCCGCTTTGAGTGACATCTCTGTGGACTGGTTTGTGCCTGATGCGGTGGAGGCACTGCTGACTCCCCGGGAGATCCCAGCACTCTACCCTGGGGACCAGCTGCTCGGTTACTGCTCACTCTTCAGGGTGGATGGCTTCCGGCCACGTCCCCCAGGGGTAGGCCTGGGCTGGGGTGTGGGAGGGAGGCCTGAAGCCCCTGCATCTCTTCAAAACCCTTCTCCCTTTCCCTGTGCTGCTGTCCTGCTACCCTGCAGGCCTCCCCAGAGAGCACCCTGGACCCCCCCAGGTGACTGTAGCCTGCCCTTGTCATGAGGTCTTCCACTGAGTTGTCCCCTAGTGTTGCCTTTGGCTTTTTACCGAAGTTCCCAAAAGCACACAGCCACAGAGAATAGTGCCACCACTCGCTGTGAAGTTTTTCTCAAAACTTGCTTGTTACTTCACACGGTGCCCCTACAGAAAGCTCCATCTGGATTATTTCCTGTGACATTCAGGGACAGACAGAGCATAGTCTAGATGAAATCTCAAATCTCAACTCTGCTATGTACTGGCTATTTGATTTGGGGCAAGTCACTTAACCTCTCTGAGCCCATTTCCTCTTATGGATTTTATTCATAGGGTTGTAGTGATTGAAAGTGATAACATTCACATTCTTGGTAGAATATTTGACACAGAGTAGGAGTTTGAGAAATGATAGTTATTCTTATTATGAAAAGCTCCTCTCTAGAAGAACTAAGCATGCCTCCTTCTTTTTGATCATGAGAGCTATCTAATGGACTATTTGCCTTTTTATCTGGCTTCCAGGAAGCTCAGGGCCAAACCTGAAGCTCAGCCCCAGCAGCTCTATTGACCCTATGACATATGCTACTCTTTAGCACTAGGCTTACACTTTTGGTTTACCTTTACAGCTTCTTGCAGTGAGCCATTTTAAATCCTGCTTGAAAAGAGGTAATGTGTAACTGCGATCAGGTTTTTTTCCAGTGACTATCCCTCTCTAGGGCCAAGAACCTGGCTGGCAGAGCTTGGGTGGCTCTGTGTTCCCATCCCCAGAGGAAGCGCCATCTGCCACCAGTCCTGGCACTGAGCCCACTGGCACCTCGGAGCCTCTGGGAACAACCACTATGTCAGCGGAGCTGTCCAGCCCATGGGCTGCTGGGGACTCAGAGCAGAATGAGTGCCCAGGTATACGTGTGGCTGTGTTGGAGGAGGAGTGGGCAGTGGGGGAAACAGGACTGGGATCCATTCTCCTGCTCCCAGCAGGTGCTGATGCTCTGACAGACCCAGTCACAGATCCTGGACCCAACCTCTCCTCTGACACAGCCATATGGCACCGCATCTTTCAGTCCTCATACATCCGCGAGCAGTATGTGCTCACCCACTGCTCTGCCAGCCCTGAGCCAGGTCCAGGTTCTACAGGGAGCAGCGAGTCCCCTGGCTCCCAGGGCCCTGGGTCTTCCAAGGGCAGTATTCCCCTGGATCTCCCTTCTCAGCAGGGCTGCCGCAGCCTGGCCTGGGGAGAACCTGCAGGCTCCCGCTCCTGCCCCCTGCCTCCACCCCCACTGGCTCCAGTCAAGGTGAGATTCAGTTCACACCCATCTACCATGTACCTAGGAAATGCTGACCACTTGCTGTATGCCATAAATCAAGCAGTGGTTACTATTAAGTCTAGCTGAAGAGATAGATGTGTAAATCTATAATGATGATACCATGCAACACACAGTGATGAGCTAGGGACATGGTATTATGGGGGCTCTAAGTCCGGGTGACTAAACCTGTGTGAGGGAGTCAAGAAAGCAAGAGCCACATCTGGAAGAATAAGTAGAAGTTAGCCAGGCGAAGAGGGAGAAGACAGGAACAAAAACACAAACAAGCAACAACCTCAAGTGAGAAATAGGGCATGGAGCAAGATGACACTAGGAAGAGGCCAGAGGCCATAAGGAGTTGGCTATCCTCCAAAGGGTGGAAAGCAGCCATCCAAGGTTTCAAAGGGGCATATGGGCAATTGTGTATGTATGTATGTATGATGGCCAGGAGCTCTGTATTCCTTGACCAATGGACCCCACTTCTCACATGCAGACTGGAGCCTTGAGTGCTGAGGTGCTGGGTCGTCAACGCAGAGCAGCTTTGGCTGGCCGAAGCCTCTCATCGCCCCCAGGCCGGGTATACCCAGTCCCTGGCCACTCCCAGCACCCTTCTCTTGGTACAGCACCAGATGGGCCAGGCCCTGAGTCAGGGCAGCAGCGGGGACAGGGCCTGGACGACTCAGGTAAGGGTTGGATGGGGGCCTGAGTTCTAACACCAAGGAGGCCTTGGGGAGGGGCCCAGGTACCACACTGCTCCTGCCCTTGCCCTTTTCTCTCCCCAGGAAACCTGCTCTCCCCAGCCCCCATGGATTGGGACATGTTAATGGAACCACCCTTCTTGTTCACGGCTGTGCCCCCCAATGGGGAGTTAGCCCCTCCAGCAGTGCCACCACCTCCCCAGGCTCCACACTGCCATGTGGTGATCCGGGCCCTGTGTGGGGAGCAGCCTATGTGCTGGGAGGTGGGCGTTGGGCTAGAGACACTCTGGGGGTCTGAGGAAGATGGCTCATTGCCTCTATCACCCACTGAAAGAGAAGGTGCTTGGGACCAAGCACTCCATCGGCTGACAGCAGCCTCTGTGGTCCGGGACAATGAGCAGCTGGCTCTCCGAAGAGGGACAGAGACCATGGCTGACCAGGGTGAGTGGCAGAGGTATAGGTCTGTATGATCACCCTATACGTCACCTTGCTCACAAACAACTTGAAGTGATTCTCCCACATTGAGAAGAAAAAAATATTAAGCAGGGCAATAGAAAAAAGGGAAATAAAAAAGTTGGGGATGATGTTATATTAAAGATGCACTATGAGATTATTTGCCTTTGCAAGCAGGGAACCTAAAACTGGCAAAGTCCCTAGCAGCAAACACAGAGAGAATGATCTTCCAGTGATTCAGTGCCCATAACATAAAAACAAATTGGTCATGCAGAAAGACTGTTAAAATCAAATCGTTGCAGTAACCACACTCCAAATGCTTAATAGTCACACATGATTAGTGACTACTGCATTGGAGCGTGCACCTATGGCACATTTCCTCCACTGCAGAAAAGTTTGACTGGACAGTCTGAACTGAGTGAGTGGAAAAGGCACCAGTCAGTGCATCCTTTGGGTGGCGTCCAGGATGTTCAGTTTCTGTGTAGCCAGGGGGCCTAGCCCCGCTATGGTGGAGGGTTCAGCCACTTCTTGTCAAAGCTGGGGAATGTAAGCTCTCCCTGAGAAGGAACCCTACTCTGTTCAGTGGACAGAAGTGGAGAAGCTGTGGGGAGCACTGAAATTTTTTTCTGTAAAGTCCTCTGTAGATTGTGGGTGGTGGTAGTGCACCGCCTCCTGTTCAGCATGCTGCTCCTTGGTTTCACAGGCCGTGCCCGGAGGTCCTGGCTCCGAGCCCTTCAGACAAGCAAGGTCAGCTCTGCCCCCTCCTGCTTCACCTACCCTGTAGCTGTGGATGCTACCACTAGGGAAGTCTTGCCCTCCGCCCTGCAGGTGCGGAGCTCAGGTAGGGTCCTTCCTGGGTGGACCTCTCAGGTGCTGGCCCTCACCACATCGGCCACCCTCCCAGACACACCTCCCTGTCTCATATGCCCCTGCAGAGCCAGTCGAGCCCCCAAGCACCCTTCCTGCCTCTCAGGGCCATTTAGATACAGTGGCTCTGCCCACAGTTGTCCACTCTAAAGGTAACACTCAAATTTGGGGGAAGGGTTGGGAGCAATAGGCTTGGGGACCACCAATGGCACTGACTGGCTCCGTTACAGGACTTCAGGCAGGCTCTCTGGCAGGTGTCTGGAACCTGGACCAAAATAGCAACTCCAAGTCTGCTACAGGGAATCTTGCAGCCCCCACCAGAAATCCTCATTGCCTGCCCCTGCAGCCTCCCTCTAGGCTCAGCCTGGGCAGTGGCGCAGCCAGAGGTCCAGAGCGCCACAGACTCCGTAACCCAGGCCGGGCCAATGACAGCAACAGTGAAGGCAGCAACCATGACTACCTGCCCTTGGTGAGGACTCGGGAGGTGGAGGGTGGCACTGCCAGAGCCAGGGCGCTGTCTCAGCTCACTTCTCCCCCCACCTCCTCTCTCCTCAGGTGCGGCTGCAGGAGGCACCTGGCTCCTTCTGTCTGGATGCACCCTTTTGTGCAGCAGTGCACATCCCACAGGAGCGTCTGTGCCGAGCCTCACCCTTTGCTGTGCATCGTGCCAGCCTCAGCCCCACCTCAGCCTCATCTCCCTGGGCACTTCTGGGCCAGGGTGTTGGCCAGGGCAACAGCACCATGGCCTCCTGCAGTCCATCTCACAGCTCGGGTTCTGAGGGTCTGGGCCAGGTGGACAGTGGGCGGGGTTCAGACACGGAGGCCTCAGAGCGGGGGGATGGGCCAACCAGCGCTGATTTGCGGGGCCGGACCTGGGCCACAGCTGTGGCGCTGGCGTGGCTGGAGCACCGCTGTGCTGCTGCCTTTGGAGAGTGGGAACTGGCGGCAGCTAAGGCTGACTGCTGGCTACAGGCCCAGCACCTGCCCGATGGCCTTGATCTGGCCGCCCTCAAGGCTGCAGCCCGGGGTCTCTTCCTGCTGTTACGCCACTGGGACCAAAATCTGCAGCTACACCTGCTGTGCTATAGCCCAGCAAACGTGTAAGCACCACCAGTTGCTTAGGCTGGAGCCCCACAGCACACTCAAGTCACTGCCACCCAGGACTAGCTTCTCAGTACTGGAAAGGAGTAGGTTGGTGTCAGCCTGACCCCAGTGCTTCTCATCCCCTTCCGAGAATCCTGTCCTCACTGAAAGTGCCTGCCTGTGCTCTCTCCCACTCCTCCCACCCTATGTCCCTTCTCCTCCTAGCCCTTGCAGTGGAAGGGGAGAGAGCCACAGTCCCCAAATCCTATGCAATAAAGTGCCTCTTAGGATTGCCTGAATGAGTTCTTTATCTGCTGCATGCACGCCCCTCACAGCTTGGTCCAGACACTTCCAGGCTGCACAAAAGCAGACTTGATAAGGTTTATTGGGAAGGGTTCAGGATCTATCCCCATCCAGGATCCTGCAAATGAACTGAATGGGAAAAGAGGTGGATCTCAGTGCACTTTCTTGCTGTGCTGGATGCTCTTGGGGAAAGGCTGGGGGCCCAGCCAGAGCTGTAGCAGGATGACAGCATGGCATACGTGGAGGGCAACAGAGCTGCAGGACGTGGATGGGTATGTGTTCCAGGAGAGCTCAATGAGCCCCAGCACCAACAATCTGGAGGTGAGAAATAAGCTCCAGGTTTTGTCCAGTTTCTAGGCCTAGCCCTTCAGCCCACCCTCAGCCCCTCCATGGTCAGCCTCAGGACAAGGAGCTCTCTAGCCCTTCCCACTTTCCCACTGTCCCAGCCAGTACCTGAGCAGGTGTGTGAGCCAGCGTGCAGGTGTGGCCCACAGGAGGTAGGGCAGTGTGTGGAAATACCAGACGTAGAACTGGTAGTGGAGGGAGCGGCTGAAGCAGATGCCAATGAAGTTGGAGGTGAAGAGGGTAGAAATGATCTGTATGCGGTGGTCAAGGCCAAGGGGAGGTTCCAAAGCAGAAGGGCAAAAGTTTTTTGGTCAGACAGCCCCCTGGCTGTGCCATTCCTAGATGCCTACCTTTAGACAAGTATCTTAACCTCTCTGGACCTGCTCCTCAATCCAGTGTGGAGACATTAATACCTAGGGCTGTAAGGCCTAGTGAGTTTGAATCCATCACTTACTAGCTGTATGACCTTGGTAATTACTTAATCTCTTAAGGTCCTAATTTTGCCATCTATAAACACTGGATAATGAACATACCTCCCTATCTCAGGGTCTCTTGTAAGCTTTAAGGGTCAGAATGTATGTAAATCTCTTAAGATAGCACCAGGCAGAGGATGAGCACTCAGAATGGTAGCTCAATTGTATTTAGAAGACTAAAATGCACTTTACTATGCAAAGTGCTAAGCACTGTGTTTGATGTACAATGGTGAAGAGAGTGGCTTCAGTACATGAATGGGCCCTGTAGTTATTACTGGTACCTCCTCCTTTGTCCTTCCCTAGGTCACCACCCATCCAGGGCCCACCTGCACCTGGAGAGGTCAAGACTTACCATCCCATAATTTAAAGGATATGATTGGGTGTGAGGGGCTGGGGTGGAACTTTCCTTTTGGAAGGATCCTTCAGCAGCAACAGGATACTTTCCCCCGTCCTGGGGAGAAGCCATTTAAACATTTATCAAGCCCCCATCATAGGCCAAGCTCTAGACTTAACCACAGGAGCTCAACATCTCTCCCAAGCAGCCCCTATGGCCTAGTCTTTCATTCCTTCCCCCAGCTCTGCCCATGGCACTGCTCCCCTTTCTCACCTGTGCCACCTGCAGAGGGCAAAGAGCAAGAGTAGAGTAAGGTGGGCAGCTAGTAGTGCCAGGTGGAAGGCACGGTGGAGAAAGAGGGCCTCAGGGAGGAAGCGCCAGTTCACTGTCCAGCAGAAGAGAAACTGGCGGCCAAGGTCAAAGGAGCGGGACAGGTAGCCGATAGGGTTCTCCAGTAGGAAGGGCAGCCCCAGCACCACCTGAGGATGGGGGTGATGTCAGCAGAGCTGCCCAGGCTTCATGCTAATCACTGAGGGGGGTGTAGGTCTCACAGATTCTCTAATTCCTAGCAGGAAGCTAGCCCATCCCCACCCCAAACCCAAATCAGAGCCAGGGGCCAAAGAAGCTGAGGCAGCAGATAGTAACAGTGGTTTAAGTTTGGATTCACCAAAGTCATAAAAGGGCAGGGCTAGACAGGAACCATCTAGTCCAGCACCCTTACTTTACAGCTAAAGAAACCAAAGCCCAGAGGTAATGGATACCCAGCCCAGAATCAACTCCAAAATCCTGTCTCTTGGCTTTGAGAAAGTCTCAGGATGGAAGGTCAGACAGAGTGGCTTCCCCTTTATTAGAAAAGGGAAAGGGTGAGAGAAGGTACCTGAAGGAGAGCACAGATGCCCAGCTTGGGGAGGGCCCCACGGAGGCCAAACTGCATGAGGAGAAGGAATAGTAACCCAGGGGCGAAGAGTAGCACGTTCATCTTCACAGAGACTGCCAGGCTGGGGTGGGTAGGGGAGAAGAAGGATGAAGATTAGCTTCAGGGCTGTGCACTCCACCCAAAGGTGTACCTCCCCTTTGCACATCACCACAGCAACTCCTCTCCTCCCCACCCGCAAGTTCCAGGATGGGCCCACACTCAGAAGTGCTGGAGGGAGGGCAAAACAGCCTGGAAGGAGGCTGGAGGGTGGGGTGGGTATAGATACCTAGTCTCTATGCTCAGACTAAGCCAATAAATATATATGGAGTATTTAGAATGTGCCAGGATCAACTTCAATAACAGATGATGTCCGGAGGGAAGAGAGGATGGGAAGAGGATGGGAAGATGGTGGGAGTGAGGGGCTGGATGCTTTCTAGAACTCCTGGACCTACCGACAGAGCCCTGACTGACCCACAGTGTCTGGCCACTCCCTTATTCCCTCTGCTGGAGAAAACTGGGGAGAAAGCGATGGAAATACAGAGTGAGAGGGGGCCTGAAGGGAGGGGTGCTGACCTGAAACAGCAGCAGCCCCAGCCCCAACGCTGGGCCAGCAGGAGATTGATACTGAGGAAGAGCAGTGCCATGGCCACTGGGTCATTGAAGAGCCGCAGCACAAAGATGGAGTGGACGCGGTAAGAGGCGCAGCACATGAAGAAGAAGACAAAGGGAGGTACCTGAGAGGCACAGTGGGGAACAAGGTCAGCTCATAAACCCTGAGCCATCCCCACTTCCCAGACCTTCCAAATTAGGGCTCCCTGGTCCTGGTAGCAGGGACTCACCTTGCAGGTCTGGTGGTAGATCAAGAAGACAAGCAGCAAGGTGGCCAGGTAGAGTACAGCAAAGATATGCTGGGCCATGCGGATGTCAGTACCCCGGTCAGTAGCATAGTATAGCCCCATAAAGATGTACACAAAGCCAGCTGGGTATCTGAAAGATGAGAAGGAATGTGAGTTTGGGTCAGGCTACCCAGCCTACTATGTCCTTGTTGAACTTCCTCATCCCACTCACACAAGTGGTCCAGTATCACCCTGCAGTTGGGTATAGTCATAGGTGCCATTGATGACGCCCTCTACCTCAGCCATGTAGGCCTTCCAGTCAATCTCTGTATCTGGAAAATAACAGGACAGTGTGGTTACTTCCAAGTTCAGAATTTGTCTGCCCTCCCACCCACACCTCCAGCCCATCAAAGCAGAGTTTCAGCTCATGCCCAAGACTTCCACCACAAAACCTTATCTAACTGCCTATCTGCATTCTCTGGATGAACACAGGCATCTCAAACTTAACATGTCTGTAACTGAACTAATAATCTTCCATTCCAAATCTGCTCCCCTTCCTGGGTTCCATGAATAACACCATGAATCTCCCAGCTGCCCAAGTCACAGACATAGGTAACATCTTTGATACTTCCTTCTCATTTCCAACTGCCAGTCACCAAGTCCTGCCTATTCTTCATCCAAAGTATCTTTCCTATCTCATCCTTCTCTGCTATTACATACTCAAATTTGGGTCTAACATAATCTCTAGCCTCAGTGAAGCACTAGCTTTCTAATTAGGCTCCCAGCTTTTACTTTCACCCCACCATAATATATTTTCCACCCTGCACCCGGACAGCTCTTCTGATAATAGAAATCTTATCAGATTTTCTACTTGAAAACCTTCAACGATTCCCCAAGGTCCTTAAGATAAAGATCAAACTCTATTATTCCCATTCTTAGAAGAGGAATCTATGAATTAACAAGTAGCTAAAGATCAGTGAGCTAGATAGGGTAAAGTTGAGATGGGAATTTATTGAGTCCTAAATTCTTAACCACCATGACAACTATCTCCTTAGCATGGCTTAGACCCCTTTAGTCTAGTTTCAATTTCTGCAATCTCATCTCTCACTATCACCCTCACTTCATTTCTATGTTCTAGCTCTAAAAAATTTTCAGTTCCTCAAAGGAATCGGCCTCTTTGGACTGGGTTTTTGTTACAGGACCATCTCTGCCTAGAGTGGTCTTCCTCCTCCCTTTTCTCTTTCCTCAACTGGCTAGCTCTTACCTTTCAAGGGGGACCCTAGGAAGTCTTCCCTGACTCTTCAAGTCTAGCTTAAGTGACCTCCTGTGTCCTTTATAGCATCCTGTCTTAATACCATCACGATGAATATGATGTTATAATTTTTTGCTAATTTATCTTTGTCTAGTCCCACGCACATTTCGTACTTCAATGTGTCCATCGTTTTCACCAGTGTCCCCAGCACCTAACACACTGTTAGGCACATAATAAGCACTTAACAAATATGTGTTGAATTAATATCTCTAAGAAAGCCTTAAGCCGTATCTAGAAAGCAGTCTGGAAGGCAGCCACCAAAAATGCCAAATGGACTCAAGAGGTCACAAAATGCCATTGTTGAGAAGACTTTTAAGACCTCAGAATTGAACAGTCGAAAAAAATTGAGACCCAGCAAGGGGAGTGATGTGTCTAAAGCCCCAGAGTCAAACAGCAGCAGCAGTACATCATCTCGGACCCAAGTCTTCTGACCTCCAGGCTGATTTACCTTCTTAGCCTGGCAGGATGTATGTTTGGGGCAGACTGCCGATCTCTGGGGTCTTCCCTTCGGTCACTGGGGAAGGATTAATATCTGATTGGGTTTTCTGCAGAGTAGGCTTGGAACTTGGGTAAAAGATATGGGTCTTCAACTGATGACTGAATGGATCTGGGGTCTGGGTTTCATCTGGAAATCTGGGTCCCAGTTTGGGTAGGGGGTTCGGGTCCCCTTCCCGACCCTCCCTACCCCTCGGCGCACTCACATGCCACCCTGTGAATGACCCAGAAGGTGATGCCCACCTCCGCCAGGCAGAGGCAGGCGGCCACCAGCAGCGTGTAGCGAGGCTCTAGCAGCAGCAGACGCCTCTCTTGCCAGGCACGCCGCAGCCACTGCCCGCAGAGTCCTGCTGCCCGAACGGCGGGACCAGCCCGGCCTCGTTTCCGCAGGCCGGCCGCCATCTTGACGGTGCGTCGCTGGTGGGAGCCCGCTATCCCGGAAGCCCGACACATCGGCACTTTAAGTTCCGCCCCCCTCGTCAGACAATCCAGCGTACTGAGCGCCGAACAGTTACCAGGGTCCTTACTTACTCCTCTAAATTTACTTCTTTCACATCTGCCTACCTGATATACTGCACACTCCCTACGAGCAGGAATAGACTTACTCCACAGTAAGTCTTGGACACACAGACGCTAATAGGGATAGAACGTTTGCCTAGAACAGCTACTTTCCTGCCGGTGCTCTGCCTCCGCCCGCCCAGCATCTTACTTCATTTGTATGAAGTATGTTTCATGCCATTCTCTCCTGGAGGGCAAGACCTGCGTCCGCGCCCGTCCCGCCTCCTTTCAGAGCCGTCTGGGTGTTCAAAACTGGGAAGAAATTAATCTTTCGTTAGTTTTAAGATTTCGTAGTGGAAGGAGCCAAACTGAAAATATGAAAGGGGGAAGTGATGAGCCGAGTTGAGTCTGACACCATGAGCGCGGCAATCAGAAGTGTCTGAGCAGTACAGCCAGAGGATTCAGGGTCTGGACGATACAGTTTTCCCCACCGGAGGATTCTTAGAAGGACGCTTAGTAGAGGACGGAAGTTCCACGTGTTTATGTTGAGCAACTGCAGATGGTGGGCGGAGACACAAAGACCACGCCTCCTACATGCCACTACCCCGATTGGCTGCATAGGGGCATAAAGCCCCAAAGGTGGAGGCATTCTGCCCTGACAGCGCGGCCGTTGCAGTCATGGCTTCTCCAGGTACCCTGTTACCCCAGCCAGAGTTACCAAAGCAGAACTGCGGGTACCGTGAGGTCCAGTACTGGGACCAACGCTACCTGGACGCGGCTGATTCTGACCCCTACGAATGGTTCGGCGACTTCTCCTCCTTCCGTGCCCTCCTAGAGCCGGAGCTGCGGCCCGAGGACCGTATCCTGGTGCTAGGTGGGTAGTCCCGGCGCTGCCCGGCCCTGCTGGATCTGGTGGGACCGGCCTTGCGCTATCCGCTTTTCCCGTGTCTGTCTGCCCATCTCGGAGAACGCCCCAGTTGGGAGTTAAGACTCAATACCTGAAGAATCTTGGCAGTGTTTAGCCAGAGCCACAGGAGCCAAGAAAGTCTTAGTCCGGGGACCCCCTGGAGAAAGACAGTCTCTCTGAGTGTGAGCTTGGTAGGTGACCCACGATCCCGTTCCGGACCCTTGAGAGGCAGCCTTGAGCACTGGAGAGCTCAAAGGACCTAGTTCCAAGTCTGAACGCTAGTTGACTGTGACTTAGGGTAAGTCAAGAACCTGTTCTGAGCTTCAGGTGCACTTCTTGGAAATGGACTGCGAGCTTATGTCGGATAATATACATGCAGGAACCTGGGGGACAATGCCTAGCACTTTTCTCTTTGCGCCCCTGGGCGCCGGAAGCCATTGGCACGTAGAAAGAATTGTTACTCTTCGCACCCTAACTCAAACTTGGTCCTATGCCCCTTGGCAGTGTGGGTGAGGACAGCGTCCTCTGAGGCCGTAGGGGAGATCGCAACCTAGATTGGTGTGATTACCCAAACAAGAAGTGTGGGGACGCAAGGTTTGGCTCCGAGAGGTCCAGCTGCCCTCTCTGGGTTCTCTCCCTCTGCCAGCCTTGCGGGCTCTAGTAAGATTAGTTTGAGCGACAGATTCTCTTCCAATTATAGTTTTTATTTTGGTATTTGTAAAAGCATGCATATGTTCAAGTGAAATATTTTATATGTATAAAAGAGACATCTGTAACACAGCACACATGTAAGGTATAAATAATCTAACACATGTGTGTGTCCAACTCAGTTTGAGAAATAGACCATTCTGGGGATTAGAAAGGAAGTGTAACTTAGTGCTTAAGAATTTGGACCCTGGAGGCAGTTAATTATGTTGGAATCTTAGCTGTGGAATACTGGACAAAATACTTAAACATTTTTGTGCCTCCATTTCCTAACCTTAGAAAAACAAGAGTACTGATTTATTGGGTTTTTTAAATGATTGAGTGAATATGAAAGATACCTAGAACAATGCCTGGCAAAATAAAAAGCCCCATGTATATTCAAGGTTTTCTCTGTGTTCCCCCAAACCTCTTCTACCATAGATCTGAGTTTTTCAAACTTTAGTGTCCATCAAAATCACCTGGAAACTTGACCCCACTCTGAGATTCTAATCTAGGTACAGTCTAAAGTGGGTCTCAGGAATATGTAGTTTCAAAAAGCCCACAGCTTGACTCTCATGCTGGTGATTGGCAGAGTAACACTACCTTAAAAAAAATCTGACTGAAAGTTATCCTTTTCTGTATAGAAAGGAGGAAAGTGTAAAATCAGAAAGAAAAAATGCCCAAGCTCTAAGAACAAGACCCACATCTTGGAGAGTACCCTATGTTACATTCCACCTCAAAAAACCTAAGTTGACCACCTGGTAGGTGCTAGGGAACCTTTCTAATTTATTTAATCCTCATGACAACCCCTAGAGGTGAGTGATAAGTATTGTGAAATTTATTCTAGATTAGGGTCAGTAAACTTTTTCTGAAAATGGCCAAAGAGTAAATATTTAAGACTTTGTGGGCTCTATAATTTGTTGCAATTACTCAATACTGCTGTCATAGTGAAAAAGCAGCCACAGTCAATACATAAGTGAATGAGAATAGCTGTGTTCCAGTAAAACTTTATTTACAACAATAACAATAAGCTGGATTTGGTGACCTCTGCTCTAGGTCATTGTGTCAGGTTGGGTTCCCCAGAAGCAAATCCTAAAATGAGGGTTCATATCCCAGTTATCTATTAGAGAAGTGCTCCCAAGAGAAACTGGTAAGAGAATGAGGGAAAGGGAAGATGAAGAGGCTAAGCAGGATTGTGATCACAGGTGAAATTTCCCTGAGGATAGTTTCAGCCTGTAGAGTCACAGAAGCAAACTGTCAGAAGCAAACACATGCCAAAACCTTGGGACACTCCAAGTGATCTGGTCAGAGCACTGATAGTGTCCACTACTGTCATGCAACAAGGAAGGTGAAAGAAAGGTAGCATCTGACTCCAGAGCTTTATTTCTCCTGCTGCACCACACTGTTGAAACTGATAAAATGACTTAACTGAGAATTGTGGTCTAATGGTCATATTAATATAAAGACAAAATGTCATGACCAAAGGTGAGTGGGACTCTTGAAAACTGGGAGATAGTTTAGCATAGTGGTTTAAGAGCTCTAGTTCTGGTGTGAGGCCTGTATCCAAATTCTGGCCCTACCACTGACCATATGACCTTGGGAAAATTCCTTATCCACAACTGAGGGCAGCTGCAATTTCTCCATCTAGAAAAACAATGGTAATAATAGTATCTTCTGTGTGGAGCTACTATGAAACTAAATTGAGATAATTCTTATAAAGTGCTTGCATAGTACTCAGTGTTCAATGAATGTTAGCTATGATTCTTATTATTGAAAATAGGAGTCAGAGAAGCAGTTTACCCAGGACTTTTCAGAGGAACAGAGTGCCCAGCCTGAGGACTTGTGTGTCTGATTTCTGTGGCTAGAATATCCTCACAGCAGATAAATGCATATGGTTGTCCCAGCTTTGCCATTATTACATGTGTCTGAGTTCTCTCTGTAGGAGAGACTCCATGCTCTGTAGGAATCTTGTGCTCATAATCTAGCTTCAATTTTTACTTCCTATAGAAGAAAGAAGGGACTGACCAGAGGACTGACTGTCGAGTCCCCATGGTGGCTGTTTTTCTTGTGGTAAATGAGTTTGTATTCTGGCTTATACCTTATTCTCATGATATTGGGCTAGCAACCACATAGCTCCAGGCTCCCATGTAATGGCTTCTTGGATCCAGCTGGGTTCTCCAGGGCTCTGCTTCCCTAAGGCCCTGCACAGGTATGTAGTGACCTTCCCAAGCCCAATCTTAGTTGCTAGCCCCAAGTCACTGAGGCAGCATGATCAGAAACCACTGCTTTATCAGCATGACTGGCTCTGTGGTCAGGTTTTGTTCTCCCTTTATCCTTAGTAAAGGTCTCTTGGAAGATGCCATTCTTGTACAAAGGAGAGCAGAGGAAGGAAATTTGGGTTTTTCCACAGTGAGCAGAGCTCTCCAGGCATATGAAGTCTGGTGTAGGGTGGTGAAAGGATTGTGGATCAGCAAATCCAATGGGATTTCAGCCCAAACTGAGTTAGGGTCTCCTGGTCAACCACCCTCACCTCCCATCCCACGTGGTGTATTTACCAGAGCTTGTTATTCCAGTGAGAGGGAGCATGTATTTGGTTTCCCCAGGTGAGATAATAGTCTCCCTGAGCCACAGGGCCTGAGGACCAGCCTGCAGCCTCTGAGCCAAACCCTGCTAGATTAGGGCTATCCCAACAGTTGATCTTGTGATCCAATTAGGGAGGTGAATGGGGATTAAAGGTAATCTAATTCCAAGAACTGGAGATCCCCAAGTGGGGCCACTAGAGCTGTTGTCCAGCCCCATTCTCAGGCTGAGACCAACAACAAGAGGTTCTGGGAGAGGCCAACAGATCTTTGAAAAAAGTCATGCCCACTGGACCATGAGTCCACATCCACTCCTCTAATTGCCACCAGTTCTCTCTCCATACCCTGCCCTCTTCTGGACTGCTTTCCAGGCACCTCCCACCAGAGTGTTAGGATTTTTCAAGATTCTGATTTGTTGTCAGGTTCCCTGAAACCTTTGGCCAACCTGCTGGAGGTGGGGACAGGGGCCATCCTATGTGTTCTCACAGCCTGTCCCTACTAAAACACTCCTCCCATTACATGGCAATTGCCTGATTGCACATCTGTTTCTCCCACTAAAGCCTGAGCCCCTTAAAGGGGTTATTCATCAGCAGAACCCAATATGTAGTGCTCAATATAGACATCAAGGAATTACAAGGGATCAGCTCTACTGTGTCCCCACCTAATTTCCCCTTCACTTGTTAAGTCTGCCTTGGAAACCAAAGTAGGATAATAACCCCTAACATGAATCTTCCCAGGGCTGACACTGTCAGAGGTTCTCAGAGAAGCTAGGGATTAGAATAATACTAGTATTATCCTCATAATTTTGGTCCTCTTGATGCCAATGTTATTCCCACTCTGAGTTTGAGGAAACTGAGGCTTAGAATTGAATGACTTGCCATGGCACATGCCTTGCCATGTGACTAGGAATATCAGAACTCAGATCTTTGAACTCCTAAATTCAGAGCTCCTTCAGCTATTCTCCATCTCGCAAGTAGGCTAGGTATTGTTATCTTCACTTTTCTGAATAGGAAATCCAAATTCCTAGTATATAAACAACTTGCCCTAGTCCACACAGCTAGGAATGATAGAGCCAGGCATGTACCCAGGCTTGTGTGATTCCAAGGCTCATGGTCTTTTCTATACCATAGCACTTCTTCCTCAGTACAGAAGGGTTTGAACTGAGAGAAAATGGGCCAAGAGTGGATGGATAACTGGAGAGGGGAGAACCAAAGCTAACCTAGCCATTTTGCCACCCCACATCCCAGGCTGTGGGAACAGTGCCCTGAGCTACGAGCTGTTCCTTGGGGGCTTTCCTGATGTGACCAGTGTGGACTACTCATCAGTAGTGGTGGCTGCCATGAGAACTCGCTATGCCCACGTGCCCAAGCTGCGCTGGGAGACCATGGATGTGCGGGCACTGGACTTCCCCAGTGGCTCCTTCAATGTGGTACTTGAGAAGGGCACACTGGATGCTCTTTTGGCTGGAGAACAAGATCCCTGGACCGTGTCTTCTGAAGGCATCCACACTGTGGACCAGGTGCTGAGTGAGGTGAGGGAACTCTGAGAGAGGAGGGCAGACCAGAAGGTAGGGATGAGAGGTTGAGGTTTCAGGAGATTGAAAGAATTGAGAAGCCAGAAGGAGGCATGATTTGAAGCAGGTGGTTGGTCACCCTCAGGATTGTGGTTACCTGAAGGAAGGAGAGGCTTAAGATGGGTCAAGATTATAAGGGGCTGGAGTGGTCAGGTTCACAGGGGCTGATGATTGGCTACTGGGTTGCCATAGGGATGAAGTAGCCGCCAAGTTCTAGACAGGTAATGCAGATTGGGAGGGTGAGCCGTTGGCAGGAAAGCAGTGCCTCTTGTACCTGACATCACTCCCATGCTCCTACCTGTCTAGAATTATAGCCCTATCCCTATGGAATGACCAGGGGCAAAGAACTGCTCTTTGCCTGAACTACTGGATGTAGAGTAGTACCTGGGAGGGTAACTGGGGCAATACCAACCTTTGAGAACCTAGAAATGCACTCCTCACCAATGGCTTCTCTGTCTGCCTTGCAGGTGAGCCGGGTGCTGGTCACTGGGGGCCGCTTCATCTCACTGACCTCTGCTGCCCCCCACTTTCGGACCAGACACTATGCCCAAGCCTGTTATGGCTGGTCTCTGAGGCATGCAACCTATGGCAGCGGTTTCCACTTCCATCTCTACCTCATGCAGAAGGGCAAAGAGCTCAGTGTGGCCCAGCATGCCCTTGGGGCCCAAATCCTCTCACCCCCCAGACCTCCCACCTCACCTTGCTTCCTCCAGGACTCAGATCATGAGGACTTTCTCGGTGCCATTCAACTGTGAGGCCAGAAGCGTGGTCCTCCAGCCCTCTCTGCCTTTTGCCCTGGGCTTCTCAAGTAGTTGGAATTCCTGACTCAGGGATTAGGGCTGGGTCCAAGGTGCTCACATCCCAGGAACCTCATGCCCAACACAGAGCTGATAGGAGCAATCCCACATGAAACAATACAGGCCAGCTCAAACTAGATCCCAGATCCCTAGTTTCTGGCTTCCTTAACTTCTTCCCTCACCATACTGAATCAACAGTGATTCATTTCCAGGGTCAAAACTCAGCATAACCCTTCAGCAGGTCAACCACACTCAGCGACCTGCATCCTGGGGCCTGTTACTGATCAACACCACTACACTGGGACCAGTTCCCCCCACAACCCAGATTTATACACAGGAGGCTGCACACTTTAAATCAAAATGGCTTTTTGCTTCTGACCCCAGTTTCACCAACTCTGGTGATTATCCTGCTTAGGGTGTGTATTTACTCAAGGAGGCTACATTGATAACGATGTTCATGGCCAGGCTGGCCAGTCTGTGTTTACTTGGCAACCCTTCCCTGCCAGCAACATGCACCGGAGTACCTGCCCCCTTCCCCAAAAGGTATTGGAGCCACTTTGGCCTGGCTCTGGGCAGACCAAAGCAGCGGCCACACACACACACACACAGGGAGGTCTGTGTTTATTCACACACTCCTGGTACAGTGAGGATGGAGGAACATTTACAAAGGGCACCCCTGGGTTGAGAACATCTCCAGGGCCACAGGTGTCATCCAGAGGTGCAGAGCAGTCCCCATTTGGGTTCCCAGAGGCAGGACAAAGGGGTCCAAGGTAAAATCAGACCTGGCCCTTGGAAGGTGATATCTTGAGAGAAGGGGTTTGCCAGAGAGCTGCCGGGGGTCAGGCCTGGGCAGACTGGCCATGTGGTTGGTTACCATGTTAGGGACTTGTCCCATCCCAGCCTCAACACCCGTCCTATCTGCCAGGCGCAGAAGAGTGTGGCCGAGACCATGTGGGGAGGGCACGAACCATGAGAGGCGCCAGTAAACAAATAATCGGATATAAAAATACAAATGTGCTGAGGAAGTCCCTTAGAAAGAGGCTGAGGCTGGGGTCACGCCAGACGGGTGGAGGTGAGGAGCGGGCTCAGGTGGGTGGGAAGCTCATGCAAAATACGCAGCCAAACATCCCTGGCTGCGTGCGCGGTCCGACACCTGCAGGCTGCCGGCTCTGCAGACCAGAACGGCCGGAGAGGGGCGGGGCAGGGAGCCGTGCGGGAGGGGGCGGGCCGGGGGCTGAGGGCCGCGGATCTCCGTGTCCGTTCCGGTGCGTGGGGTCGGGCTGCGGCCCGAAGTTCTAAAGTGCATGAGCGCGGCGGCGGGCTCCGGGCGGGTCCGCGCCGCCGCTACCGCCGCCGCCGTGGTGCTGAAGCGGACAGCTCCGGGGTGTCTGGCGGCGGCGGCAGCGACTCTCACCCGGAGGCTGCGCGGCCCTGCAGCCCCCGCCCGCGGGCGCCTGGGCCGGGGGGGGGGCGCCGACAGCCGCATCGCCGGCCCGCGCTCGTGGCCGCTGCGGGGCTGGGCCCGGAGCCTGCCGCGCGAGCCGGCGCGTCTACACTCCGGACGGTGGCTTCTCCCCCATCCCTTTCAGCACGTCGTCTATCCGGTCATCCTCGATCACCACTGCGCAGGGAGAAACCGCGTCAGCCGCGCGGCCTCGGGGGGCGGCAGCGAGAAAGGGCCCCGGGTCCTCGCACCCCCCTCAGCTACTGCTGGTGGCCCAGCGACGCCCCTCGGATCCCCGTGCTACAGTGCCCTCCTGATGCTGACTCAAGCCACTGCTAAACCCAGCTCCCACAGACCCTTCCCCGCCCCTCCCTGTGGAAGAACGCCCCCTTCTTCCAAAGGCTCCAGCCGTTCATCGTCCCAGTCCAAACCCTCCCGCCACCTGAGCTCTCCTCCATCCGAGCTAATCTGGGACCTTCTGCTTATGCGGTTACCTCTCTTCAACCCTCACCTCACAACAGAACCCCCTCCTCAGTCACAATCTCCAGCTTGTCCAGCCTTTTCCCCAACCCAGCTAACCCTCTTGCAGCTTGAGCCCTTTTCCCAGTGCTGGTATCAACAGCTCCCCTCCCCATGCAAACAATCAGGACAACCGAACCCCGGCTCCCCCTGCTCTCTTTCCAATCGGACGTCCCTCCCCACCCGAAGGTTCTTCCGTAGCGTCTACCAATTCAACGTTTGATTCTGAAGAAGCGACTGGTTGTCCCACGTTCCCACTTTCAGGCGGCCCCAAATGCCTGGGCGGTCCCCTCCCCCTCGCCCGGGTGCCAGGGCTCTACTTCCAGAGGTGGCGAGCATCGAATCCGGGCCACTGCGCTCCCGGGAGAGGGGAAGAGGGGGACACAACACTGCAGCGGGGTCACCTCCAGCCCCCAGCAAGCACCGGCCAGCGAACGACTGGCTGCGCTGGTCTGCGGCAAGAGCTGAGCGCGCTTGGCGGGGAACTGCAGCCGAGGGGCGCCCAGTGGAGGATTTCTGGGTCAAGCGGCTACTCCGGGCCCCAGCCGCATACCTCTCTTGGCTCGGCCGATCTGGCCCAGCTTGGGGGGTCGCTTGGCTTGATTGCCCGCGAAGAAGGAGTTGGTGTCCTGCAGGCGGCAGCTGAAGGAGAGGTCGGAGCCCTCGGGGTCGGCGGTGAAGCGGCCCATCTTGTCCTCACTGTAGGGCAGGATCTCGGACATGGCGGGCGCGGGGTGGGCGCGGGACTGCGGCGGGGCTCGGGCGGCGCGCTAGCTGCCGGACCGGCCCTAGTTCAGCAGGGAAGCCGGCGGAAAGATGAAGTCATGCAGCATCCGGGGCTGCGGAGCCAAGCGGGGCCTCCTCCCCCGCGCCTCCGCCTCCCGGGCCGCTGGACAGGCGGCGGCGGCGGTGACAGGGACCGGGGCGGAGGCGGTGCGCTTGGGGGCGGGCGCGGGGGTGGCGGCGGCGGCGAGAGCGGAATGACGATGAGCGCCCGACTGCCGCAGAGCGCGGCGGGCGGGGCGCGGTGGAGGTGGGGCGGGCACCGGCCTGGGGAGAGAGGGGAGGCGGGTCAGGGGTGTGGGGGTAGCGGGAGCGCGCCAGGCTCTCGGGGTAGGGTAGGAAGCGGCAGTGGGAGGGTCCTGTCCGCCGGCGGGAGTGCGGGCTGGGCAAATAGTATGGGCCAATGGGTTCAGGATCTGGCGGGAAGATGCGAGACTCAGGGAGGGGGAGGCGAGAGCGAGCCCAGCACCGCGGGGTGGAAGGAGAGTCTGGCACGGAGCTACAAGAGGCGAGCAACTGGGACTGGGCACTGGGGGCTGGTCGGGGCCGAAAGGCAGGATCTGAGCCGACGTTCCAAGAGTGGGGGGGTGCACCGGAAATGCTGCGGAGAGAGGGTCTGGTACCGGTTGAGGTGTGTAGGACTGACCGAACCCGCTGCATGTGAGAATAACTCAGGCCCGCTGAAGGTCCTGCTGTTGGCGCGCTGTTGTATCGGGTTGCTCTCCAGCTCTTAAAACTGTTCGTCAGTGTTTCCCTGACTGCTTTCTGTTTCTGTCTCTGCCAATCTGTACGTCAGTCTACCTCCAAGTGTCTGTCTTTTCTGTACGCACATCTCCTTGTGCCACGGTTTCTATGTCTCTCTTAAGTGTCTGCCCTTCTGCATCTGTCTCCGTGTTTGACTCCTTTACCTACGTGCCATTGTGTTTCTATATCCTGAGTCTCTGTATCTCGGTCTCTTCTAGGAAAGGTCTAAGTAACTGGGCCGACGCGCGCCCACCAGGGTAGGACCCCTTCCAACCCCAGCCCTGCTGCTGGAGCGGAAACTCCGGCTTAAAGCATCTGCGGTGCCCCGCGGTTCTCCCTGCCCGGAGGTCCGCGCTGCGCAAGCTATGTAAAAAGAACGAATGTGGCGTCGCGGGGGGCGCTGTGGCTGCCGGTGTCGCGGGGTAGCCCGGAGCACCTTAGGACGCGGCGCGCGCCCGCGTGTGTTCGGAGGTAGAGAAGGAGGGGCAGACGGCGCCCCTTGCCAGCGTTGCGGATGATCACGTGATAATTCTTGCCTCCGAGCACCGTTCTCTGAGTTCCTACGGGGACACACTACTACTTCTTCCCCTCCCCCAGCTGCCGTCAGCCGCGGCGTCACCCGCTGGTTAGAGAGTGGGGGGGCTCTGGCGCAATCACCAACCTGGGAAGGGGGCGGGGGTTGTATCACACTAGGCGACAAGTGACGACAGCGCTGATAAGGGTAATAATCACCCCGTAAGTTCAGTCCCAACTGGAAGCGGAGGGGTTTCCACTTACTTGAAGCACTTTATCTCCTACCCACCAAATCACCGCATAGTGAGGCTGCCTGGTGTCGGGTCTCCTTCCAACTCCTCACAAAGTGTTAGTTCCGGGATATAGAAGCTAATGCAGTGGTGGAGGAACCATGGACCAGGATGGAGGGGAAAGGGTAGTGCCTCAATGCAAGCCTCGCTCAAGGCACCAGACTTGCGGTCCATCCTTACCAACCCTCTTCTGCGGTGTCCTACTAGTCTCTGGGATGGGCCAAAACTGGACGTGGAGGCCCAGCTGGACTGAGAGGAGCCCTGGAATCTGGAACAAGAGAGGTTGGAGCTCAGGATCACTGAAAGAGAGTCCAGAAAGTTACACTCCTACTGGAGGTTGGCCAGGAATGGGTTCCAATCCTGGCTCTGCCACCTTTTGTGTGACCTTGAGCTGAAGGCCCCATAATTGTAGTTTTTGAAAGTTTATTCATTGTATTCAAAACATTTTAGGAAAATACGGGAAATCTCACAAAACCTTGATACATATCCTTCCAATCTCATATATTTGCATATTATGCATACCTCTCTGAGACTTCTTGTTTTAATCTGAAGCATAGAGATGATAAAACCTACCTTAAGGACAGTTTTGTAGATGAAACTGTTGCCCTGTGGTGAAATGGGTTGTCTCAGGAGGTAATACCATATGCCCCAAAGTGCTAATGGGGCCATGAGGGTACTTGCCAAGGATGAGATGAGAGTAGTAGGTGGGGAATTGAAATAATTCTTTCTCCCCCCAGAATGAGGGAATTTGGAGGAATAACTATACAACTTGGAATTCATTCGGTTAGCTCCTTAAATAACCTTAGTCCCATCTCTGCTGTGCATGCTGGATCATGATTAAAGCAAAAGTCCTAAGTACAAAATTGTGAAATATAGAGATCTATAAGCTTCACTATGTTGTAAAATCGTGGGGAAGTTCTTTAAATTATGATCCTCTGCGTAAAATTCTGATGTTCTGCATTTTGGCCTATGAGATGAAGATTCATGTTCACAGCTAAAATGAAATAAAGTTTCTTTGGAGTTTTGTGACAGTGCATTGAATTTCTCAGTTGAAAGTCCCTTAAAAGCTAGTGGACTTGGTCCATAAGTTCAAACAGGATAATATGCCTTTTGACAATTGAATAATATAATGGCACTTTTATCCTCCCTAAAATTCATGTCTACCTGGAACCTCATAATGTAAGGTGTTATTAGCTAAATCAAATGAGGTCATACTGGATTAAGGTGGACCCTAAATCCAGTAACCAGTGTCTTTATAAGATTAGGACAGATGCACAAGACACATAAACACAGGGACAGAGGCCATGTAAGGAAGCAGATAGGAATGAGGCAGCTATAAGCCAAATAACAAGGATTGCTGAAAGCCACAGGCAACTGGAAAAAGCGAAGAAGTATTTTTCCCTAGAGCCTTCCAAGGGAGTATGGCTCTGCAAATATCTTGATTTTGGACTTTTTGCCTTTAGAACTGTGGGAGAATAAGGGTCTGTTGTCTTAAGCCACACAATTTGTGGTACTTAGTTATAGCAATCCTAGGAAACAAACATATCCTGTTAGAAATATTTTTGACTCATCTTTTTACATTTCTCATGACCATGTTTCTCCTTTCTTAAACTCTCTCTGGGGGCCCTTTGCTCTCACCCTGTCCGCTTGAAGGTAGCCCACACCATGAGGGTATTTCTGGGACTCATTCTATTTAGCAGAGGCTGATAAATCACAAAAAGAATGAGGTAGATCTGTGTGGATTGACATGATGAGATCTCTAAGAACTACCAAAATGTCACCAAATAACAAATGTAGAGTATGATTTCACATATGTGAAGAAAGTATACACACATATATGCATACACATATGCACACATGTGCACACACATAGTATGTAATATGCATATAAAAGAAAGATCTAGAAGGATACATAGCAAATTGCTAATAATGGTTATCTCTGAGGAAGATACTGGGACTCCAGCAGAATGAATTTTATTTTTTACTCTATATACTTCTGGAGTATATTGCTTTTATATAGAAAGGTTTTAATTTTTTTAATAAGTTTCAGACCAATGATATAGCCCATTTACCAAACATCACACTCTGGCCCCAGACAAATCGATTGACTTAGGAGAATAGTAGTTAAAAGCATGGAGTTTAGATTCAAATCAAGGATCTGCCTTCTACCTGATGTGTAACTTTGGGGATGTTATTAATTTTCCCTGTGTCTTAGGTTCCTTATCTGTAAAATGTGGACAAGGATACTGGTAAACCCTATCTTACTTGGTCATTGAAAGGATTGAATAAGTTAACCTTTATAAAGTGCTTAGGTAAATTCTGGGCAATAGATTGTTAGCTATTATTATACACAAAAGCATAAGGAAGAAGTTAAAAATAATCTCATCATTAGATATATTCATATTAACATTTTGTTCCATGTCCTTCCAATTTTGACTTGTGCTTTTATATTTTTTTGCTTCACAAACAGATTTTGTAGTCCTTTTTCTCTTCTACAACTCTATTTAAGAACATTTCCAATAGCATTACTCTTCTTTTCCACAATTTGTAGATGATGCATTGTATGAATGTTGCATTCCAAGTCCTCTACTCAGGCATTGAATTCCACTACTACCAACACCCTTTGTTGTTGTGATTACAGACAGTGCTGTGATGGACAAATGTTGTAGCTATCAATATTTTGTAGCTCCTCAATCAAGAAGTAAAGTCTATATCTTCATCCCTGAATTTGGACTTGACCATCTGACTTGTTGTGCCCCATAGAGACATTAGCAAATGTGATGCAAACAGAGCTTGTAAAGTGGTTTTGTACTGGGGTCTTGCCCCATTTTTTGTTGCTGGGAATCCTATACCATATATGTAGAAGCCTGGGCTACTCTACTGGAGGAATAGAGACTGTGTGGAGACAGAGGACCCAGTCATCCTAGCTGAGGTCCAGACATGTAAATGAGGCCATTCAGCTAGACCATTCAGCTCCTACTGAGCTGACCCAGACTGAGGAAACACTCAGCCAACCCACAGCTAAAAAATGCTTTGCTCTTTTAATCTATGAAGTTTGCAAGAGAGGTTGGTTATGCAGCAAAAGCTAATTGATACAAACACCCTATGGAAAATGATTATTTCCTGGAACAATTTCCTAAAATTAGACCTTCTGGGTCAAAGAGTATATATACACATACCTTTTGATTCACCAAAAGATTGTATTAATTTATAAGCCACTAGCAATATGTGAGTGCCCATATTCCCTATCTTTGTCAACACTGGACATTAATGTTTCTTGTTATCTTCATGACTACATTGCCCTTGTAAATTTAACACATAAACCATTGTCCATTCCCTCTTGATTCACAATCAGGTGAGGGGGGAATAAAAACAACCAAAAGAAAAATTACTCCTGTAGGAAAAGATGAGACAAGAGACAGAAGAACAATAGAATGAGAGAGTAAAAAGAGTCAAAGGTGATAAACACAGAGGAAGGAAAACACAATTATAGAATGGAGCAGCCTCTAAGCCTCTTATACTAGGATACTTAACATGTAGTCAGAAATAGTTATGACCCTAGTAAATGATCTGGGCTATGAAAGAGGCTTGGAAAGGAAATGTCCATTTAGATCAAAATTAGTGAAACTGAGACTGCTGTGAAACTAGGTACCAGGCATTTTCATATGCAACTGCATTTAATTCTCACAGCAATTCTCTGAAATGATTGTTCCCATTTTACAGATGAAGAAAACTAAGGATCAGACCTTTCAAGTAACTTGATAAAGATCATAAAGCTAATAAAAAATTGAGCTCAGATTTGAGACTAGACCTGCCTGTCTTAAAAACTGATGTTTCCCCTTATTCTTCCAGAGAGTATGTGGCAGAAGACTAGCAACTAATGTTGGGAGGAATTATATCCCCTTTTTGATTCATATTGCCAAACTGCTCTCCAGAAAGGAGCCATACTGGCTATATTTGAATCCCTGCTCTGCTACTTAGTGGCTCTGTGACTCTTGGCCTCTCTATGCCTCGGGTTCCTCATCTGTGAAATGGCTTCCTAAGTGCCATGAGGGTAACTGAGTACATAGATGTAAAGCACCTAGAACAAACAGCTGGCACACAGTGAAGTGCTGGATAAGCTTGCTATTTCCAACACAACATTGTAGCAGCCATGGGACTATTTTTAATGAGCCTGTTGCCAGGAAGTCCTTATACAGTAGCTTTGGTTACACTCTCTTGAACATGTCATGATGGAATTTCCCATAAGACAAGACTGACTCTGCTGCCATGTTTCCCTTCATCCAGCTTTGCAGGGGAAAGAAGAGATGAGTGCTGTAATGGCACATTGTTGTCAAAGTGAACAGGAACATTCCAGCGACTTGTCCCATGTGGATATCCCAAGGCCTGGTTGCTGCAGATCCTAGTAGGGCTGGATGTGAAAGTTCCTTGCTCAGGGAATCCCTCACTAACCTAGAACCCATCTGCCTACTCTGCCATCTGGAATATAGAGCAGGCTTCCTTCAGGCTCCCTTTACTTCCTTCAGGCTTATTTCTACCTATAGGATTAAAAAATATATATAATAATAATAATAATAGCAGTGGACACATTGAATGCCCATTATGTGCCGGACACTGTCCTAAGCACTTATAATTATTGTTTCATTTAATTCTCACAAGCATGCTTTGAAATAGGTACTATTCTTCTTTCTTTTTATTGAAATATAGTTGATGTACAGTATTATATTTGTTTAAGATGCACAACATAGCATTTCAACAATTATATACATTACTAAATGCTTACCACAATAAGAAACATACAAAGAAATTACAATATTACTGGCTATCTTCCTTATGTTGTACTTCCTGGTGGTTGCCATGGTGGGGGTGGGGTAGAAATGGGTGAAATAAGTGAAAGGGAATAAAGAGGTACAAACTTCAAATTATAAAATAGATTAGTCATGGATACTATTTTTATTTCAACTTTACAAGTGAGGGAATTGAGTCAGAATCCAGAATCTTTCATCCTAACTATGACCCTGTGTTGTCTCCTATTTGAGAACATGCACTTTTGGGGTGGAAAATACTGAAGAAGCAGATATTAATCCAAACATATATGGTCAATTAATATACAATAAAGGATCCATAGATATACAATGGGGAAATGACAGCCTCTTCAACAGCCGGTGTCGGCAAAACTGGACAGCTACATGTAAGAGAATGAAACTGGATCATTGTCTTACCCCATACATAAAAGTAAATTCAAAATGGATCAAAGACCTGAATGTGAGTCATGAAACCATAAAACTCTTAGAAAAAAACATAGGCAAAACTCTCTTGGACATAAACATGAGCAACTTCTTCATGAACATATCTCCCTTGGCAAGGGAAACAAAAGCAAAAATGAACAAGTGGGACAATATCAAACTAAAAAGCTTCTGTACAGCAAAGGGCACCATTAGTGAACAAAAAGGCATCCCACAGTATGGGAGAATATATTCATAAATGACATATCTGATAAGGGGTTGACATCCAAAATATACAAAGAGCTCATGCACCTCAACAAACAAAAAGCAATAATCCAACTGAAAAATGGGCAGAGGATCTAAACAGACACTTCTCCAAAGAAGAAATTCAGATGGCCAACACAGGCACATGAAAAGATGCTCCACATTGCTAATCATCAAAGAAATCCAAATTAAAACCACAATGAGATATCACCTCACACCAGTTAGGATGGTGTGATGGAATTAACATCCAAAAGACAAACATCCAAAAGACAAACAACAACAAACGTTGGAGAGGATGTGGAGAAAAGGGAACCCTCCCACACTGCTGGTAGGAATTTAAATTAGTTCAACCATTGTGGAAAGCAGTATGGAGGTTCCTCAAAAAACTCAAAATACAAATACCATTTGACCCAGGAATTCCACTTCTAGGAATTGACCCTAAGAATGCAGGAGCCCAGTTTGAAAAAGACATATGCACCCCTATGTTTATCGCAGCCCTATTTACAATAGCCAAGAAATGGAAGCAACCTAAGTGTCCATCAGTAGATGAATGGATAAAGATGTGGTACATATACACAATGGAATATTATTCAGCCATAAGAAGAAAACAAATGCTACCATTTGCAACAACATGGATGGAGCTAAGAGGATATTATGCTCGGTGAAATAAGCCAGGCAGAGAAAGACAAATAAATGATTTCACTAATATGTGGAGTATAAGAACAAAGAAAAAACTGAAGGAACAAAGCAGCAGCAGACTCACAGAACCCAAGAATGGACTAACAGTTACCAAAGGGAAAGGGACTGGGGAGGATGGGTGGGAAGGGAGGGATAAGGGGAAAAAGGGGCATTATGATTAGCACACATAATGTGGGTGGGGGCACAGGGAGGGCTGTACAACAACACAGAGAAGACAAGTAGTGATTCTATAGCATCTTATTACGCTGATGGACAATAACTGTAATGGGGTATGTGGTGGGGACTTGATAATGGGGGGAATCTAGTAACCACAAAGTTGTTCATTTAAAATGATACCCAAAAAATAAATAAAAAATAAAGAAAGAAAAAAAGAAAATACTGAAGAAAGCAATCCAACATTTCTCAGCCTGATCCATTCATTATCCATCCACTCTTTCTTAGCCACAAGAGCAGTGCATGGTAGAAACAGTTTCAGCAAGCTGTCTGAAAACTGAGGTGAGAATCAAGAAATGGATTATGGATTTGCCACCATTCCAGACCTTCTCAGGTCAAATTTGTGTAGTCTGTTGGGGAGGATGGAAGAGAATTAGGCAATTTTTAATAAATGGTGGCAAAAAAAAAACCCCACTAGGCACTCCTTAGTGCAGCAGACTGCCACACCACCAGGCCTGATTAAGGAATAACAATATGGAAGACAGATGGCAGATACATAGATGCTACACTACCGCCTTTCAGTTAAATATTGCTTGGAGGTTTTTTTCTTGTAAACTTCCCAAATAAAATGGTTTGCTTTCCTTAAGTTAGAAGTGTTAGCATGCCTTTTCTTTAAATATCTGTGCATGGCTGTTTTTTTCCCAGCCAACTTGTCACCATCTGGAATCTTCCCTTTGTGAGATGATCTGATGACAACAATTATCTTGGGGAGTAGAAAAGCATAGTCTTGAAGCAACATGTGGGAGTGGAGTCAGAGTATGGGCTGCGTGTGTGCTGTTTATGTGTGTTGTGTGTGTCTACAGAACAACATTGTAGTTTATGTGTTGGCTCTTTGCCTTGTGTATGTGTGTGAGTGTTCAGGGTGTACATTCTGTGTTTTGCGTATGTATGGACAGTGTTGGGTTGAGTGCCTGCCTCTGTACCTTGGGACGCTGCTTCCTGCGTTAGGTATCGTGAACACCCTGTATGAGGGTCAACTCCAGTGTGCCGCTCTGTATGTGGGGCTGAAGAGTGTTGTGCGGACAGATGCTCCCCCTGTGAACATAATTTCTCAGAGGTATTTAAAAGGGATGGGGAGGGCCTGCAATTTGGGGAACTGGGCCAAGAAATATCAGCAGGGTTTGGGCCTGGGTCAAAGGGTGGTTTGCAAGAGGATGTTACTGGTATAGGGCGCTGACTATGGAGAGGAGAAAGGGTCCCCGGCGTTTCTGGAAGGCGGCTCGCTCGGCTGGGGTGGCAGGGGACTCTCAGCTCAGCAGGGCGGGCTCCGGGCTTGGTCTGGGCGCACGGCGGACGGCAGGGAGAGGCGGGCGCGCTCCTCCCCCCAACTTTACCCCCTCCTCGGGCGCGGCGCCGCGGAGGAGGGGGGCCGGGGCAAGCGGCGGCGGCTGTGGCGGAGCGAGGGGCTGTGGCAGCGGCTGTGATGGCTGGCGGCGGCGGGGCCGGACCGGAGCCCTGAGGGGCTGCCTGCCCCGACTCCACCATGAACGTCGCGCTGCAGGAGTTGGGCAGCGGCGGCGACAACGTGAGTGGGGGCCCCGGGCTTTGGTGGGGAGGGGGGCAGGTGGAGGGGTGTGAGGGAGAGGGGGCAGGCGGCGTTGGGCAGGGCCTACCGCTCTGGGAGAAGGGGCTGCGTGCTTGAGGGCGGAGGGTGGCGGCACCCTAGGCCGGAGAGCTGGGCAGGAGGGAAGGGGCCCTCACTGCAGGCAGGAGGGGCCCGGTTAGCGAGGGGCATTGGGGCAGGGCCGTGGGCCAACAGCCCTCTCTGCCTGACCTCGGCTGGCGCCCCCGACTGTCTGGCAGATGGTGGAGTACAAACGGGCCACGCTGCGGGATGAAGACGCACCTGAGACCCCCGTAGAGGGCGGGGCCTCCCCAGACGCCGTGGAGGTGGGCAAGGGGGTTCTTTCTTTCTCACCAGGCCCCAGCCCTGGCATGACGACGACTGGCACACCCAGGAGCTCTGGGCTGCCCTGGAGAGTCATCTGTCCCCACCTCCGCTTGGTCTCTGGCCTCTGCGCTAGGACTATGGTGAGGCGATTCTAAGCCATGACGTTGCACAAAACAGGCTCAGCGCGCAACTCAGCCTGTCTCATGGCCCCTGCGCCCAAAATTAACCCTTGCAGCATCTTTGCTCCATTGCTCTGGAAACTGCCTATGCCCTCATCTCCGGCAGGATTTCCTTGATCTTGGATCCCCACCTGCCACTTGCTAAATCGCTGCCACCCTGTGTTCCCCAGGTGGGATTCCAGAAGAGAAAAAGACAGTTCTTGGGCTCGCACACCCAGATGGAGCTGATCTTGGCAGGTGTCTCTCTACTGATGGCTGCACTGCTTCTAGGCTGCTTTGTGGCTCTGGGGGTTCAGTACCACAGAGGTAGGTGGGCCCACACCTGTCACCAGACCTCCTAACTGTGGGGGTTCTGGAGGGTGAAGGGCCACTAAGATTTTCTCTGGCTGGGGAGAGTCTTCCAGCTTTCCTTTCTCTTTCCAACTTACCGGTTGTCATGGCGCTTCCCAAAACTTTTGCCTCTTTCAGGCTGACTGATAGTCCCCTCTTCCCCTTGGCCATGTCCCTTGCCACAGACCCATCCCACAGTACCTGCCTCACAGAGGCCTGCATTCGAGTGGCTGGAAAAATCCTGGAGTCCCTGGACCGTGGAGTGAGCCCCTGTGAGGATTTTTACCAGTTCTCCTGTGGAGGCTGGATTCGGAGGAACCCCCTGCCTGATGGGCGTTCTCGCTGGAACACCTTCAACAGCCTCTGGGACCAGAACCAGGCTGTACTGAAGCACCTGCTTGGTGAGTGGGCCTGTCAGGGAGGTGCTGTGGCAAGTACATGCCTCACGCCCAGCACAGAGCCTGGCACTTAGTAGGCACTCCACAAATGTCCACAACTGAATGAGCAAGTAGGCGACTGTGAACACTCCTGGGGTAGGGGATGCAGAGAGCAGGGGGCTCCAGAGAGGTGGAGATGGGTTTGAGAGGGCCAGATCTCTGAGTATAATGAAAGGACTCCTCTCTTCACTCTGTAGCACTGTTGAGGTGTGGTAGGCATCAGGGAGTCTGTAGTGCTTAGCGATCTTTGAGGGTCTCAGGCAGGGGAGGGAAAGCCTTGCTTTGCTGTGACAAGTAGTCTTCCTGGGTGTACTTTAGGAGGACTGCCCTTGAGAAGGCAATGAGAGGGAACAAGTAAGGGCCCGGGACACCTCTCAGCAGCAGTTAGCATGTTACCATCCAGATCTGTGTTGTACCCCACAGAAAACACCACTTTCAACTCCAGCAGTGAAGCTGAGCGGAAGACACAGCGCTTCTACCTCTCCTGCCTGCAGGTGGAACGCATTGAGGAGCTGGGAGCCCAGCCCCTACAAGACCTCATTGACAAGGTAGGGGCTCTGGGTGGGCTGCAGGTAGGGGGAATAGGACAGGCCTTGGGAGAGGATGTAGCCCCAGAAAGCTTTGGGGGGTCCTGAGCCATAGGTTCCACCATGGTCTCTACTCAGATCGGTGGTTGGAACATTACCGGACCCTGGGACCAGGACAACTTCATGGAGGTGCTGAAGGCAGTAGCAGGGACCTACAGGGCCACTCCCTTCTTCACTGTCTACATCAGTGCTGACTCTAAAAGTTCCAATAGCAATGTTATCCAGGTACAGGGCTGGGGAAGTGTCGGGAGGGACTCATGGCCTCTTTGCTGAGCCCAGATTCCCCACCCCTATGACAGGCAGGCTGGGACAGCACCTCCTGCACAAGAGTCCAGGTGCCTGTGTGGAGGGCTCACCTCCTTACCTTTCTGTTTCAGGTGGACCAGTCTGGGCTCTTTCTACCCTCTCGAGATTACTACCTAAACAGGACTGCCAATGAGAAAGTAAGGAGCACCCTCAGAACACCTGCCCCCACCCCCATGTTGAGCTGGGCTGATCTCTGTTTACTTTTCCCTTTGTTCAGGGTCAGAGTGGGGAAGGTGAGCCTATCCTGTTGCCTAATGAGCTGACTACCCTCCCTCCCTCCCTCCCTCCCTTCCTTCCTTCCCTCTTTCGTTGGTTCTTTTGTTGGTTCGTTCCTTCGTTCCTTCCTTCCTTCCTTCTTTCCTTCCTTCCTTCCTCCCTCCCTTTCTCCTTCCTTCTTGGCTTCCGTACCTCCTTTCTTTCACTTATTTCCCTTTCCTTCCTCCCTCCCTTCTTCCCTTCTTTCTTTCCTTCCTCTTACTTTTCCAGGAAGACATTTTATAGGCACTTACTGTGTGCCCACTGCAGTGGCAGATTTCTGAGACAGCATAGATGGGCCTGGATAGCTGAGAACGAGGCCCAAAAGAGGGTCTCTAAGACTCAGGAGAGACTCAGGTAGCCAGAGAAGGTTTCCTAATAAGACTTCATTTAAGTTGGGCCCTGTAGAAATCTAGGAGTGGTGTGGGCATGCTGTGCAAAGACAAGAATTTAAACAAAAGTGTTGAAGCAGGAAAAGATAAGCTTTACTTTGGACGGTGGGAAGAGATTCAGATCAGCAAAATGTAGAGCTCAAAGCAGATGACAGGCTGGAAAGGTGAGTAGAGACTAGTTATGGAGGAGACCTGGAACCATGCAGAGTTTACTGCACAGGCCTCAGAGAGCCACTGCATGCTTCACAGCAGGGAGGGAATGACCTAGTGAGCAGTGCTTTGGGAAGCCAGTTTGGCTAGGGTGTGAAAAGGAGATGCAAGAGAGGGAGCCTGGAGATGAGTTAAGAGTCTCTGCAGTACCCCAGGCTCTGAGTCTGTAAGGACCCAAGTACAGGAAGTGAAGAGGGAATGTTGGGAGGGGAAGGATGCAAGAGACATCATCAAGCCCAAATCATGACCTATTGGTGACTGGATGTTAGAAGAGAGGTGTAGGAGGAAGATATAAAGGCAGCTGAGGCTGTGTGCCTGAATGATGGTGGAATGGTGGGACCCTTAGGGAATCAGGAGTGCTTGGAGGAGGACCCTGCTGAGAGCACACTGTGGAAGAAGAGACTGGTATGTCACAGGAAAAGGGCAGACTTTGGAGTCAGATCTTGGTTTTAATCCCATCTGTGCAGCTTGGTACAAGTTGATTAAGCTCTCTGAGGCTGTTTCTTCATCTGCAAATGGGGATCATACATCTACCTCCTAGGTTGCTTACTTGGGAGGCAGGATGTGAGCTTAAGTTCCTGCATGTGGCAGAACTCAGGGAGGAGAAGCCACTCATTGGAGATGTATGAGTTTGAGGGACCCGGGCACCATCTTTATAGGGAGGTCAGCAGGCAGCTGTGGAAGCTGGGTGCAGTCCTGGAGAGAAGATGAGGCTGGAGGGAGCCAAGGGCTTGAAGGGCATCTCCTCAGAAACCTAGTCAAGGGCTTAGGAGAAGTGAGAGAAAAGGGAAGAATAGAGAAGTGAAAGAAGGCGATTCTCTATATTAAGGTCAGCAGGAGAGAGCTGGCATGAGAGACTGTCATGGCATAGAATAACCAGGGGAGTCATTTGTCCTTCTTTTATTCATTTTCAAACACCAACCATGCCCCAGCCAGGCCCTTTTCTTGGCCTGTGGTGAACAAGACACTGCCATTGTCTAAGTTGGGGAGAAGACATGAAATGGCTCAGTGCAATTATCCTGTGTAGAGCTGCTGAGACTGTTAGAAGCATGGTGTTCTGACTGTGTGTGGTAGGAACCAGCATAGTCCTAGGGCAAGGGTAGGCTGTGGTGAAGGAGAGGGTTCAGGCAAAGGGAAGAGCTTATGCAAAGGCTCTGAGGTAAGAAGGCAGATGACCTGTTAATGGACCAGAGAGGGGAATAGGAATAGGAGAAGAGAGTGGGTCAAGTCCTTCTGGACAGGTATGTAGATTCATATTATGCATGAACATTGTGGATCAAGGTTAGCATTTATCGCAAAAGAATTCAAAATGAAACTCAAAAGTAGGGAGTGATCCTTAGAGATGTGGTTTTAATATTATCTGAGTTGGGGAGGAGAGAATTTAGAGAATGAAGGAGAGAACCACAGGGTCCAACACTTGGGAAATGGCAGGAGAAAGCCTCAATTCAACTCTGAGTGAGTTCCGTGTTGTTGGGTAGGAAGTCTCCTGTGCCAGCATCTAGGGGAATCTGTAGCACACAAGGTTTAAATAGGATAAATAGGGGTAGTGCAGGGCTCTTGAAAGTAAGTCTTAAGTTAGAGGTAAGGAGAGAAAGGGGTAAGTGAGTTGGGCAAGAGTGTGGGAGCAAGAAGACTCGTTAAGCTTAACTGTCTCCCTTAGGAACAGAAATGATGGGGATTGGTACTCAAACTTCTTCCAACACTAGCAGCAAAGAAAAGTGGAGGAGGGCAAAAAGAGAAAATATGAAGTACACAGAATGGATATTAAGAGATCTAAAACCTCTCAGTAGAGTGGAAGAAGAGCTGGCCTTTGGCAATTATGGGAGCCCAGGGTGGGGCTTCAGGGAAACAGTGAGGAGTGGTCCCTGGGAGGAGGGCTACAGGGAACTGGTGCTGAGCAGTGCTGAGGGGCTATTTGCAGGTTTTCATCCCTTCATTCAACACATATTTGCTGAGCACCTACAGTGTACAAGAGCCAAACAGGCCCTACCTCATGCAGCTCGAGTGCCAGCAGGGGCTGAAGCAATATGAGTTTGTACTCAGCCCAGGTAGTGCTGGGGCTGTGGCCCTGGAGTCATTAGGCCTGGCTCACATTCGGACACTGCCATCTGCTAGTTTGTGGTATGAGTCAAGTCATGTAACCTTTCCACACTTGTTTCCTCATCTAATGCCCACTTTATAAAGTTCCTGTGAGGGGAAAAGACACATTATATATAAAGCCCCCTAGAGAGTCTGATGCATGTGGTCACTAAGGATTTCATTTCTGTACTTTTCCTCCCCTTAGAGACCAGAGGTGAGCCACAGAGAAAGCAGCAAGTTTGAGGCTTGGTAGGATGGGAGGTAGAAGGAAATTAAAGCTACTGTGGACCAAATGCTCTGTGGGTCCACTCAGCTGTTAAGTGAAGGCACATGGTCACTGCTGGGCTGGGAAAACTAGAAGGGCTTTAGGCAATGAGAAGGCAGAGCAGTATGGGAAAAAGATCCATGCACTGGACAAATATTTACAGGGCACTTACTCTGTGCCAGGCACTGTTCCAGGCCTTCGGGATACAGCAACGAGCAAGCTGCTGTGACTTGGAACAGCGTGGTCCTGGAACTTACCTTCTCCTTTTGTAAATTGATGATAAACAAGTGCACAAAGAAATAAAAATGTTTCTAACAACTAGTGGTAAACAGTCTGACAGAAATGAAACACGATTGCCCAAGAATGCTTCTGTGAGGAGGGTCAGGAGAAGAGATGGTGAGCAGAGGGGGTGGCCAGAGTGGTCTCTCTCAGCTTTGGGCAGGACTTGTTGCTGGGCTCTGAGGATGACTGGGGCCCTTGACAGGTACTTAACGCCTACCTGGACTACATGGAGGAGCTAGGGGTGCTGCTGGGTGGACAGCCAGCCTCCACACGTGAGCAGATGCAGCAGGTGCTAGAGCTGGAGATACAACTGGCCAACATCACAGTGCCCCAGGACCAGCGGCGGGATGAGGAGAAGATCTATCACAAAATGAGCATCTCAGAGCTGCAGGTGGGGCAGGCAGGAAATAGTGACAGCTGGGAGGGGCCAACCCCAGCATGAGCACCCCAGCTTCCTTTTATGCCATCCTTTTCCTTCCACGCCAAATGAGGCCTTTTCTCATTTCCTTGCTTTTCTGAGCTTCCCAGCTACATTGTTACTATCCTGGAAAGAAAAGTGGTGTCCATTTTTTACTACCTCTCACTGGGCCATCCCTTTCATATTGCCTGGGGATGTGTAGAGGGACTTTGTTAAAAATCTATAACAACTGTATGATGTATCCGCATCTAGAGGGTTCTCATTGTGCCAGGTGTCAACCCTTTAGTTGCTGGCTTATGGAAAATTTGGGTAAAGAAGGTATTTAGGGACCTTCAGTGGTGTCAGGGGAGTGGTATTTTATCAACTGTTATGAAAACATTTGAGTATCTGTGCCCCAGCTGAATATCACACACAGTTGTTTTCCCTGTATAACAAGTGACTGGGCCCTCGGCTTCAGGAGCACTCAGGCCTGGAAAAGGATTATTGCAGAAGTGGCTATCAAGTAGCTAGTAGACGTAGCCATGGCAGTGGAAGGGCTCCCAGGCTCCAGCATATCAATTGTGGGTTGTGGGTGTCTACTGGAAGCCAGGTGGGCAAGCAGGGAGGCTTGAGACGTTTTTGCTCACAGGCCCTGGCACCCTCCATGGACTGGCTGGAGTTCCTGTCTTTCTCGTTGTCACCATTGGAGCTGCATGACTCTGAGCCTGTGGTGGTGTATGGGACAGATTACTTGCAGCAGGTGTCCGAGCTCATCAGCCACACGGCGCCAAGGTTGGAAGGGAGCCCCAGTGTTGGGGTTGGGTTCAGGGCTCTGTGCAGGTCCCAGATAGGGACCAGGCAGAGGTGACAGGAACAGCCAGACATAGACCAGCATTTGGCAAGGCCCTGAGCCTTCCAAATATCAAACAAAATGTCTGCAGGCTATTCCCCTAGGCCAGGGCTTCAGGGAGCCCACTCGTGATCTCTGTTCCCATACTTTGCTCTAGCCTGATTTCTACAAGCTGGGGTGTGGTCCCAGGGTAACAAAGAGGGATTCTGGGACAACTCCCACATATGCCTGTTAAGACGCCTGCTGCCTGCACATTTTGGAGCTGGTTTGGGGTGGAAATGGCACCCCAACTGTCTTTTCCTTATGTTCTGGTCTGGATGCCAGCATCCTGAACAATTACCTGATCTGGAACCTGGTGCAGAAGACAACCTCAAGCCTGGACCACCGCTTTGAGTCTGCACAAGAGAAGCTGCTGGAGACACTCTATGGCACCAAGAAGGTGGGTTGACTCTGCCCCGCTTCTGATCCAGTCTAGCTGATACTTCACACCTACTGTGTGTCAAGCACCATTTGCCTCATGGTACAGCATGGAGCACAAGATTAGGAATCAAGCTAACTTGGGTTCCAATCTCAACTACTCCATTTCTTAGCTTCTGGGACCTTGGGCATGTCACACAGCCTCTGGCTCTTCATTTACTGGTTTGTAAAACAGGATATCTTGCAGGATTGTCTTGAGGACTGAGTAAATGTAAGGGAGCACCTATCCAGTGTATGGTATGGATAGGCACTCAGCTTTGATAATGATGGTGAAGCAGAAGATGAATAAATGCAGTTCTTAGTTTTAAGATGCCACATTAAGTGGGGGTAGTGGACAGATAAACAAACATATTTTGGGGTGATAATGCTCACATTGGGTGCTATAGAACAGAGGTGGAGACAGTACATTCTTTCTGGGGGAATGGGGAAACATCAGGAAAGGCTTCAATGAAGGGGTAACATTTGAAGAATTAGTATACCAAGAAAGCAAGAGAGAAGGGCATTCCAGGCAGAAGGAACAGGTACAAGTTCCCAGAGGCCAGGAGAAGCGTGATGGGTTTGCACGTGTGCTGGTATAGGCTTAAGAACAGGGCAGCTGAGACGCTGAGGGTGGCAAGTAGGATCTGGGGCAATCCCTGAAGGGGCCTGAATGCTGGGTGAAGAAGTCTGGCCTTGGTTCTCTCAGGGATGGGGAAACCATGGGATGTTTTTAAGCAGAGGTTAGATTTATGTATTGGATGATCTTCCTGGCAGCTAAATGGAAGATGGAGGGGAGTGGCATGGGCAGGGGAATGAGAAAGGAGTCAGTGTCTTGTTAGGAGTAACTGCGATCTCCAGGCAAGAGATGACAGTGTTGTAAGGCAGAGAGGGTAGACAGGGGAGATGATTAAGTAGAGATAGTAGAAACTGGTGAGAGACAGAATGTCGGTGGAGGGAGCTCCAGGAAGCAGTGACTCCCCGGTTTCTGGCATGGGGACTGATTGGATATAAGACTGAGGTGTGGAGCTGAGCAAAGAAACTTCTGGACCCCAATAGGCATCTTAGAGACTTAAGAGGAGGAGAGTGCTGAGAACAGAGTGGGCAGTGCACACATGCCTCCAGAAGTTTCAGTGCAGTGGCCAGCACTTTTCCATACTGCCCTTTATTTTCCTTGAGTCCGAGGGAGAGATGGCACCCAGGCCTTCATCGTTCAGAGCTGAGCCAGAGAAAGGCCCTCAGACCAGAGGACAGAACCATCTCTGGGAGACCTTGCTCTTTGTCCTTACAGTCCTGCATACCAAGGTGGCAGACCTGCATCTCCAGCACAGATGATGCCCTTGGCTTCGCTTTGGGCGCCCTCTTTGTGAAGGCCACATTTGACCAGCAAAGCAAGCAAATTGTGAGTCTTAAAGGTTCTTTGAACACTACCCCTTGTAGTTAAAATCCACTGTTCATGTATGTGTGTACATGTATGGGGAAAAAACTGAAAGGAAATTCATCAACAAATTAACAGTGATCACTTTAGAGATATGTGGTTCATTTTTTGTCCTTTAAAGTTCTCTATGTTTTCCAAATTTTCTACAATGAGTTTACGTTACCTATATAATTAGGAAAATAATATATATATTTTTATTAGGGGATGATCATAAATGTGCTTAAACATCTATAAGGATTTTTATAGCAGTGTGATTTATAATAGGGGAAATGAAAGAAGCTTCAATGTCTAATCATAGGGGACTGTAAAAAAATTGTGGTTAGGATGGATTATGAGGCAGCCTTAAAACTGATGATATATCGCTAAGTGAAACAAAAGTAGGTTACAAGATATATATGTTGCACAACATAATCCCCTATTATGTATGTATATTGGGCAGGGACAGACACTGTGTTAAAAGAAGTTGTCTCTGAGTGATGGGATTATAAGTGGTCTATTTTCTTTTTCAACTCTCCTCAATTTTCCAAATTTTCTGCTATTAAAGGCTTCCTTCCATAATCAGATAGAAATCAATGCACTATAAGTACAGCACGGAGAAGACAAATAATGACTCTGTATCATCTTACTACTCTGAAGGTGACTGCAATAAGAGAGGGGAGGACTTAATAGGGTTGAATGTTGAAACCACAATGTTGCTCATGTGAAACCTTCATAAGGTTGTATATCAATGATACTTTAATTAAAAAAAAGAAATCAATGCACTATATTAAGTTATAATATTAATTCATTAACTTATTTTCAATTAAAAATTTTTATTAACTAGGAAAAAGGCCGCCTGCCATCCCACTACCTCCATAAATTGTGTTTCCTTCTCGTCCTCCCCAGGTGTTCAGCCTTATTTCAAGAGTCTGGGCACTCACTCCCACATGTTCCGGGAAGGATAGGGATGGGCACTAGGGTGAACGGGGAGAAAGGTTGCAGGAATGTGCGGAAGCTGACTTGTGTTCCCTCCCTCCCAGGCAGAGGGGATGATCAGCGAGATCAGGACTGCCTTTGAGGAGGCCTTGGGACAGCTGGTTTGGATGGATGAGAAGACCCGCCGGGCAGCCAAGGAGAAAGTGAGCCGTGGCCAGGGCTGGGGCGCCATCTTGAGGTAGGGATGGAGGATACCGTTCTGGAGGGAGCCTGGGGAGGGAAACTCAACCTGATCTCTTCAGGCAGACTCCATCTATGATATGATTGGTTTCCCGGACTTCATTCTGGAGCCCAAAGAGCTGGATGATGTTTATGATGGGGTGAGTACTTTTTCTCCCCACTGCTGAACTGCAGCTCTGTGAGCTGCTGTTTTCTGGGCTTGGTAATTTGGGCTCAAGCACTGGGAGGGAAGGAGGTGTTGGTTTCCTTCGGAAGCAAGTGCAGGCAATGACATCGCTCAAGTGCTGGCTCTGCGCCAGGCTGCGGGCCAGACAGCAGTGTTAATGAGAGATTTGTAGTCGGATCTGAGTCAGATCTTGTTTCTACCCCGACTTAACTGTAAAATGGGAGTCTTGTTAGTACATACCTTGAAGGGCTGTTGTGAGAATAAAAGCAGGCAGTAGTACATCTGCAACCTAAGTGCTCTGTAAGTGTTGGTGGTTCTTACTTCCTAGATATTTCACTCCCACTTTACAGCTGAGGGAACTGAGGCTCATAAAGGTGATAATTGGTGGCCAAACTGGGACTGTTCTCTTCCCCAACATGTTCTCTTGCTTTCTACTTCCTACCATTTCCACAGTATGAAGTCTCTGAAGATTCCTTCTTCCAGAACATGTTGAATTTGTACAACTTCTCTGCTAAGGTGATGGCTGACCAGCTACGCAAGCCTCCCAGCCGGGACCAGTGAGAATGGGGGGCTCTAGATACCTGGGGCAACAGGAGAGGTGGGGGAAGTTTCCAGGGCTTGAGGGAAAGGGGTGGCAAGACTGATCCCAAACCAGAGGCGCAAGGTCCCCGCAGGAGAGAGGTGAAGGCTGCTGGGCTGGCAGGGGCCTCAGAGGAGTCAGGAGTCTCAGCCTCACCCTTCCTCTCTCCCAGGTGGAGCATGACCCCGCAGACAGTGAATGCCTACTACCTTCCAACCAAGAATGAAATCGTCTTCCCTGCTGGCATCCTGCAGGCCCCCTTCTACACCCGCAACCACCCCAAGTGTGTCTGAGGCAGGGGCAGCTGGGTGCTGGGACCTGGGCCTGTTGGGGAGCTGGGTGCAGGGCTGTAGGTGGGGTCCAGAAGTCCCCCCACCATGTCCTCACTCAGCATTTCTCACCTACCAGGGCCCTGAACTTTGGTGGCATTGGTGTGGTGATGGGCCACGAGTTGACACACGCCTTTGATGACCAAGGTAGAAGCCCATGGAGTTGTACCCTCCAGCCTAGAATTTCCAGTGACTCCTGTGAGGTCTTGGGATGTTGAGAGCAGGCCATAGGGACCCTGGGGCTGGTGGAGGGCTGTTGTCAATGGGGTGCAAAAGTTAGTTCTCCTCAGGGCGAGAATATGACAAGGAAGGAAACCTGCGGCCGTGGTGGCAGAATGAGTCCCTGGCAGCCTTCCAGAATCACACAGCCTGCATGGAAGAGCAGTACAGCCAGTACCAGGTCAACGGGGAGAGGCTCAACGGCCGCCAGACACTGGGGGAGAACATTGCTGACAACGGGGGGCTCAAGGCTGCCTACAATGTAAGTGGCCCAGCTGGCCCTCCAGTGGCCCACCTACCCCAGGGGTGGAAGGGTTCTGGGTAGACATGGTGAGCAGGCCCTGAAGAACTTGCTGCCTCTGTGCTCAACTCTAGGCTTACAAAACATGGCTGAGAAAGCATGGGGAGGAGCAGCAGCTGCCAGCCGTGGGGCTCACCAATCATCAGCTCTTCTTTGTGGGATTTGCCCAGGTATTGCCCTCCTGGGAGGCCTGAGGTCTTTCTCTCCCATCCCCTCGTGGGTGTGTCGTTACAAGTGTGGAGCATGTAGGAAAGGGCCTGGGAAATGGGACTGAAGATGAGGGGAAGAAAGTGGTCTGTGCCTAGAGCCTCTTGGCTAGGGCTCCTGAGAGTCCATTTGGAGGCCTGAGGAAGGACAGCTCTTCAGGAGGCTTCTGCAGATCTCAAAGGGCAGGGCTGCCTAGCTTAAGGGGGGGAGGGGCAGGGAGTAGGATTGCTCCTCACCACACTCCTGAGGTGGCAGTGGAGGAGGAAACTAAAGCTCCAGGACCAAGTGGGTCGTCATTCAGGGCTACCCAGGAATAAATTAAGTGACAGAGCAAGCACCCAGACAGCACCTCCTCAAGGCACTTTGCACCACAGCAGGTGGCCACTGGGGGCTGTGCTTCTTCCCCTCAGACACGTCCATCCTGAGCAACCCAGTGTCCAGGGCGGCTTTGAAAGACCTTCAAAGAATTTGGGAGGGGAGGGCACATCCCCTCCCTGGGTGCTGATAGCAAAGGTTGGGATGAGATGTGGGGCTGAGCACCATCCTTATTCCTGAGGCCTCTTGAAAGACTGAACGGCTGGGTCAGCGGTGGTTTGTATCCCTGGGATGGCTCAGCTGCAGCCAAGTCTGTGGCCCTGCCTGCACTAGACACCATATGTCTCCATGTCTGTCCTGGCCCACAGGTGTGGTGCTCAGTCCGCACACCCGAGAGCTCTCATGAGGGACTGGTCACCGACCCCCATAGCCCCGCCCGGTTCCGCGTGCTGGGCACCCTCTCCAACTCCCGGGACTTCTTGAGGCACTTTGGCTGCCCTGTCGGCTCCCCCATGAACCCAGGGCAGCTGTGTGAGGTTTGGTAGACCTGGATCAGGGGAAAGTGGCTGGCTGTCTCCAGCCCTTGGGGCAGCTCACCCAGCAAGGCTCTTTGCTCCAAGGTTTGGAGAGGGCACATGCCAGCTGGGCTGGGTCCAGCCCCTCTACACCACAGGTGACATAAGTCCCAATCGTCCTTCCTCAACTACCACATTGTGCCTCTGCTTTGGGGGGTGCCCCTGCCTCCAGCAGAGCCCTCACCATTCACTGTGACATCCTGTTGTGTCACCCTGCCTGGAGGCAGCCTGGATGGGGGCACCCGCTCCTACAGGAAGGAGTCTTCCTCTTGTCCCAAGCTCACTCAGCTTGGTGGCCACAGGGCCTGCTGTGCCTGATGCGCTCTGACCATGCGGGACCCAGGTGATGTGCCTCCCACGCTTCTCCCTGAGGCTCACTTGGTGCCCACTTGGGAGTGGACTCAGCTCCTCTCAGCCCCTCCCTGAGGGGCTTGCCCCCACCCCGTCTCCTTGTGCTGCTGCTTCCAATACTCCTGCCAACCCTCATGCCAGGCCTACTGCGCTCGCTCTTAGTGGAGGCCTGAGGGCTTTTACAAGCCTTCCTGCTGCCTTCTGGTTTCCTGGGCTCAGAGGAAAAGTGTGTATGTTAGGGGATACTAGTTCCTGTGTTTGAGGTACAAGTCTTAGGGGGTGACTGATTCTTACTGGACTAAACAGGAAAGCAGATGGAGCAGGGAGAGGGAAGGACAGAGTTTATTTTTACAGGGAAGAGGGTGGGGGGGCGGAGTGGTCTTGGCCCTATAGGATCCTGTGCCAATAAATAGACATGCATTAGCCAGCCTGACTCTTCCTTCAGTCCTTTTCACTTACTCATTTATTCATTCCACCAATATTTATTGAGCACCTATTATATACCAGACACTCTTCTAGACACTCATTTGCTCATTAGACACAGGGACAGAGATTTGAAGCCTCTAGAAGACAGAGAAAGAGAGACAGGATGGAGGAATGGAATGAAGTTGAGACTGGCTGGGCAAGTACACCCTCAGCTCACTGGTAGCCATATCCCCATCTCTGGCTGTCAGAGGGATTTGCTGCTGCCCCCCACTGGTGTGTGCATCCAATCCTAATACCAATTCTGGGGAACAGTTGGGCCAGGGTTGGCTGGGGTTGGCTTGTAGGATGGGTGGCCCTTACCCTGCAAAGGAGGGAGCCCTGGCCAAGGTAGCACACCACTCCCTGGAGCTTGGACCACTGGCCTCTGCTTATGAGTAAGAAGATGTGTGTTTCCCCATGGCCTCAAGGGCTAAGAGTCACCCATCCCACCTACACACACTCATCGAGGCCTACCAGAAATTGCAAATGTGACCATCACCCTCCAGAGTGAGGGAGGGAAAAGAAGCATTTACTGAATACCTCTTGTGTTCTAGGCCCCTCTGCTAGGTGGCTTATTTCTTTAGTCACTCATTCATTTATTAATTTATCCATTCATAGATTATTTTTTAGGTGCATTGATAACCAATAATGTGCCAGGCACTGGTGATGCAAAGATGAATAAGATGGTTCCTTCTCTTAGGTGACTCTTTTGTTGGCACTTTTACCTTCATGAGCTCATCTAATCCTCAGAGCAACCATATTTTATAAGTGCTCTTGTTTGATTTTATTGATCTAATCCTAAGCACTTCACTGCAGTCAAAGAGACTGAAATGGACACTCTGATAGCTGTAAGCACTTAGGCCTGTTCCCTAACCTCCAATGAGCCTCAGTTTCTTTATCTGTAAAATGAGAATCAGAACAGCACAGTGGAAAAGTCTTCTCAGTTCTCTTTAAAACTCAGTGTTCCCCAAGGTGTGAGGAGGGGTGGGTTTGTTGAGTTTGGAAGGGTGAGAGTGAAGCTTTGGCAGTGATTGCTGCTGGGGTCCCTGGTCCCTCGGTGATGACACAAGCATGTGTCCTATAGTCTGTATCCTGCCCCAGCACCAGGCTGTCCCCATAAAGAGCTGTGTGGACCCCTGTCATGTTACTTGGAAGTGCTGGCTGTTTACCAAGAGAAGGAAATAGCTGGCTACTTAGGAGCAAAGTGGCCTGGGGATCTCTAAGAGCAAGGGAAAGCATGCCTGGGCCTCTGAGAACACGACTCTAGGAGGTACAGCAAACTGTGTTGGGAAGAGGAGGGCCATTACATTTGGAAACCTGGTTCTGGCTCCAGCTCACCAGCACCTGGCTATATGAGACTAAGCATGGCTCATCCCTCCCATAGGTCTTGGTATCCTTAGCAGTCTGTAAAGTGTGGGTTGGATGAGATGATCTCTGAGGACCAGTTCAGCTTTAATGTTTTAAGGAGTAAATTCATGGGCTTAGCAAATTCCAGAATCCAAAGAAATATTAAAAAATGACTTGTGAAGTTTGGATGTTACAGAGGATGAGATTTATAATGTTAGAGAGCTTAATGAGTGAGGAGAGAGGCTTGACAGCATAAAGCCTTGCCCTCCCTTGACATCTAAGGGCAAGCTTAGGATGCTGACAAGCTGGTCATTGTGGCATTGAAACTTAGAATTTGCAAGAAAGTCAAGTGCCTAATAATAAGACGAAGAGGGATAATTAGCAACTTACTGAGTCCCTATTCTGCTTAAGCTTTTGCTAAGCACTTTAAAAACATCATCTCATTAGAGTCCCACAACTAATAAGGAGGGTCTATTGTTTCTCCATTTTATAACTAGAGAAACTAGGGGAAATGGTTATATAACTTCCAATGCCAGATAAGGCAGATCGCATTTGAGTCATATTTGGAACTCAGGTGCTCTAAATCATCACCATTTTGTCTTCTAAGTCATTACAGTTTAGACTCTACCATAGACATCTGTCTTCTGAGCAATTTCATTGTGCTTCTGAGTGAGACCATCATAAGCAGGTGCATTTCCATGCCACCCAGGAGACTGTGGCAACCAGGCAGCTGCAGGGAACATAAGCACATGTTGAGCTGAAATTAAGCAGGTAGCACCTGTTTGTTGAGCACCCTACAGGTGCTTGGTTCCAAAAGCAAGGCAAGGTGAAAATCAGGTGACAGATGCAGTCTTTGCCAAGCTGATGAGTATATGTTTGTGATATGCTCTGGTGTGTTAAGGAAGAAGGGGGAATAAAGAATGGTGCTCCTGGGTGGACATATGAGAGCCATTATTGGTAGGGTGCTGGGCCATACCCTGCACTGTCCCATCAGGAAGCCTGACTAGTTTCCATGTGCAATAAGGTAACACATACCAAAACATAAGATTTCACACTTGGAAACCCTCTGAAAATGTCAGGCTGGAAGACAGACCTTAATAAAATAAGCAAGGTGTCAGAGAGCCTATTGTGACTCAAAAATGGAGAATCCAAACAGTTTCCCAATGCCCAGCTCTGGGCTCCAAAGAGCCACTGGTGGGCCATTATTAAGCATAAAGATGATCTGAAGATGAATGCAAAGCCATTAATTCATTCAACAAATATTTGTGAAGGCCTACCACCAGCCAGACATTAGGCTGGTGCTAGGGGCACAAAGATGAGTAAGACACAGTTCCTGTCCTTTAAGATCTTCAGAGTCTAGGGAGGGAGAAAGATGTATCAAGCATGGTGGGAGCACAGGAAAGAAATGAATAGTATGAAGAATAGAACAGGAAAAGCGTCCTTGACAGGTGACATTGAGCTATAGCACAGAGGATAAAAGAATTTGCCAGCTGAAAACAGTGAAGGCACTCCATGCAGAAGGAACAGCAATGTGAAAAGGCCAATCAGCTCAAAGGGGCAGGGCATGTTCAGAAATGGTTTAATGTTTAGGATGATCAGAAGGGGTAGGTGAAAGGGGCAAAATGAGAGATGAGAGTCTAGGGAAGGGAAGTTGTGACAGTATTTTTTGGAAAAGATTGTAACATCTGCTGTCAGTTCTGAAAATTAACAATAAGGGCCACAGTGCAATCTGACTGAAAAATGCCACGCAAAGGAAATAGGAACCCAACAGAAACAGTGCAATGCTGTGACCTGCCAGGAGCATTTCTGGTGTTCTGTTAAGCACCACTTTGGGTTGAATGGTTCTCAGATAAGTAGAGCCATCCAGAAGATATGTAGCTCTGCAGCTCAGGCCATGAGTTTGGGGGCAGAACGGTTTGCTATGGATGCAATATGAAGGAAGGTGATAGGAAGGGGCAGGTGATGGGCTGCCTCCTATTTGGAGAGCGATTTGGCCACAAGGCTGGGAGTTTGGCCAAATGGTAAGGAGTGCTTCTGAGAGGGCAATCTGATTGACATGAAGGCTGAGGCAGGACATCAGTGTTATCACAGGGCCTTGAAAATAAAGGCCAGACATTTGCATTTAGCTAGAGAGGCTTGGGGGCTTGAGTGCTTGGAAGTGGGAAGCAGGGGACAGGAAAGCTTACCTCAGAGTTGCAGATTTGAGATAGTTGGAAAATGACCTCTGCTTCCTTTCCAGTTGTCAGGCACCTACCTAGGCACTTCACATACATTGTCTTATTTCATTCTCATAACGACTTACAAGTTGATACTTTATTACCCATATTTCACAGAGGCAGAAACCAGGCTGAGAGAGGTCAGGAAGCTCGCCCAAGTATCTCAGCTAGGGAAGGGCCGAATTTGATTTGAAACACCAGGTCAGTCACTCTCTAAAGCTTACTTTCTCCCACCCACTTGAACTTTTATTTTGAAACATTTCAACCCTACAAAAAAGGTGAAACGTAGTACAACATTCATGTACTCTTCATCTGGAGTCACCAGCTAGTAAATAGCTTGTGCTTTATACAAGATCACCCCATCTTTCTCTAACATACTGGTTGGGATATGACTGGCATAAAAAACAAAATATTTGTTCTGAGAGATCTGAGAGAAGCCACAGAGAAAGGAGAAATTTAGGCAAAATACCTTTGCAGAACTGAAGAAAGCATGACAATGTTTGAACATCTTGAAGCCAAAGATAGAATAGGCGGAACAGCTATGGATTGCTCAATTTCTGGCAGTAGAACAGGGCTAAGGGAGTCATTGTCAATGAAAATCGCAGGTAATCCCCAGAAGCCACGCATTTAATGCAGAAGAGCAACAGGTGTTAAAATGGGCTGTACATCTATTATCTATACAAATATTTGTCCAATATCAAATGCTAACTATGCTGTGCTAGTTTTTTTTTAAACACTTCTGCATTAATGCCTCAGAATCCATAAAATAAGATTCGAGGCCAAATGGTGTATGTTCCAACAACAAGAAGAGGAAAAGAATTACTTCCCCTTTCTCACCTTCTCTATATGTACACATAGCCCAAAAGGTTTGCTTGAAACAGTCAAGAGCTTGGAAGACTGAAACATCAAGGTTCAAATCCTGATTCTACTAGTTACGGTATGATTTCTTCTGTAAAATGGATACAATGCTACCAAACTCAAAAGACTGTGAGAACATGTATCACATAAAATCACTCCTGACATAAAAATTATCTGGTAACACCTCTTGAAAGTCATAACAAGAAGAGGAAGACCAAAAAAGGGACTGAGGGCAAAAACTTGTTTTGTTCTTTTTTCACTCCAGAATTTAGTATTGGAGCATAGGACATTTTTTTAGTTTTTAAAATTTTTATTTTCTTATTTTTTTAATTATGGTATCATTGATATACAATCTTGTGAAGGTTTCACATGAGCAATATTGTGGTTACTACATTCACCCATATTGTCAAGTCCCTCGCCCCCACACCATTGCAGTCACTGTCCATCAGCTTAGTAAGATGCTATAGAGTCATTACTTGTCTTCCCTGTGCTATACTGCCTTACCCGTGTCCCCCCCTCACATTATGTGTGCTAATCATAATGCCCCTTAATCCCCTTCTCCCTTCCTTCCCACCCATCCTCCCCACCCTCTTTCCCTTTGGTAATTGCTAGTCCCTTCTTGGAGTTTGTGAGTCTACTGCTGTTTTCTTCCTTCAGTTTTGCTTTGTTGTTATACTGCACAGATGACTGATCATTTGGTACTTGTCTTTCTCTGCCTGGCTTATTTCACTGAGCATGATACCCTCCAGCTCCATCCATGTTGTTGCAAATGGTAGGATTTGTTTTCTTCTTATGGCTGAATAATATTCCATTGTGTATATGTACCACATCTTCTTTATCCATTAATCTACTGATGGACACTTAAGTTGCTTCCATTTCTTGGCTATTGTAAATATGCTACAATAAACATAGGGGTGCATATGTCTTTTTGAATCTGTGATCTTGTTTTCTTTGGGCAAATTCCTAGGAGTGGAATTCCTGGGTCAAATGGTGTTTCTACTTCAAGTTTTTTGAGGAACCTCCATATTGCTTTCTACAATGGTTGAACTGATTTACATTCCCACCAGCAGTGTAGGAGGGTTCCCCTTTCTCTGATCCTCACCAGCATTTGTTGTTGCTTGTCTTTTGGATGTTGGCCATCCTAACTGGTGTGAGGTGATATCTTATTGTGGTTTTAATTTGCATTTCCCTGATGATTAGCGATGTGGAACATCTTTTCATGTGCCTGTTGGCCATCTGAATTTCTTCTTTGGAGAAGTGTCTGTTCAGATCCTCTGCCCATTTTTTAATGGGTTATTTGATTTTTGGGTGTTGAGGTGTGTGAGTTCTTTATGTATTTTGGATGTTAACCCCTTATCGGATATGTCATTTATGAATATATTCTCCCATACCGTAGGATGCCTTTTTGTTCTACTGATGGTGTCCTTTGCTGTTCAGAAGCTTTTCAGTTTGATGTAGTCCCATTTGTTCATTTTTGCTTTTGTTTCCCTTGCCTGAAGGGATGTGTTCAGGAAAAAGTTGCTCATGTTTATATTCAAGAGATTTTTGCCTGTTTTCTTCTAAGAGTTTTATGGTTTCATGACTTACATTCAGGTCTTTTATCCCTTTTGAGTTTACTTTCATGTATGGAGTTAGACAGTAATCTGATCCACTTTCATTATTTTACATGTAGCTGTCCAGTTTTGCCAACACCAGTTGTTGAAGTGGCTGTCATTTCCCCATTGCATATCCTTGGCTCCTTTATTGTACATTAATTGGCCATATATGTGTGGGTTTATATCTGGCTCTCTATTGTATTCCATTGATCTATGGGTCTGTTCTTGTGCCAGTACCAAATTGTCTTGATTACTGTGGCTTTGTAGTAGAGCTTGAAGTTAGGGAGCATAATCCCCCCAGCTTTATTTTTCCTTCTCAGGATTGCTTTGGCTATTTGGGATCTTTTGTGGTTCCATATGAATTTTAGAACTATTCATTCTAGTTTGTTGAAGAATGCTGTTGGTATTTTGATAGGGATTGCATTGAATCTGTATATTGTTTTAGGCAGGATGGCCATTTTGACAATATTAATTCTTACTCTCCATGAGCATGGGATGTATTTCCATTTACTGGGGTATTCTTTAATTTCTCTCATGAGTGTCTTGTAGTTTTCAAGGTACAGGTCTTTCACTTCCTTGGTTAGGTTTATTCTTAGGTTTTATTCTTTCAGATGCAATTGTAAATGGAATTGTTTTCCTCATTTCTCTTTCTTTTAGTTCATCATTAGTATACAGGAATGCAACAATTCTTGTGTATTAATTTTGTATCCTGAAACTTTGCTGAATTCAGTTATTCTAGTAATTTTGGGGTGGATTCTTTAGGGTTTGTTATTTTTTTTCAGGACAAAAAGGGTTTTTTTGTTTGTTTGTTTTTTGCTATTATTAATGTATAATTACATGAACAACATTATGAATACTAGAGTCCCCCCATTATCAAGTCCCCACCACACACCCCATTACAGTCACTGTAGTAATGGGGTCCATCAGTGTAGTAAGATGCTATAGAATCACTACTTGTCTTCTCTGTGTTATACTGCCTTCCCCGTGTCCCCCTCAACGTTATACGTGCTAATCATAAGGCCCCTTTTTCCCCCTATCCCTGCCTTCCCACCCATCCTCCCTAATGTCTTTCCCTTTGGTAACTCTTAGTCCATTCTTAGGTTCTGTGAGTCTGCTGTTTTGTTCCTTCAGTTTTTTCTTTGTTCTTATACTCAACAGATGAGTGAAATCATTTGATACTTGTCTTTCTCCACCTGGCTAATTTCACTGAGCATGATACCCTCTTGCTCCATCCATGTTGTTGCAAATTGTAGAATTTGTTCTTATGGCTGAATAATATTCCAATCTGTGTATGTACCACATCTTCTTTATCCATTCATCTACTGATGGACACTTAGGTTGCTTCCATTTCTTGGCTGTTGTAAACAGTGCTGCGATAGACATAGGGATGCATGTGTCTTTTTCAAACTGGGCGCCTGCATTCTTAGGGTAAATTCCTAGTAGTGGAATTCCTGGGTCAAATGGTATTTGTATTTTGAGTTTTTTGAGGAACCTCCATACTGTTCTCCACATCTTTAGGGTTTTTTATGTACAATATCATGTCATCTGGAGCACAGAACATTATTTATTGATTTCTACTCCACCTGTTTCTGCAGGTGAATTTAAGATGATAGCCACACCTTCACGGTAATGTTAGAGCATTCTTCTTCAACTGGGAAAAATATTATATGAGGTTAATGTTCCAGTGGTGTGGGGCTCGACATAAATTACAGACTTCACACAGACCACAATCAAGAGTCCTGGCTTTCAACAAACTGGTCGGTTTGTCCCACCACTGGGGCGTTACTGTGGGCCCTAATCACACTGCTGTGAGGAAGCCTATGCGCGGCCTCTCAACTCCCAGCTGCTCCTCTACAATAGCCAGCGTATCCGAATTCCCGCCTGCCAGTCTCTCAGCTTTCAAGAAACTCCAGGTCCTCCCAGCCCGGAGCGGTGCCAACGGTGCGCTGGAGGCTGGAAATTGTAGTTTTCTCGCGGCTTCCGAGGGCGGGGTCGGAGGGCTGGGACTCCCCGGTTGCTGGGCTGAGTGGGTCGCCCCGGCGTTTCCGGTCTGGTTCAGAAGAAGGAGGGGCTTCGTGGGCGACGCGCGCAAGGCCTCTTGGGAAAAGGGTGGTGAGAGTGGTGCGCGCGCAGCTGGCCGGCAGTGGCGGCGGAGATGGAGGAGGGCGGTCGGGACAAGGGACCGCTGCAGCCTCAGCAACCCCCAGCGATTCCCGGAGGCGGAGATGAGAAGCCGAGCGGCAAGGAGCGGCGGGATGCCGGGGACAAAGACAAAGAGCAGGAACTGGTGAGGCTCGGTCTCCGGAGCCGGCGAAGGAGGCCGCGCGGGCTGAGTCACTGCGGCTCCGCAGGCCTCCGACCCGACTCCCAACGGCCCCACCGCGCCAGGGAGAGGGCGGATGGGGCTACCCTCGGGGCTCCCGTCACTCTGCCTTTCTGCCCCTCATCCTCCACTCCGCGCTTTCAGCTCTAATGCTCCCACCACCCTACACCACCGCTTGGTGAGATGGGCCCGGGCGGGTCATTGTCACCCCTATTTCTTAGAATGGCATTCAAGCAGAGCCTGGCCTAGCAACCACCAGCTTTTCCGCTAGGCTTGCATTCCGGCTCTCTTAATGTCCACCGGGTCCCTCCTAAGGAGGCAGGCTCAGCTCTTCACCTGCCCCAGGATGAATGGGAGGAGGATGTGTTTAGGATTCCTTCTCTTGATGAACTTCTCCCAACTCTTAAGTCTGAAGAGGACAAACAACTTCAGGATGAACTGGAGATGCTTGTGGAACGACTGGGGGTGAGTTATGATGTTAACATGAGCAGGTGCATATTTGGATCTTTCTCGCTTGATTGCTTTACTCCATTTGGGGCAACAGCTCCTCTATGAGGTATAGGGAAAGGTGGACTGTATTTGAGGGTCAGTGTTATGATGTGAAAGAGGAGAGTTACAAAAGGTATTTGGAAGATTTTGTAGATTTCTCTTGTAAGAGAAGTGGTTCTTGAACTCTTAACTGGGATAATTTGTTTTCTTGCCAGGCAGTGTGCAGGGAGATGGGGAATCACAGATGAATAAGACCCAGTTGCTTTCCTATGGTAGTTAAACACCTCTATATTACGATTTGAGGGATGTGAATTCTTTTTGTCTGAACCCTAACATCTCCTGATCAGGAGAAGGACACATCCCTGTACCGACCCGCCCTGGAGGAACTGCGGAGGCAGATTCGTTCTTCCACAACTTCTATGACTTCAGTGCCCAAACCTCTCAAGTTTCTGCGTCCACACTATGGCAAACTGAAGGAAATCTATGAGAACATGGCTCCTGGGGAGAATAAGGTAAAACTGTTTCAGAGGCTGGTGGAAGCCTAGTTTAAGAATTTCTTTCCATGTAGGCTTTGGGGCCCCTGGTGAGTTTCAGAAAGCCTAACCTGAGATCTGAGCTACTTGAACAGAACTGATCACAGTCAAAAACCCACATATGAGGTGAAAGGAGAAGTGCCTTCTCAGTGACACTTTCTGTTATTCATGGTGGACCTTGGGATTTCATTATTATGATAATTTTTAACTTACTTTTGACCTTAATTTTTCTCTTTCCTTGAAAGCCCAGGTACACTTACTTCATTTCTCTCTAAGTGTCTGAGTTTCCCAGACACTGAATCCCTTGACCCACTTCTCTGCCTGTTGGTACAACTCTAATCCAGGAAATCTTCAGTTTCCACTGAGACTACTGCAGCAATCTCTTAAAATGGCCCTCTTCCTTTTATACTTGACCCACATAGTTTGTCTTTCATGCAGCAACCACAGTGACATTTCTAGATTGTGAAAGTCTTTTCTGCTTAAAACCTTTTTCTGTTCTCTCCCCTTGTATCATTTTTCGTTCAAGTTGGATTAAAAAGGAGATAACAACACTAACCTATCATGAGGCCTAGCTTACATAATATAAATTTCTAGTACAAAGACTGGTGTATAGGTAACACTTAATTTGGGGTATGGTGACAGTGATTTTGATTCTCTAATGTCACATTCTCCTTATCTTGGATTTGACTACAAAAGGACTGGTTTTTTTTATAGCGTTTCGCTGCTGATATCATCTCTGTTTTGGCCATGACCATGAGTGGGGAGCGGGAGTGCCTCAAATATCGGCTTGTAGGCTCCCAGGAGGAATTGGCATCATGGGGTCATGAGTATGTGAGGTGAGACCTTTCCTTGTTGGGAATCTGAAGGGTGTTCCAAGGCATAATTGATTCTGTCTTGGAGAACCAGTGCATTGAGTTTCCCAGACACTGAATCCCTTGACCCACAGAGAAGTACCTCCTATGAAGCTGTGTTCCCCTAATGGTCTGCACTATCCATAGGCATCTGGCAGGAGAAGTGGCTAAGGAGTGGCAGGAGCTGGATGATGGGGAAAAGACACAGCGAGAGCCACTGCTGACCCTGGTGAAGGAGATTGTCCCCTACAACATGGCCCACAATGCGGAGCATGAGGCCTGTGACCTGCTTATGGAAATTGAACAAGTGGATATGCTGGAGAAGGACATTGATGAGAATGCATATGCAAAGGTCTGCCTATATCTCACCAGGTGAGCAAGATGGTAGGGATGGGTGGCAGACCTACCCTCTCCCACACCTTTCTGTTCTCCCAGAGCATCTGTTTCACAGGTAGCATCAGTTTGTAGTTAATTTGTTGATATCTGTGAGCTGCTTGAGAATAGAGACTTAATGTCTCCTTAGTAGTCCCAGCATCTAGCATAGTGTCTGGTTTGTAGTAAGCATTCAGTATTTATTTTGGGTAAATGAATTTTGGGTGAGCGAATTAAATGGTGTTAATGAATGGGACTTTCTGAGTCCTTTACTATTTCAACCTTTGTAGTTGTGTGAATTATGTTCCTGAACCTGAGAACTCTGCCCTACTGCGCTGTGCCTTGGGTGTCTTCCGAAAGTTTAATCGCTTCCCTGAAGCTCTGAGATTGGCGTTGATGCTCAATGACATGGAGCTGGTAGAAGACATCTTCACCTCCTGCAAAGATGTGTATGTAGGGAAGAAGCTGGCAAAGGAAGAGATAAGCTCATGGATGAAACATTTGCATGAACACCTAGGACTTACAGTTTCTGGTTAAGGCTTGAGAAGCTTTTCTGTCCCTTGAATGGGGGCTAAGCAGATGTGATGGCTTTCTCCCATAGGGTGGTACAGAAGCAAATGGCATTCATGCTCGGCCGGCATGGGGTGTTCCTGGAGCTGAGTGAAGATGTGGAGGAGTATGAGGACCTGACCGAGATTATGTCTAATGTGCAACTCAACAGCAACTTCTTGGCATTAGCTCGGGAGGTGAGACTCTGTCCTATTCCACCAAGGCTTTTTGGTTGTGATTCTATGTGGCATTTGACTTCTCTGACTGTAACTCTGACTAGACTTCCCTTGGTTAGAACTACTAATCAGTGGGATAGCAAAAGGCACAGCTAGGGGAGCACTTAGGGGAGCTGTTGTGACCCTCTGACTTCTCTTCAGCTGGACATCATGGAGCCGAAGGTGCCTGATGACATCTATAAAACCCACCTAGAGAACAATAGTGAGTAGCCATCTCTGGGTGTGTGAGGATTGAAGGATTATTAATTATGTCCCTGGTATTGGGCATGATAGCTTGCCCTAAAATGCTTATCTAGCTATAGAGCTTAAAGTTCTTCCTTTGCTTTTCTTTCCTTCCTGTGCAGGGTTTGGGGGCAGTGGCTCTCAAGTGGACTCTGCCCGCATGAACCTGGCCTCTTCTTTTGTGAATGGCTTTGTGAATGCAGCCTTTGGCCAGGACAAGCTGCTGACTGATGATGGCAACAAATGGCTTTACAAGAACAAGGACCATGGTATAATTCTGTTCTTACTTTATCTTTGTGTTTCTTTGGTTATTCTTGTTGTCCTCTAGGTTCATATATTGCTTGACAGACCCACAGGGTAGTTCCTTGGAGATCCTACAACAGTTTTCTCAGGGTAGGACCATTTTAAGACTGATAGATTATTTCCTTGGTGTAGGAATGTTGAGTGCAGCTGCATCCCTTGGCATGATTCTGCTGTGGGATGTGGATGGTGGTCTTACCCAGATCGACAAATACCTGTACTCCTCTGAGGACTACATCAAGGTTGGTCTGGGCATAGCTCACTAATGAGACATTCCCCTACCATGTTCTAGGGCCTTTAGGGCCTCCCTTTCACTGGCAGCCTACCTGGTTTTTACATCCAGTTAAGGCAGGTGCTACAATGAGGCCCATGTTGCATGATCTATGAGTAGGAAGGTAGAGTAGCCTGAGTGAAGAACCTGTTTGCATTTTGCAGTCAGGAGCCCTTCTGGCCTGTGGCATTGTGAACTCTGGGGTCCGGAATGAGTGTGACCCTGCTCTGGCACTGCTCTCAGACTATGTTCTCCACAACAGCAACACTATGAGACTCGGTTCCATCTTTGGGTAAGTCTTCTTGCTTTTCCTGGTAGGGCTCAGCCTGTAAGCTTTGTGAGAATGGGCACTGGTCTCTTTTCACCTTTGTGCCAAGGACTACTGCCATGCATGCTGAGTATTAGACTCTTGATGACTGTTGAAATGATGAATGAATGACCAGTCTTCTTTTTTTGTTCCTTCCTTGTCATATCCTTGGGTGTGTATTGGGGCCTGCCTCTCACTGGCTTTTGCAGGTTAGGCCTGGCCTATGCTGGCTCCAATCGTGAAGATGTTCTAACACTGCTGCTCCCTGTGATGGGAGATTCCAAGTCCAGCATGGAGGTGAGTACAGCCTATTGGTCATTTAGGGGATGTGAGGAAGAAGTTCTCACTCCTACCACTTGCTGTGCTGAGTAGCCAAAAAAGTGTGTATCTGTGTGAGGGGGAGGTGAATCACTGCAGTGAAATTTCTTGGAACTGGGATTCTAAGCCTCAGGTGGTGTTGAAGCTAAAGAGCTAACATTTGGGTATTGAGTTCCAGCCCTTGGAATCCATGAGGAAGTATCCAGAATAGTATGGGAAGTAACTTAATTCAGCTTGGGGTGAGTGATTCTCACTGTTTTAGTCATTTTCTTACTTGTGCAGAGTTGTTTTACTGATGAATAAATACAGTATGGTGGCTTAAAGTGTAGGATTTAGTCAGAAAAACCTCAGTTCAAATCCTTCCATATCTGTTCACAAGCAATGTGATCTTAGCCATGTAATTCAATCTGTTGAGGACTCATTTTTCTTCTCAGCCAAACAACAGGACTGACTTCATGGGGTTGTGAGGATTAAATGTTAATAATACACAAAGCAGTTTGCATAGTGGCTGACATATAGTAAATATTCAGTGAATGGTTGCTGCTATTGTTTTGACCTATCATTACCTAGGTGGTTACAGTGGACTGTAGTAATTGACTATCTTGAATTGAAATAGGTAAACAACTATTTTAATACTCAGTGTAATACTGATTCTCTTGTATCTAGGTGGCAGGTGTGACAGCACTAGCCTGTGGAATGATAGCAGTCGGATCCTGCAATGGAGATGTCACTTCCACTATCCTTCAGACCATCATGGAGAAGTCAGAAACTGAGCTTAAGGACACTTATGCCCGTTGGCTCCCTCTTGGACTGGGCCTCAATCATCTGGGTGAGGGGATGTCTCTCTATTTGGGCAAAAGGCTGACAATAACTGGATACAACGGGGAGGGCTTGTGTCAGGCTGTGCTGGATGGAAGCAAGTGTCCTCTGACCCCTTGGATCTGTCCTGCAGGGAAGGGTGAGGCCATTGAGGCAATCCTGGCTGCACTGGAGGTTGTATCAGAGCCATTCCGCAGTTTTGCTAACACACTGGTGGATGTGTGTGCCTATGCAGGTCTGTGTCTTTCTGCTTTCCCACTCTTCACTTCTGTCTTGGACCTTTTTTGAAAATTGTTTCTCTTTTCTCAGTTGCTTTAGATTATTTAACTTTTCCTATTCCCACAATAGGTTTTTCCTTGGTGCCTTCTCCCTTATACCCTTACTCTCCCTTATCACCCTGCCACAGGTTCTGGGAATGTATTGAAGGTGCAGCAACTGCTCCACATTTGTAGCGAACACTTTGACTCCAAGGAAAAGGAGGAAGACAAAGATAAGAAAGAAAAGAAGGACAAGGACAAGAAGGAAGCCCCTGCTGACATGGGAGCACACCAGGTTCTGTGGGCAGCTGGGCACTGAGTGAGGCTCTGAGGAAAGCATGTAGGGGAGCTGGGGAGCTGGGTTTGGGTTTGTTTTAGAACCCCCCTGGGAATTGCTGTGTATTGAGATTACGTGAGACTAGGTGCTGTAATGAGGGGTAAGGGTGTGCTCCACAGGACGGCCTTTTCTTCTTAAACAGGACTTGTGTCAAGGTTGGGTTTTTTGTTCTCTGAGTGTACTGGATTCCATTGCCTCTTCAATTGCAGGGAGTAGCCGTGCTGGGGATTGCCCTTATTGCTATGGGGGAGGAGATTGGTGCAGAGATGGCACTACGAACCTTTGGCCACTTGGTGAGTACTGCATGGAGAAGATTGGAATATACTGGTTTTGATGCCTGAGGTTCTGCAGAGGAGACTTTTCTGATGGGTTTTCTCAAAGGAGAAATGGTCTTTTTGCTGTCCCCTTTCTACAAAATTTGATTAAGGCCCCTTGTACCCACCAATCTGTTGCTGTTACCAAACTTGATTTTACTGTGTAATGCCCTTGTCATTTTCTCTTACAATAAGCTGAGATATGGGGAGCCTACACTCCGACGGGCTGTGCCTTTAGCACTGGCTCTAATCTCTGTTTCCAATCCACGACTCAACATCCTGGATACCCTAAGCAAATTCTCTCATGATGCTGATCCAGAAGTGTCCTATAACTCCATCTTTGCCATGGGCATGGTGGGCAGTGGTAAGTATCATCAGAAAAGGATCATAAGCAGCTTAGGCAAGGTTTGAGGCCCTTTTTCCAAGCCTCTGTGATGTTCAACATTTCCAGGTACCAATAATGCCCGCCTGGCTGCAATGCTGCGCCAGTTAGCCCAGTATCATGCCAAGGACCCCAACAACCTCTTCATGGTGCGCTTGGCACAGGTAGAGTAGAACTCTTCTAAGAGTGTGCCAAGGGGAGTACCGGGGTGGAGGAAGGGAGACATGCTGTGACATGAAGGAGACCTTGAGTTTGGCCTGGAGGGTGGATGTGAGTGAGTTGTGTGACTTCAGTGTGGCTAGTTAGGTGATGCCTTCTCAGACTCCATTTCTGTTTTTTTTTTTGCAGGGCCTGACACATTTAGGGAAGGGCACACTCACCCTCTGTCCCTACCACAGTGACCGGCAGCTGATGAGCCAAGTGGCCGTGGCTGGGTTGCTCACTGTGCTCGTCTCCTTCTTGGATGTCCGCAACAGTGAGTTCCTGTCAGGAATCTTACATGGTGGCACATCGTGCCCTGTTGCCACCCTTATCAGGGCCATCCTGGTGATTTAGGGGCAAGGCTCCAAGCTCTGTCCTGAAGTTCTTTGGGCCTCTTGGGACTTTGATCTCCCACATTTTTTTATCTGGCCAAAAATGAGGATGAAGGACTAAGCCCAGTGTTTGCTCCTGAGTAACTGGTGAAAAGTGATTATCAAGTCTGAGGACTCTGGGCAGAGTAAGGTGGGGGCATCTCTGATTTGTGGTAGGGTATATGAAGGGAGGAGTGTGGGTTCAGCAATTTGACAGAGGAGTTAGAGTCAGGGCTGGAGTGGGGTCCCAAGGTTCAGGCCACGCCTGCCCTGATGCTACTCTGTGTTTGTGCTGTGTTCTTCCCTCAGTCATTCTAGGCAAATCGCACTATGTATTATATGGGCTGGTGGCTGCCATGCAGCCCCGAATGCTGGTTACATTTGATGAGGAGCTGCGGCCATTGCCAGTGTCTGTCCGTGTGGGCCAGGTGAGGGGTTGAGCAGAAGGGAGGGCTCAGGCTGTACTCTAGAACTTGGAGAATGCACATATGCCTGCTTCTCTGAAACGGTTATGGGCACTGGGTTCCTACTACACCCTCATTTCAGTTTTCTCACCCTACAGGCGGTGGATGTGGTGGGCCAGGCTGGCAAGCCTAAGACCATCACAGGGTTCCAGACGCACACAACCCCAGTGTTATTGGCCCATGGGGAACGGGCAGAATTGGCCACTGAGGAGTTTCTTCCTGTCACCCCCATTCTGGAAGGTTTTGTTATCCTTCGGAAGAACCCCAACTATGACCTCTAAGTGGCTACCAAGGGCTCTGAGCTGTGACTGATTGGTCAGTAGGCCATGCTTCCTGCTGCCAGGGGTGGACCCTGCTCCAGGCCTTTGGGGGACTTGTTACCACCTGTTTTTTTGTTACTTAGTGTGGTAAGGTTGTTGAATAAAGACCTTTATTCCTGAGGTCCCTCTGTGTCTGTTTTCTGGGATATTGTGGCTGGAGGCCAGATGGGTGGGGAGTGGGTGTGAGAGGGCATTGTTTGTAGCAACTCTGAGCCTAGGCTAGCAGGGAGGCAGCCCTGAATGGAAAGCCCCTTGCACTTCTCCCCTCCTTCCTGCTTGTCTTAAAACTGGTTCACCTCTAGGAGCAGGAACCCTTGAGAATCTAATGTAAGGGATCATCTTTCTAGGAGATGCATATGCATACATTTTATATACAAACTCTTACAAATAACTTTCCAAGGGCTGTGAATGCCGTATACCCCTCACCCCACCCCACTAGTGCACGCTGACCTCAAGCCCATCATTCCCTGACTTTAGGCAAAGGATCCCTGCTCTAAGAGGCAGCAGAGGCAGCCCCATTCTTTCTAACTTGACTTATGTGCTGCTGGGTAAAAGGGACTTCTTTACCTCCCGTGACCCTCTGTCCCTTTTGGGAAGCTGCTGTTTGAGAGATTTGATCATGTTAGCATCTACTTTTGGGCTTTCCTTGTAGAATTGGTGCAGGAAAGCTTGACCCTGACCATTTAGTGTAACAATGGGAAAGAGGAGTGGCTTTCCTGGAATGTAATCACTCTTGACCTGCAGTGCTCCTTTCTGGTGGGGTTGGTAGAGTGCGCCTATACCTCCAATTGGGGCCTGGACCCCTGTGGATGCAGCAGAGAAGAAAATGGTCCTGCCAGATAATCATAGCTAGTCAACCAACGCTTATTATGTGTTTGCTGAACACTGGGTACTTATAGGTCCTCTGTACATATTGAAAGAATAATTGTTTTACATGCTTCTGAGACCTCACAACAACTTTGAGAGATAGGTATTATCCCTGTGTTTTGGGGAGGAATATAAAGTTTGGAGAGGTTCAGTTACTTACTCAAGGTCATATAGTAAGTGGTGGAGCCAGGATTGGAATCTTAAGTCCATCTGACTCCATATTCACTATATTACTCTGTTTCGTAGCTTTGGAGACTCTGTGGACTCCATTAATCCAAGGTCTTGGCTAGCTGGAGAAGTGGTAACTTTGGATTGAGTGTCCATTGTCTTCTCTCTGTTCTCACTTGGCAGCATGTATAAAACCTGTATAAAAGGTTGAAGCACTGGACTTGGGAGTCAGTAGACCTGTCAAGCCCTTTTAATGGGAACTGCTGTAGTCTTGAGCAAATCAGTATGTCTGATGAACCTGTTACCTGTATGATTGGGATATAGTAATTGCCTTCTCTGATTTCCAATGGTGGTGATAAGATAGATTAGAAAGTGAGTTGTAAACTGCAGAGCAAATAGATGGCTAATTCCCAAATCATGATTGTGCCTGAGTGTCTTAACCTTTCATGTTCAGTCATTCATTTAGCAACAAATATCAATGGACCCTTACACTGCATTTGACATTATTCTAGTTTGTGGGGATGCAAGGAGAAATAATTCTATCCTCAAAAAGCCTATGTAACAGAAAAAACAATGGCGATAGACTTATTAATACTGCACTGTGATGTGAACAAGGTACCTTGGAATCATTGAAATAGTATTGAAGCGCCTGGATAGGTCAGGGGAGATGCCTGAGGGAACTGAGACTTGGAGGAAGATGAGTTTGCTAGGAGGGAGAGGGTAGGATATAGCTCGGAGTAGAAAAGCAGAAAGACAGGAAAACTATTATGTTTATAGAAACCACAGATAGCTTGGTTTGGCTAAGCTATTAGGGCCAGGGAGAAGTGTGGTAGGAGAAACAGACAAGCTCAGACCAGGTTTGGAAGAGCTGTTGTGCTAAGAAATTGACAGTATCTCTTAATGGGGACCCCTGAATGAGAGCAGGAAAATAACATGGTTAGCTTCCTGGGTGAGAAAGCTTACTATGGAGGCCGGGAGGGCAGGCAAGAGAAATTAATGCCTGATCTAGGGCAGCAGAAATGGGGACATGGGGGATGGCAGAAGAAAGATAAAAGGATAAAATCAGTAAGACTTAATTTTGATCCAAATACCCGTAGGACTTTGTGTCTGATTAGGTGTAGTATGTGGATGGAAGGGAATGTAAAGAATCCCAGATTCTCAGGTTGAATACTTGTGACCACAGGGAGAGGAAATCCTGGGGCAAAATACCTCTAAAACCGAAATCAGTCAAAGGGAAAAATAAAGTTTAAAACTAATTTACTGCTTACAAACTGCAGTCTGGGGCCGTTTCTCTCTCCTGCTCCAGCAGAAGCAAAACCAGCACTCTCTTTCCACTCTCAGGTTCAGATAAGCCCTCCAGTTGCCCAGGTAATTACCCATTGATAGGGAGATGAAACTTCTTCACCCCTGAGGAACGCCTATAGGTATGCAAATGTACTAAAGCCATACTTCTCTCCACCCCTGAGGATGCAGATACACCAAGGTCAGGTGAGATATTCTGGAAATACTACTATTTTACCCACAATACTATTTATCGAAAAAGAGTACATGTGTAACAGTATGTTTGAATCAAGGTGGAGGACTCCACTAAGTAGGGAGAAGCGACAAATTCCTGTCTAGGCATACATAATTTGAGATGCCTGTGAGTGACTGGGTGAAGATGTCTTTTAGGTAGTTACTTGCTCTGACTGGAGTTTGAGAGAGAGGTTTCTGAGTTAGGAATTAATTGGCATGTAGGCAGTAATTGATTTTTATTTACTAGTTTGGTTAGGGAGAGAAAATGAGTAGAGAAGGGAGCCAGACATGATAAAAGTCACATAATGCAAATGGGTGCCACAGAGAACACTAGATCTGCATTTTCATTCTGGCTATGTATAGTTCCTTCTCCATGTGTCTTGTTTTGCTTTCCTTTCTTTGGAGCTTCAGTTCCTCATATACAGTAGTAATAATACGATCTATTTTGTAGGAAATTATGAGGATTAATGAGATCACATAGGTTATATATATTAAATAACTACCTCATCACTGGTTCAGAGAAAATGTTTTCTTACCTTCTGAGATAAGAGGGAGAGGGAGGAAGAGGGAGACAGAACACCTTTGCTAGGTATATAGGTTCTGTTTCAAACCCTTTCACATTAATTAACTGCTTTAATATTCACTAAGAGAGTGGATGTTATCATCGACAGAGAAAAAGCACGGTGGTTTAAAAGCTCAGACTCTGAGCCAGACTGTCTGGTTTCAAATCTTCCCATTTTTAACACGTATTAAGTGGATAGACAGCAAGTACATCACCAGGGAGTAAGTAGCAGAGTTTGGGTTAAAATCCAGGCTGTTTGACTGTGGATTTGCTCTAGGATGGTCCCTCTAGTGTCCAAACTCTTGACCGCCAGGCAGGGGTTTTAGGATTACTTCTTCCACCATTATTCTGAACTTCCCATGACTGACTTTTGTCCCTCCATGGGAGTGGCTGATCTTTGTCAAAGTCAAATCTACTCGGACTAATGCCCTAGTTAGAATGATTCAATACTTTTAGCCTAACATTCACTTTAATAGGTTTTTCAATGATCTAATTTTCAAAGGCTGCATAATCTGTAGTTCTTTAATACGATGTACCATTTACTTGGGACTGAATCTTTCAGTGCTCTCAACCCCCAGTCAGCACTTCACCTAGCACTTAATATGCACTCAATAAGTGCCTGCTCAAAGTATGAATGAACTAAAGAACCGCGGAACAGAGAGGCCGAGGGGATAGTAGCTCTGGTAGTTCCAAAGTTCGGGAGGGGACACGGGCCGACAGTGGCTGTCACATGACAAGGCGGGGCAAAATCTCCTGGGCTCCGCGGTGCAGAGCGCGGCTCCGCCCTCTGCGCCGGTCACGTGGGGGCCCCGGCTGCGCCTGCGGAGAAGCGGTGGCCGCCGAGCGGGATCTGTGCGGGGAGCCGGAAATGGTTGTGGACTACGTCTGTGCGGCTGCGTGGGGCTCGGCCGCGCGGACTGAAGGAGACTGAAGGTAAAGCCGCCATGTCCGCGCCCGACCCGGCCCCCCCATCCCCTCCCCCCGCATCCGCCGCCATCCGCGCCGGGACCGGCCACCCTGCGCCGCCGCCCCAGCGCCCTGGCCCGGCGGTCCGAGCCCGGGCCTCGGCCCGCTTGGGCCCGATCCCCGGCCCACGTGTGCCCGGCCTGGCCCGGTCTGGCCGCCGGGTGGGGGTGGGGGAGTGCGGAGCCGGGAATGTGCGGTCTCCGGGAACTGGGAGGGCGCCGGGTTCGCCGGTTGCGAAGTGCCAAGTCGCCCCGACCCGAGGAGGCCCCGCGGGTGCAGGCACCGCGGCTCCTAGCTCGCCGCCCCCTCCCCCCTTTGCGGCCCGGCCGCCGGGAAGTGACACGTTGTTCTTTGGCACTGGCCGGCGCTGCGCAGGGAGGGCGCAGGGGAGGGAGGCGGCGGGCAGGGAGGAGCCCCCGGCCCCGCCCGCCCTCCAGGCCGACCCTCACTTGCTTGAAACCGGCTTCTCTTCGGCCGCCGCCCGACTCTCCTTTTACGGCCCGACTCCCGCCCTTCCTGGCTTCCACCCTTGGGCGGCGGCAGACCTCGCCTCTGGCCCCGCACGGGTGCCTCTGCGGCCACCCGTGGCAGGCGTATCTTGTGTGCCCCTGGGCCAGGCCCCGGAACCCGGTGTCCCCGGGTGGGGGGTGGGGACACTACGGCCGAAGCTGCTAGCTCCGTTTGTGATCCGGGAGCCTGGTGCCAGCGAGACCTGGAATTTCCGGTCTGGTTGGTCTTGGGCCCCGCGGAGCCAGGTTGATACCCCTCACCTCCCAACCCCAGGCCCTCGGATGCCCAGAACCTGTAGGCCGCACCGTGGACTTATTCTTAACCGAGGGGGTGAGTGAAGGGATGTTTTAGCAGATCAGGGGGGTGGTTGGAGGTGATGTGGGTTTGACGATGTGTTGGTGGGGACATAAGCTGGATCTTTGCTGCTCTTTCACTGCCTGGGCGCCTCTGGGGCTCTGTGTGGGACTCAGCCCTTGCTTCAAATCCTCCCCTGCTCCATTTGCTTTAAGCTTGGGTCCCTTCCCCTTTCCAAGCTCCACTCTTTCCCAACAGGTGCTGGGGGGACCCTGATGTGGCACCAAATGAAATGAACAAAGCTCCACAGCCCACAGGCCCCCCACCTGCCCCATCCCCTGGACTCCCACAGGTAATTAGGGAAAAATTAGCAGACACTGGGGTGGGGGGTGGGGGAAGATCAGGCAGCCGGTCAGGAACAGGTTCCAACCTCTGGATTTTCCCACCCCCATCTGTGTCAGGGCAAAGTGCAGCTTCCTGCTGCCAAATTAAGACCAGGGCCCCTGGGCTGTTCTCAGGGGCTGTCATGGGGAGGAGGGGGTATGTGGACTGCTGAGGCTTTGCCACAGATCTGCTCCCCTTACTTCACCAGCTTGGGTTTCTGCCCCACCTGGGCTTCCCCTCTTGCTGAACTCTGGTCTCCCCCCTTCAGCCAGCGTTTCCCCCGGGGCAGACAGCACCGGTGGTGTTCAGTACGCCACAAGCGACACAAATGAACACGCCTTCTCAGCCCCGCCAGGTGAGGGGCTGTGGGGAGGGGAGTAGGGGGCCTGGGTGGGAGCCATGGAAAGCCTAGGCCGTTTGGGCCTAAGGTGGAAACTATGGAGGGTCTGTACTTGCCCTAATTTCCTGACAGTTGCTTTGTGTTCTTTCATGCGGCTCTGCACGTTGTGCTGTTGATTACTTACTGTGGCTGGCCCCTTGGGGAGTATGTCATCCGTGAGGGTGGCATTACCAGGGGTCCTGGTGCCTTGAGAATTGGGGGCAGTGCTTTAGGCCCTGCTGCCAGCCTCTGCTCTCCTATTTCCTCCTTTTACTGGGAGGTTGCCATCGCTGCATTCCCCTTCCCTGCTTTCTCTTTGGACTGTGATGAGATAAACACTTCATCTGGTTCTTGCCTTTCTTTGTTACCTGAATTCTTCCTAAGTGGGGGATTCTTGTCCTACTTCCTTCATTTTCCCCCCTTATCACCTTGGGGATAATTCTCTTCTTTCCTGTCCCCATGTGCTCTCAGGGAGGATTCAGGTCTCTGCAGGTAATACCCCTTTGCTAACCCTGGACCCTCTCTTGGTCTCATCTTTACCCTCCACCTAGTCAGGGGCTAGACAGGGACTGGGCTCTTCAGGGTGGGGACTTATTTGCTGTCCAGGCTTTCAGCCTGAGGCTGATCGATGCATGTCATGGGGTAAATCTTGAAGAGTGCCTGTCTGAGAATTGAGAGACTGTTGCATGTTAACAGTTAGCTCCTTGGTGCCTTATGGTGGAGCAGTGCATGATGGGGAGTATGTTACCCAAAAGGGCTTCACTTAGGCGTGATGCATCTGGGCGTTAGGAACTCTTTGCAGAGGTTTAGCCTGGTGAAGGTGACATGAGTATGCATGGCAGTGAGGGAATAAATAATAACAGTGCACAAACTATATACCTGAATGTGGAGGGCACATGTGAGTATAAGAGGCCACTTAACCAACCATCAGCTGGTGAAGTTGGTCTTGGGTGGATTGATCTCCAGCTCCAAAGCCCCCAGTACTTCTCTCCAGACTAGAGACATGTGGACTGGCCATTTTGCTGTCTATTTCCTCCCCTTTCCTATGCCAACTGTCTTCCTCCCTCCTGACAGCACTTCTACCCTAGCCGGGCCCAGCCCCCGAGCAGTGCAACCTCCCGAGTGCAGAGTGCAGCCCCCGCCCGCCCTGGCCCAGCTGCCCATGTCTACCCTGCTGGATCCCAAGTAATGATGATCCCTTCCCAGATCTCCTACCAACCCTCCCAGGGGGCCTACTACATCCCAGGACAGGTGAGGTTGGGGGCTTGGGGCTGGAAGCTACAGAACCTTGTACCTCAAACCTCACTACATCCCCCACCCTGACCTTCTGTGCCATCTCTTCTCCAGAGGTGGGACTTCCTTCTGTCATCACTGAGAGTTGGCTTGTCCCTCCTGACAGCACTTCTACCCTAGCCAGGCCCAGCCCTACATTTATTTCTCTGTGTAGTCTGATGTGGTACTCATAGCTCCCTCAACTCCTTTTTTCATCTCTTCCTTCTGCTTCTCTCCTTCCTCACCAGGGGCGTTCCACATATGTTGTCCCAACACAGCAGTATCCTGTGCAGCCTGGAGCCCCAAGCTTCTATCCAGGTGCAAGCCCTACAGAGTTTGGGACCTACGGTAAGCAGGGGAGGGAGTCAGGTGAGAGTGAGTCCCAGGGACTCACTCTGAACTTATCTACTATTTCCTGAGACCTTTTCCAGGCTCCTTTCTTGGTGTAGAAATGATAGGGTGAGTTAGGTAGTAGGGATTGGTGCTTAATCTGTCACTGGTGTTGGGCAGGGAAGAAGGTTTTACCTTATTGCTGAGAGTTGGAGTACTTCTCACGTTAAGGTATGTAGGATCAGGCACCAGTCTGAGACCTGTTTAATAAACATCCCTTCACTTACTCCATGGTTGGGGGGAGCCCATGTAACATAGAATTGGGAAGTTTTGTAGCTGTGTTTCATTTCTGTTCCAGGAGAGGCTTAGTCTGTTCTTTATGGCAGTGGTTTCCAAAATTTTTTGATCATCAGGAAAAGTTTTGAATATGTACCTCTGATACATGTACATTTTTATTACACATATGCACTGTTTAAACAAATAATAGTGATGTTACTTGTCAAAAACAAATAGGTGGAGATTATGGATGAGGTTAAAGAATGTATCCCATTTTGGAGACCACTGCTTTAAGGAATTAATTTTCCCTCATCCTGGGCCTAGTTCATATTACTGCTTTTTATTTCTCTGCCTCTTAGCAAAGGGCTGGAGAATGGAACTGGACCCAGGTTGAATGGAACAGGGTTGGCAATCTGTTTTTCTCATTCCCAGCCAAAGACCTGGTTCTGTTTCAGGTTAAGTGGTTGCTGTTTCCTCAGAGCATATATGTCCGAGCTGCTGGGGGTGGGCATCATACATATTAAGTACCTTATGGGGTAGAAGAGAAACAGATGTAAATCCTGGTAGCTGGTGTGTGTTGGAGAGAGTGCCTGCCTACAAGGTGTCTGTCAGTGTCAGGAATTCTTGTAAATGCAGTTCAGACTGGTTCCCCAGCTTTGACAGGCACCTAATTCCCTTGGGGAGGAGGGTGGGGCAGGACAAGGGGCTGGCTGTGGGTGATGAGAGGTTCTGGGAGTGAGAGGTGTTCAGGAAGGCATTTGTACATGGTTGGGCCCTGACGCTGCCATCATTTTTCCTTTCTGTGCCCCCCGCCACCCCAAAGCTGGTGCCTACTACCCAGCCCAGAGTGTACAGCAGTTTCCTACAGGTGTGGCCCCTACCCCAGTTTTGATGAACCAGCCACCCCAGATTGCCCCCAAGAGGGAGCGGAAGACGGTAAGTAGCAAGGGGCTCTGAGACATCTGGGAAAGGGAGAATCAAGGTCAGGTGCGTTGTGGGTCAGGGAAAGGGAGTTGAGGATCTTCAGTTTTGAGTGAGCAGAGAATGGGGATCTGTAAAGTGCTGTTCCTTTGTCAGCTACTAAGACTTCAGTGTAGAAGTCATTCATGTGAAGTGACTAGTGGGGAAATTCCTGAGAGACCTGAGCTCGGGGGGTCCATAAGATCTATGTTTGGTTTTGGATTTCTGGTGGCTTGCCTTGGAAATGGTTTGTTTCTGTGGCCCCACCCCCTACCCCTCAGTCCTGGAAGCTCTTGAGGCCTCCACCTCTGTTCAATCCTCAAGCCCTGGGCGTGGTGCCCAGAATAGGGTGCCAGGGCTGGGGAAGCCGCTGAGTCACCCTGGCTCCACCCACTGGATCTGGGCCCTGCCCCCAGAGATCAGGCAGACTAGCCACAAGTGAGCTGGACGGGTGCTGGATTGGGGGTCCTGGACCCCAGGATGTGCAGCTGCTGGCTTGGGGAGCTGCCGGTGGGGCAGGGATGAGGGAGGGAGGGGCATTGTGATGTGTGGGGCTATCTGTGAGGTCAGGGGTCTCCTAGGGGTAAGGACGAGGGCAGGGACTACAAAAGCAGTCAGATGGGTTGACATTAGAACTCCTGGGGTTTCTAGCACCCACCCATCTGCTTCCTAGCCTGGAGTCTTAGGTGGGGCACGGTGGAGAGGTGGGTTCCTGCTTCCCACTCATCCCATAGCTTTCTTTCTCCAGATCCGAATTCGAGATCCAAACCAAGGAGGGAAGGATATCACAGAGGAGATCATGTCTGGGGCCCGTACTGCCTCCACACCCACCCCACCCCAGGTACTTGTCTGTTCATTGAGTGATGCCCTGGCTGGGATGACTGTTCTGCCCTGGACTCCCAAGTTTCTTGATGTTTTCCTTTAACTAAGGGATTTCCCTGCTTTCCTGGATTTCTAGGCAGAGCTAAAGTAGAAATGGCTCTAGTAAAGAAAGGCTGTGAGATTCTTCAGGGCAAACTTGGTAACTCTTTGTGTTCTGCAGACGGGCAGTGGTCTGGAGCCTCAGGCTAATGGGGAGACACCCCAAGTTACTGTTGTTGTCCGGCCAGGTAAGTAAGCAGGTAGGGCTGGACTTTTATGGGGAAAAGGAGTGTGGCGAATAGATGCTGAGGAGGAGTGACTTGAGCTGGGTGATAGAGAATGACTTGGATTTCAAGTAGTGGGGTTTTTTTGTTTTGTTTTGTTTTTTTACATTAATCTACAATTACATGAGGAACATTATGTTTACTAGACCCCCTCCTTCACCAAGTCCCCCACACACATCCCATTACAGTCACTGCAAGTAGTGGGGTTTTGAGGGTGGATTGTATTTGGGGTGAGAAGGGAAAGATTTAGGTGGGAGAAGATTGGGCAGAGGGAATCTGCCTGCTGGGAGGAGGAATAGCAGAAGTGAAGGACTTGCCTTCAGTTACTTATCTTCCTTCCTGTCGTACAGATGATCGGTCGCAGGGAGCAATCATTGGGGTCCGGCCAGGGCTGCCTGGCCCAGAGCACAGCCCTTCAGAATCCCAGCCTTCATCACCTTCTCCGACCCCATCACCACCCCCAATCTTGGAACCAGGATCTGAGCCTAATCTTGGAGTTCTCTCTATTCCTGGGGACACTGTGACCACAGGAATGATACAGATGTCTGTAGAAGAATCAACCCCCATGCCTCATGAAACTGGGGAGCCATATTGCCTCTCCCCAGAACCCACTCCCCTCGCTGAACCCATTCTGGAAATAGAAGTGACACTTAGCAAACCAATTCCAGAGTCTGAGTTCTCTTCCAGTCTTCTCCAGGCTCCCACCCCACTGGCAACTCACAAGATGGAAATTCTTCCTGAGCCTAATGGCATGGTCCCATCTGAGGATCTGGAACCAGAGGTGGTGTTGAGCCCAGAGCTTGCCCCTCTCCCTCCCCCTGCTTGTCCCTCTGAATCCCCCATGCCTATTGCTCCAACTGCCCAACCTGAGGAACTGCTCAACGGAGCCCCTTCGCCACCAGCTGTGGACTTAAGCCCAGTCAGTGAGCCAAAGGAGCAGGACGAGGCTACAGCGTTAGTGGCTCCCCCGACCATCCCCATAGCTATTCCAGCTGTGGTTCCTCTGGCTACTTGCCCTGCTCCAGAGGAGGAAATGGAGGAAGAGGAAGAAGAGGAAGAAGAAGGAGAGGCAGGAGAAACTGAGGTGGAGAAGGGAGGAGAGGAACTGCTTCCCCCAGAGAGTACCCCTGTCCCAGCCGTTCTCTCCCAGAATTTGGAGGCGGCAGCAGCCACCCAGGGTAAGGTGGGGCTGGAGGGTGTGTTTTCTTTTCACTAATGATCTGTTTGTGCTGCTGTCTGGGTCATAGAAGCCCTGTGATGGAACCTCTGAGCTAGGTTAAGGGAGTTTAAGTCTAGGGAGGGTATGATGGAAAGAAATAGTGTTCAGTGGCTGCTTTTTATTTCCCCAGGGCTTAGGAACTCAAGTTATTTCCTAAATTTTTCCTAAATAGTTATTTCCTTCTTTTCTCCTAAATAGTGGCAGTATCTGTGCCAAAGAGGAGACGGAAAATTAAGGATCTTAATAAGAAGGAGGCTGTAGGAGACCTCCTAGATGCCTTCAAGGAGGTAAGGGAGCAGAGAAGAGAGGGCAGAGTTTGGGTGTGGAACGGTGACCATGCTGCAACCACTAGGGAATGTCCTGTGCTTATAGGTGAACCCGGGAATATCAGAGGTGGAAAATCAGCCTCCTGTAGGCAACAGTCCTGGTCCAGAGCCTGAGGGCAGCAGTGTGCCCCCAAGGACTGAGGAAACAGATGAGACCTGGGACTCAAAGGAAGATAAAATTGACAATGCTGAGAACATCCAGCCTGGAGAACAGAAATACGAATATAAGTCAGGTATGCTGAAGGAATGGTTGAGAATGGCTGGGTGGTGGTGTCAGGGCCCCAGGAGACAACAGTATGATTGGTTGATCCTGTCTTTCTCACAGATCAGTGGAAGCCTCTAAACCTTGAGGAGAAGAAGCGTTACGACCGTGAGTTCCTACTTGGCTTTCAGTTCATCTTTGCCAGCATGCAGAAGCCGGAGGGATTGCCCCATATCAGTGATGTAGTTTTGGATAAGGTAGGTAGGCCTGAGGAGGAAGGTAAATTTGGGCTGGCTGGCTGGCTGGCAGGCAGAGGAGGAACCTGAGGTTCTGAAGGAGTTGTTGAGAGCCCTAGCTTGTTTCTGATACCTTCCCTGTCCTCTTTGCAGGCCAATAAAACACCACTGCGGCCACTGGATCCCACTAGACTGCAAGGCATAAATTGTGGCCCAGACTTCACTCCTTCCTTTGCCAACCTTGGTCGACCAGCCCTGAGCAACCGTGGGCCCCCAAGGGGTGGGCCAGGTGGGGAGCTTCCCCGAGGGCCGGTGAGTGGGACTGGCCAGAGGGGCAGATGAGCAAGGGGGCGGGGTTGGGAGAAGTCCGCCCTGGAGATGTGTGGTAGCAGTGCCGCAGGTTGTGTTGGTCCTACTGGATCTTGACTTGTCCTAATCCCTTGCTTAGCAGGCTGGTCTGGGACCCCGGCGCTCTCAGCAGGGCCCCCGAAAGGAACCACGGAAGATCATTGCCACAGTGTTAATGACTGAAGATATAAAGCTGAATAAAGCAGAGAAAGCCTGGAAACCGAGCAGCAAGCGGACAGCAGCTGATAAGGACCGAGGGGAAGAGGATGCTGATGGCAGCAAAACCCAGGTACTGGCAAGTCCAGCTTTGGCTCTCCGTCCCACTTCTGCAAGGTCTGCCCTCTGCTTCTGTCCATTCTACTCACTAGCATCTACCAAAGTTGTCCCCACTACCTTCAATTATCCCTCCCAGTGGCCTCTCTCCTGGGAAACTCACTGATGCTGTGTCTTCTCTGTCCTTTCTCCCTCTAGGACCTGTTCCGCAGGGTGCGCTCCATCCTGAATAAGCTGACACCCCAGATGTTCCAGCAGCTGATGAAGCAGGTGACACAGCTGGCCATCGACACCGAGGAACGCCTCAAAGGGGTCATTGACCTCATTTTCGAGAAGGCCATTTCAGAGCCAAACTTCTCTGTGGCCTATGCCAACATGTGTCGCTGCCTCATGGCGGTTAGTTTCCACTGTTTCCTAAACATTGTCATCTAGCTTCCTGCTTCTGTCCCAGGATCCCTAGAGTCCAGCTTCTTGGTTCTCCTCCAGCCTGTGCTGTTGATGGCAGTCAGAAGGAGGCAGAATTGGGGCCAGAGGTCTTCCTGGGTTAGGTAGTTAGACTCTTGGAGAGCCTTCCCTGCCCTGGAATAATCTGAATGAGGCATTCTCTTTGACATATAGCTGAAAGTGCCCACTACAGAAAAGCCAACGGTGACTGTGAACTTCCGAAAACTGCTGTTGAATCGATGTCAGAAGGAGTTTGAAAAAGACAAAGATGATGATGAGGTTTTTGAGAAGAAGCAGAAAGAAATGGATGAAGCTGCTACGGTGAGAGAAACCCAACTCCACTGTCCACTCATTTGTAGAATTGGTTGGGAGAAGAGAGGATAGGGATAGTGGTGGTCTGGGGGGTTTCTCTGTCAATAGGACATGAGTATTTGCTGCTGGGTTTCAAAATCCAGATGGTGGAGAGAAGGGTTTTAGCCAGGTGGCTGGGCATCTTTTTTATGTGATCCTGTCCCATGACTGGCAGGCAGAGGAACGGGGACGCCTGAAGGAAGAGCTGGAAGAGGCTCGAGACATAGCTCGGCGGCGCTCTTTAGGGAATATCAAGTTTATTGGGGAGCTGTTTAAGCTGAAGATGTTAACAGAAGCAATAATGCATGATTGCGTGGTTAAACTACTGAAGAACCATGATGAGGAGTCACTCGAATGCCTTTGCCGTCTGCTTACCACCATTGGCAAAGACCTGGATTTTGAAAAAGCCAAGGTAGGGATCCTGGTATGTGGAATGGGACAGGCTGTAGTGTCTTGTCCATTGAGCCTCAGACGTCACGTCATGTCTTGTTGGATTGGGCTGTCATGTCTGGTCCATTGAGCCTCAGAATGGCGCTGAGGGCCAGAGGAGGGGCAGGGCCTACAACTGGAGCTGAGGTGTTGTAAGCTCCTGACCTGATCCCTTTTCCCCTCTCTAGCCCCGAATGGATCAGTATTTCAACCAGATGGAAAAAATCATTAAGGAAAAGAAGACTTCATCCAGAATCCGCTTTATGCTGCAGGATGTGCTGGACCTGCGACGGGTGTGTGTCCTCTCCACACTGCTAGTCTTCTGTCTCCTATCCCCTAGCTCCCAGTTCCCAAAACTGCTTTGTCTGGCCCTCAATGTAATCTTGTGCTGGGTCTCCTGTCCCCACAGAGCAATTGGGTGCCACGCCGAGGGGACCAGGGTCCCAAGACCATTGACCAGATCCACAAGGAGGCTGAGATGGAGGAGCATTGGGAGCATGTAAAAGTGCAGCAGCTAATGGCCAAGGGCAGTGACAAGCGCCGGGGTGGCCCTCCAGGCCCCCCTATCAGTGAGTTTGAGGCTAGGGCTGGGGAGAAAGCAGTGTGAGGGGTTCTGCTTTCCACTGATGACTTCTTGTTAGTGCCACGTGTCTGGGCCACTGAGACCCCATGATGGAACTGAGGATCTGAGGAAGGGGACCTGGGGGTGGCCCAAGGGTTCAAGGCCACTAAGCTGTAACTCATTATTGCAGTACGCGCTCCTCTTTATCCCAGGTCGTGGCCTTCCACTTGTGGATGATGGTGGCTGGAACACAGTTCCCATCAGCAAGGGCAGCCGGCCTATTGACACTTCACGACTCACTAAAATCACAAAGGTAGGCGTGTATGTGTTGGAGGTGTTGGTGGTGCTGATGGGAGGATAAGGAGGGATCAAGCAGACATTAAGAACAGGTTTGGATCTTAGTCTCTCACCTTCTGAGGTTGGGAAGTTGACAGCTGAAGTTTTTCTCTTAGACTAACTGGTTATATTGCTAGAGATGGGATTGTTGGCTCTAGGGAGTGTGTTCACGTTGGTCTGGGCCATGGTCAGCAAACCAACATGCATACCAAATCCAGCCCGTTCCCTGTTCTGTACATCCACAAGCTGAGAAGGGTTATTACATATCTTGGTAGTTGTAAAATAGAGAAGCAAATGGTAGTATGTGATGTGAAATCACTTTAAATTTGAGTGTCCATGGTTTTACTGGAACACAGCCACTCTCATTCCCCTTTATCATCTATGACTGCTTTCATGCTATAGCCCAGAATTGAGTAGTTGATACAGAAACAGAAACTGTGTGGTCTGCAAAGCCTAAAATAGTTACTATCTGGCCCTTCACAGGAAAAGTTTGCTAGGCACCTGGTCTAGGCCATTTGCTATACTATGTGGCTGTGTGTGGTGCCTGGTTGGGGGCTTTGGACAGATGAGACCCATGACTCTCCACTCCCTTTCCTTCCTCAGCCTGGCTCCATTGATTCTAACAACCAGCTCTTTGCACCTGGAGGGCGATTGAGCTGGGGCAAGGGCAGCAGTGGAGGCTCAGGAGCTAAGCCCTCCGACTCAGGTATGGAAGCCACTGTGAAGAGCTGGATGGCTCTTTGTTAATCAGCTCTTCTGAGGGCAGAGCCTCACTTCTATACAGGGGGCTTTCAGTTTGGGGTCGTTAGGTAAAACAGGAGTGTGTATTTGGGACTACAGACTGAAATGAACTGCTTTAGTGTTGGGAGTAGGACCAAGGGTTTGAAACAGGCAAGTAGGAAGATAGGGTGTAAGAAAGAGATTTTAATCTGGGTTTTCTGCCTCCCCAGCATCAGAAGCTGCCCGTCCAGCTACTAGTACATTGAATCGCTTCTCTGCCCTTCAACAAGCAGTACCTACAGAAAGCACAGATAACAGACGTGTGGTACAGAGGTGAGGTTTCCTCAGTGTCTTTGTTCTTCGCATTGAGAATACTGTGATTGGGTTTTGGTAGTTGCTATAGGAATTCTTAACACCTATAATGCTCAGAGCCCCAGGCTGAGATTAGGGCATGTTCCTGACGCCAGCAACAAGGCAGCAGTTGTGCACTGTGTTGGAGTTACGTGAGACAGCACCTGAGCAGTATGGGTGAGGGGTAACATGCCTGTCTTTTTTCCAGGAGTAGTTTGAGCCGGGAACGAGGTGAGAAAGCTGGGGACCGGGGAGACCGTCTAGAGCGGAGTGAACGGGGAGGTGACCGAGGGGACCGGCTTGATCGTGCAAGGACACCTGCCACAAAGCGGAGCTTCAGCAAGGAAGTGGAGGAGCGGAGTAGAGAGCGACCTTCGCAGGCTGAGGGACTGCGCAAGGCAGCCAGCCTCTCAGAAGATAGGGATCGTGGGCGGGATGCTGGTAAGGGGCTGAGGGGAAGGGAAGGATAGGGGGTGGGTGGATGTGGGACTAGCCATTTCCCAGTCAAGAGTCTTCAGAGCTCTAGAACCTGGTAAGCTGGGAAGATTGGAACTAAAGAATATCTGATGTGTACCCCCTCCTGTGATCCCTACCTCAGTGAAGCGAGAAGCTGCCCTGCCCCCAGCAAGTCCCCCAAAGGCTGTGCTCTCTGAGGAGGGGCTGGAGAAGAAATCCAAGGCCATCATTGAGGAATACCTCCATCTCAATGACATGAAGGTAGGCAGTGGATGGGGTCTGAGCAATAGTGTAGGCCCATGCTGACAGGCGTGGAGTATAAGGTCTGGGCCATATGGTGACTGCTCTGTCCCTGCCATACCCTTTGCCCCCTGCAGGAGGCAGTGCAGTGTGTGCAGGAGCTGGCCTCACCCTCCCTGCTCTTCATCTTTGTGCGGCATGGCATTGAGTCCACGCTGGAGCGCAGCACCATTGCTCGTGAGCATATGGGGCGGCTGCTGCACCAACTGCTCTGTGCTGGGCATCTCTCCACTGCTCAGTACTACCAAGGGTATGACCACTTTTTGTGGGTGTCCCACTTTTGTATACCCACAAATTTCCCTCCTTTGTAGGACCTGTGGAGCCTTGGATAAGAGTATAGGCTCTTTAACCCTTCTGGTCAACTCTACTTTTGGCAGGGATGGGGGTGAACTGTTTAATGACAAAGGGGGTGATTTTAGCTTGAGATATTTGCCCCATGTTTAGGCAGTGTTCCTGAGGTGCTCCATGGTTGAATTTTCAGCCATGTCTTGTTGCCCCAGAAGGAAGGTGGGAGCCTGGCTTCTCTTTCTAGAGTGCTGACTTTGAATTCTCTTTGTAGTCTGTATGAAATTCTAGAGTTGGCTGAAGACATGGAAATAGACATCCCCCACGTGTGGCTTTACCTAGCAGAACTGGTAATGCCCATTCTGCAGGACGGTGGGGTGCCCATGGGAGAGCTGTTCAGGTAAGTTTCCTTTGGTGGAATTCAAGGGAGGCGAAGGCAGGAAGAAAGTGATGGTGGTGGTGGAGATGTATGTGTGGCTGGATCAACACCTAGATCTAAGGAGGGATAGAATAGTGTGTTGAGAGGGCTTTGGAGGCTGGCTATCAACACTGGACTTTTCTTACAGAGAGATTACAAAACCTCTGAGACCCCTGGGCAAAGCTGCTTCTCTATTGCTAGAGATCCTGGGGCTCCTATGCAAAAGCATGGTGAGTGAGAGCCTTTTGGGGTAATGTGTTCAGGACTTGGCACCATGTGGTTTTGGCTGCTGTGGTGACCCTGAAGCCTTGTGATCTTTGGGTAGGATGGAGTCAATGCTGATGGTAGTATCTGGGAGAGAAAAAGTCAAGGCTGACACTTTCCCTCACACCAGTTCTTGCCATGAGTTCTGACCACCGCTGGAGGAGAATGGGAATCTAAGGAGAGAGAATAGGCCCTTGATTGATTCAACTAGCATGTTTTAAAAACATTTCACCACATACTAGGCACTGGGAATACAATAGTGAATAAAACACAAGCAGATTGGAAGAGGAAAAAGTAAGAAATGACAGCTTAGTATAAACAGTGTGAAGTAAAGTGTGAAACAAAATAGTTGAAATGGAGTGTCTTAAGTATTTTGAGGTTGCAGGGTGTGTTTAGTGATGTTCACGACAGAAAGCTTTCTGGAGGATGCCGAAGCTGCTTTGTAGAAGTTAATTGGGGACCAGTAAGTGTAAAGGGGGAAAGATGGGAAAGGCAAGTTGGGGGTGGTACTTAGTGGTAGTGAGAAGTTGGAAAATGTGATTTCAAAAGAGCTATCTGGAACCTGGAGGAATAAGACTTTAAATTGAAAATAATTGTACTCTGTCATATTAAGCCTTTGAGGTAGAAATATGTACCAGGGTAATTTCTGCTTAAAAAAAAAAGACAAGAAATAGCATATTGAACTACTTATGTATTTCATTGAATCTAATGTACCATAGATTGTAGGACATATTTATGCATGGCTAGGAAAGAAAAGATCTAAATGATCATATTTGTTAAGTGCAGCATATCAACTGTGAGACAACTCAATTTTAGTGATGTTAAAAATTGGGCATCTTTAAAATCCATGAGCTGTAATCTTGTTGAGGGTTAATGTCATCATTCTGAAAATCTGTTATGAAAGTGATGCTTTTACAATCTCTTGGCCTATTTCAGAGAATGGTCTTATAGATTGTTTATGTTAGGATTTCTGTTTGCATTAGGAGTGGGAAATATATCTACTTCTAAAATGTTTTGGACTTGGGAACCAAAAAGGTATACTTGTTAGAAGTTGTCCTTGCATAAGCATTTGTTATTTGGAATAATGAAAAACTAAGCTCTTTTAGGAAAAAAAAGGAAGATGAGTGTGGAAGGCTAGGGTAAGCTCTTTGGATTAGGTTATTTTCCTTTTTTGGTCTAGTAATTCTTTGAGAATCCTGTGAAAGCTACATGACATCTTTCCCAGAAGCTCTTAGCTCCCTCTGTCCCCTGACCCTGTCTCATCAATTGTGGTAGATGAGTTTTTGTCTTTGGGTGGTCATGTGACTGATGTCTACACCAAGAACAATTCTGTAGGCATAGAGAGACTGCCTTTTGGTGACTCTGTAGCATCCTGAGCCCTTAGCAGGCATCTAGTTAGTGGTGGTCCAGCAAATATTTGTTGGACAACATTTATGGAGCTGTTAGATTTTTGGAGAGAGTGTGGCTGAGTTGGTTTTGTGTTTTCCAGGGTCCCAAAAAAGTGGGGACACTGTGGCGAGAGGCTGGACTCAGCTGGAAGGAATTTCTACCTGAAGGCCAGGACATCAGTGCATTCGTCGCTGAGCAGGTTTGCAGCTGGAGTTAGGTTAATTCTAGCATTTGGGACTAGCCAGTCTTCTTTCTCTTTCCTCATCTCACTCACAGGGTGCACTTACCACCTGGATATGGGTCTTGTCGTTTGCAGAAGGTGGAGTATACCTTGGGAGAGGAGTTAGAAGCCCCTGGCCAGAGGCTGCTCTCCTCTGAGGAGCTGAGCAAGCAGCTGGAGAAGCTGCTGAAAGAGGGCAGCAGTAACCAGCGGTTGTTTGACTGGATAGAGGTGTGTTTCTCCTAGATGTTGGAAGAGAGGGATAAAGGAGAGGTAGTGCTTGGTGTACAATTCAGAACTTAGGGCCATTTGTTTATCTTTTCTCCTGCATAGGCCAACCTGAGTGAGCAGCAGATAGCATCCAACACATTAGTTCGAGCCCTCATGACAACTGTCTGCTATTCTGCGATTATTTGTAAGAGGACCCAGGGAGATGGCAGGGCAAGGGTGGGCCCAGCAGACAAATGGAGGGAGGGAGGGAGGTTTGGTCTTTGCCTCTCGCTCTGAACCAGGCTGAGGGCCCATTACTCACTTACCTCTGTCTTCCTCCTGTAGTTGAGACTCCCCGCCGAGTGGATGTTGCAGTGCTGAAAGCACGAGCGAAACTGCTTCAGAAATACCTATGTGATGAGCAGAAGGAGCTGCAGGCGCTCTATGCCCTCCAGGCCCTTGTAGTGACTTTAGAACAGCCCGCCAGTAAGAGCCAGGCCACGGGGATGGGAGTGGGGAGGAGAAATTGCCAGGTAGCAGGGGGCAGTCATGGAAAGGGGCTCAACCCAAGAAAGGTGGTTGGTCATTGGACAGAAAAATGCCCTGTTGGTTGATTCCTTCCCCCCTAACATTTTTTTCCTTGCTTACAAATGGAAGAAGTTAGAGTCAGCCTTAAAGGTTAAGTGACTACCTATTTTGGTCCTAGCCAGCTGATAGAAGCCAGGAGTACAGAGGTGATAAATGGTGATAAATGGTGATGTTTTCCAAGTATCGAGTACTCCTCCTGCCTGGCATAGGGCTTAGGGGCTTTTCTTCCCTGTCTGTCTGAATTCTCACTGCTGTTGTTTAGAGTAAATGGTGTTATTCCTTTTGCCATATTGGGAGACTGAGGCTTACATGAACATGACTGAGTTACGCTCTCTGCAGAGGTGTGTGCCAGGGCACTGGGATACCAGCAGTGATTAAGTCAAGCATAGTCCTGTGTTGGATGGAGTCAATAGCAGAGTGATGAGTGTTGGAAAATGGGTCCTACAGGTGCTCTCTGGGGGAGTACACCTAATCTGAGGGATGATGAGTGGGAGTTGACAAATGGGACGGGGTGACTTGACATGAAGGAACTCTGTATGTAAAGGAAGGCGAAGGAACTCTGTATGTAAAGGAAGGCTCTGGGGTAGAGAGAACTTGATACAAGGTGTAAAACTATGGAAGGAAGACCAGTGTGGGGGAGCACAGCACCAGTTGTATGTGAGGCAAGGTAGGGCTGGAGAGATGGACATGGGCCATGTCAACCCAGCTGTGTAAGTATGGGACAAGTTTTAGGCTGTAGACTAAGGATAGAAAAAGGCCTCTATGGGATTTTAAGCAAGGAATCCTATTTTATATTTTAGATCATCATGGCCATTAGTGAGAAGAGTGGGTTGGAGTGGGTGAGTGTGAATGGGGCAGACACAGGAGATGATGTGCATGTTGGTAGTAGCTCAGCCTCACTGGTGGCAATGGAGATGGGAGAGGCATAGGTGGGCTTAAGACATGCAGGAGATGATGTGCACATTGGCAGTAGCTCACCTCACTGGTGGCAGTGGAGATGGGAGAGGCAAGCATAGATGGGCTTAAGACATAGAATGGCCTGGGGAGGGTGCCATAGAAGGCATTGATTCCCAGGATGGTTTTAATAGGTAATAGTGTGGTGGCATTTACTTGGGGGTAGGGAACACTGGATCAAGTTGAGGTTGGTCATACTGAGTTGTGGTCCCTTGGTGGGGGTGATCAGAGATGTCAGGTAGACAGCTGGGTATCTGAATTCATGAGGAGGATTAAGTCAGAGCTGGAGGCTGACAGGTGAGTTGTTGGCACAGGGCAATACATGTGCAAGTCAAAAGAGGCTTTGGGGTTGCCCAAGGTGGGGAGTGAAGGCCTAGGATAGAATCCTTAAGGGGGAGGGACCTGTAAACAGGTAGGGACCGAAGGAGGACGGGCCTATGAACAAAGGATGGAGTAATTTTAGGAGAGGGAAGTGTCAGCGATGCTAGATGCTGCTTGAGAGTTTCAAAGGAGCAGACATGAAGATTCAGGACCTCTGAATGTAAAAACATGGAGTCCATTCTGGCAGAAACAGTATGTGATCGAGCAGGGGGCACACCTGGATTGGAAAGAACTAATAGTCAATAGAGACAGGAAGAAAGAAGAGCAATTGTAGACAAAAATCTCTGAATTGAGTTAACCTGTCAAAAGACAACCTTTTTGTTTGGCTGTAAGAGATAGTGGTTGTAAAGGAGGCCTTTGTCTTCAGGTGGGAGAAACTTGGGCTGGAAAATACAGGGCAGAGTGGATAATCGATGGCATAGGGTCCCCAGAGTGTGTGCACCTGGGGTTTGGAACGCAAGTTCTAGGTAAAGGATCTGTGGCCATTGCTCTTGGATGGAGGTGGGAGACTGTCCACAGGCAGTGGTTGTGAATTTGAGAGTGTATATGCCCTGAGGAACAGCCTTCTTTTTTAAAAATTTTTTTATTAAGGTATGATTGATATATACTCTTATGAAGGTTTCACATGAAAAAACAATGTGGTTACTACATTTACCCATATTATCAAGTCCCCACCCATACCACAATGCAGTCACTGCCCATCAGTGCAGCAAGATGCCAGAGATCCACTATGTCCCTTCTCTGTGCTACACTGTCAGGAACAGCCCTCTTATAGGTGGCATGGTCAACGTTTACCCAGCCCTGGACTCTCAGTTCTTGCTTTTTATTCACTTCTTTATTTGGAATAAATATATTCACTACTCAGCGTCTCTCTGCTTTTAGGAATGTAAAGTGGGCTTTGGAAAGACAGGCAGTGCAGAGTAGGGAAGGTAATAACTGTTCAGGGATTTTAGAACAAGTGCTTGGGAAGGCAGACCAGTACCCTGGGGGTGGGAAGAGGTGGGGACTTGAGTTGAGCCTAAAGGAATTCACCAGGAAGGTGACAAGAGAAAGGATGTTCCTGGCAAAGGACACGGCATACATAAAAGTGTCAAGGCCAGAAAGGGTGTGTGATATTCACGAGGTGTGTGGAAAGTAACAGGAAATTGGGAACAGTTTGCTGGGATCCATAGTGGGGGCCAGTGAATGTTCCAGGTTATATGCTTTTGTGAGTGATATATCTGGGACACTTGTGATTCCCAAATGCAGGAGTACCAATTATGCATCTAGTTTTCTTCGTTATATATATCACAAGTGGAGAAATTTGAAGCCGCTGAGGCTGGTTGGGTTTGTAAGGTTTGGCCCAGTGACTCATTCTTGTGCACCATTCTCTTGGATCATGGGATTAACGTTTTATCAGCCACACGTAGTTAATCTGGAATCACAATCAGACACACAATGTCAAGATGGTGGGTCAGGGCCTTGTTTTAACAGTGAAGTTTGGGAGGGATCCTTTGGGGTGGGATTGGGTGGCTATAGGCAGTACACCTCTAACTGCTGTACTGTTGGTTTGCAGACCTGCTTCGGATGTTCTTTGATACTCTGTACGATGAGGACGTGGTAAAGGAGGATGCCTTCTACAGTTGGGAGAGTAGCAAGGACCCAGCTGAGCAGCAGGGCAAGGGTGTGGCCCTTAAATCTGTCACAGCCTTCTTCAAGTGGCTTCGTGAAGCAGAGGAGGAGGAGTCTGATCACAACTGAGGCACTTGGAGCCCCATGGACACTTGGATGGCCCAGCCAGCCGCCTGGACTGCGGTGGGGGTGGGGGTCGGGGGTTGGCAGCAGTGGCGGTGGCAGTGGGTGCCTGTAGTGCGATGTGTCTGAGCTAATAAAGTGGCTGACGAGGCAGGATGGCTTGGGGCTGCCTGGGGCCCCCCTCCAGGATGCTGCCAGGTGTCCCTCTCCTCCCCCTGGGGCACAGAGATATATTATATATAAAGTCTTGAAATTTGGTGTGTCTTGGGGGGGGGCACCACTGCCTGCCCCAGGGGTCCTTTTTTATTTTCTGAAAATCACTCTTGGGACTGCCGTCCTCGCTGCTGGGGGCATATGCCCCAGCCCCTGTACCACCCCTGCTGCTGCCTGGGCAGGGGGAAGGGGGGGGCACGGTGCCTGTAATTATTAAACATGAATTCAATTAAGCTCACTGCCTCCCTGTTTTATGGCCTGCTCCTTCTGGAGAAGGGGTATGGATAGGTGGGCAGCCTTCTTTCCAGAGCTGGCACTTTACAGCATGCTCCCTGTAATCTGGCACCCCTCTTGCCTCTGCCCCTGTCCATGATTAAGGGTTTGGGAAATGTCTTTTCCTGGAGGATTGTACCCATGAAGTGAACATGGTGGGGTGCCTTCTTCGTTAGGGGAGAAAGGAGTCAAGAAGCTGTAGGGTACCTAACAGAACACTTGCTCATCTTGCACTTCTACCAGAACGTGATCCATACCCGTTAGTAAAAGCCCTGGGTTCCAGGCTTTTTATGGGTGGAGAAACCCTTAAAAGATGGCATCAGAGTCCATCTGCAAATGAGGGGACTGGATGCGGTGAGGTTTACTGAGCCCATACCTGGTGACTGGCTGCCTGCGCCCAGTGAGTACCTGCCTAACCTGCCTTCGGGATCGCTCTGCAGTCTGGCCTAGGTAGAGAGAGGTCGAGGTTTCTGTGCTTAGTGGCCGCCCCTACGTGCCTACGGCGGTTTCGCCCCGCCCTCTTTGGATGGTGACGCGGGCAGGCACGCCCCCGCGCTAACGTCATCGGCCCGCTTCCCTCTCCGGGGAGCGGCGACGGACGCGCGGCTACCACCCCCTCCCCTCTCACAGGCTCCCCTCCCCAGTGGCGGCCGCGGCCCGACCCTCCCAAGGCGATGGCCCAGGCCCCGAGCGCGGGCTAGTGTGCCTGGGTGCCCGGCCATGGGCTGTATCGGCTCTCGGAGCCCGGCGGGTCAGGGTAAGAAGCAGAGGACGGGCACGGTCTGGGGAGTCGGGCTGCGGCTACCCGGTGCGCGGGCCGCGGGCGGGCGGGGGCCTTGAGGAGGGGGCCAGTGTCGGGAGAGGGAGGAGCTTGCACCAGGGAGGCGGGCCAGGCAAGAGGAGGGAGCCGGCCGGAGCGAGGAGGGGGCTAAGCTGACTTGGGTTCGTCTCCATGGTCTGCCTGCCCTGGCTTTGCAGGGTTAGACTTGTGGTATTTCCGCCTGGATTCCCACCGCCGCGGGTGGCAGGAGGCGCACAGCCCAGGGAGGGCTGGTCAGTGTTCTCCAGCCCACGGCTACAGGCCTTGCTTGCCCACTCACACTCACCGTCCTTTGCCTACACCCCTCCTCTCACGGTCCTGGGAGTGGCCCTGTGCTGGGAATCTGCCTCTCTTAGCCGTGTCCCCATCCCCTTCAGGAGGTAGCCTGCAAACGCTGGCCACGCACCCTACCAGGGAGTTTTGGCTAAAATTTAACAACCCCCTTCAGAGTTAGCTGGTTGATGAAGGGGACTGAGGTCCAACTTGAGGCACCTGTGAGCACCTAAAATCTCCTCTCATCTCTTACTTGTTTTAGTTCCCTTCCCCCAGTCCGAACAAAAACAAAAGTCACCTACCCTGTGGAAGGAAAGAGTTGCCCAGAGAGAGGCCATCAGGGCTTCCTTTCCACAACTACTGATCCTTGCTTGGTTACCAGGGACGGTGGTGCACGCTGGGGCCTGGCAGTAGTTCTGTGCATCTGAGGTTGGCCCGCCTACTTTACTCCAGCGCCATGGATTTTTCCAAGCCTAAGGTCAGCCAGGCAGAATCTTGTGACACTGAGGTTCTGGGTTTAGAATGGGTCCTGGGCTTTCAGGGCAGGTGGTCAGTCATACAGGCCTTCAGTGTGTTTTGGTACTTGAGGTTCTTTGGAGCTAAGACGCTAGCTGAGATTTGTTCTTTCCTTGGTTCCCAGGAGGAATTCTGGGATTTGTAGTACTAAATTAACCTCATGGCTTTTGCAGCTGAGAAGCAGCAGGCTGCTCTGATCCCTGTGGCCCTGCTAAGGCTTGGAGTTCAGGAAGTCATTATCTCTCGTAGTCAGGGGAGAGTTTGGCTGACCTCAGGACTGGCCTTGAGAGCCCTGGTTAGGTACCAGCTGGGGGCCAGGGATGGCCTGTAACCTTGTGTCTTCCTTCTGGTCGGTAGCATTTCTGGGGACCACCAGCTGGCTGAGGCTCAGGGACAGAGACGGCTGCTCCAGCTAAAGGTCAGTTGTGTGTATACTGCCTGTTGGCACTGTCTAGGGGATGGGCCTCAGCATCCTGAGCTCCAGAGAGCACGGCTGGGCCCCTGGCACTCCCACCTCCTCAAAGCCATGAGGCAAGAGTGTTCTCCTTATGTGACTAGGCACAGGTTCCAAGTGGGGAGGGGACTGGCTCAGCATCCGGAACCAAAATAGGAATAGAACTGGGAGCTGAGCCTGGAGCGGTTCTGGGCTTTGGTTCTCCGCATCAACACAGCCAGCATGCCTATGATTTCTGTGCTGGGCAAAATGTTTCTGTGGCAGCGTGAAGGGCCTGGAGGACGATGGACTTGTCAGACAAGTCGCAGAGGTGAGACCAGGGTTTGTAGATGTGATCTGGAAGGTGATGGGAAGCTGAGGGGTAAGGTGCTCAGGTGGCAAGAGGAAAATTACTCTGGCTTAGTTACTGGGAACCAGGCTGAAACAGAAACAACCAGGATGGGGCCAGACAAGGCATCAGGCAAAAGCCTTTAGAAGACTGGGGCAAAAGTCAGAAAAAATCATGCGTTTGTCAGAAAAGAAGTGTAAAGAGCTGCACACCAGCCAAGGCTGGAGAGAGGGAAGAACCAAGAGAAGGCAGGCAGTAAGCCTGCAGGGTCCAAGGTGGTGGTGGGGAGAGGACAGTGATGGTGGTGGTGGAAGGATGCCTTGTGCCTCCCAAGAGGAATGGGTTGGCTTAGAAACCAGAGAAGATCCAGAATTTGTTGAAGTTTAGGTTTCATTCTTAAGGTTTTGATGGCAAGATGTATCCATAAGAGGAAGGTGGCCAGGGGGCTGCCACAAAATGACCCCAAGGGCCTGAAGGTCAGGACTGTGGGATTGGGGCTTTCAGAATGGTGAAGAGCACCAGGTAGTTGCTGATAATCTGCGAGGTGGGGGAGGGGTGTGGATAAATGATACGACAACACCGAATGAAAATGGGGATCTTGGGAGAAGTGAGAGCCCAGGTGAACAGCCTTTCCCCCACCCTTTAGTGGCCTCGGACCCTGCGTGGGCTGTGGAGTGGATCGAACTTCCTCGGGGCCTCTCTCTGTCTTCCTTGGGATCTGCTCGGACCCTCCGAGGTTGGAGCCGGTCCTCCCGCCCTTCCTCCGTGGACAGCCAGGACTTGCCAGAGGTGCTGGGCCCCTGGTGTTGGTAGGGGGAAGGGGGACCGCATTTATATGAAGGGTATCTGTAGTTCCCACCCCCGCCTCAGCAGCCAGCTTCTTTCTGGCTCCCTTTTCCTGTGAGCGGAGGCGCTATCCGGCTGGCGGGGCCCAAAGCCGCCCCCGCGCCGGTCTGCTCTGCCCGGCGCGGTGCCAGCGGGCTGGTTTCGCTCGCGCTTTCGGCGCTGACGTCAGCGCATCCCGGGCCGTATCCCAGGAGACCCTGTTGCATGGTGATGGGTTGCCAGGGAGACATACACCTTTTCTCTGGGCCTCGGCCGCAGCTGCGCGGAGCGCCCGCTCGGATGGCGACGCCTAGGGACAGGAGGGAGAGGGACGGTGAGCAAGCCAGGAAACACCCTGCAGGTGCTCCTCCCTCAGGCCTGGCCGGAAGCTACTGGCACCACCCTAGGGGGGGCACTGTCAGCCAGGTACTGACGGGGAGGGATAGAGGCGTTGGCCTAAGGTCTAGAGACAGGTGGAGCCTCTCTTGTGAGGGGTGGGAACGGGATCAGGAGAGCTAGGCAATACCGGGGAGGGGGCGTGTGCCTCCGACGTCATTCAGTCATTAAGGGAAACATTTGCTGGGGCTTACCCGGGAGCACTGAACCAGGTGATGGATGGAGGTGGGAACCCAGGTCACTCAGCCTCGGGCTCTGCCTGTCCTGAGAGCCCTCAGGAGAGATGCAAAGGCAATGTTGGGGGTGGGGAATGGGGACTGAAGAAGAGAGAACTGTGATTTGAAAGCATAATTGGAGGGGGCACTTGAGTCAGGCCTTAAATGATAGGGAGCATTTTGTCAGGCTAGGATAGCATTCTTAGCCCAGGGGAAAGCTGGGTTCCTTTGCCTGGAGGCAGGAGGGCTGCTTGCTGACATGGTGAAGTGGGATTTTACTGGGCAGAGATCAGTGGTGGATTGTAAGCAGTCCTGGAAGGAAGCAGGGGCCTCCTTCACAGAGTAGGTTTTTTCAGTGCCTATCTGTGAAGCTTTGACTTCATTGGACAGTGGAGGAGCCTAGAAAAGGTTTCCTATAGGGACATGTTGTGACCAGTTGCACTCCAGGAAAATTATTTACCTTGCCTTATTCATTCAGCCTATGTATTTTGAGAGAGTACTGTGTGCCAGGCGCTGTGCTAAACACTGGGTGTTGAGGTCACAGCAGTGACCAAAAGAGACCGAATTCCTTAGAGAGCTAAAGACCAGTGAGGGAGACCAACAGGAAAGGACCAAGGAAACACATGAAATAGGCCATAATTACACACATGGGGTCTGTTGATAAAGGATGGTGACTTTTACAGAGGGAGAAGGGACAGCTGGTAGGGTGGCCAGGAAGGTGCCTCTGGAGAAGTGATTTCAGCCAAAAACCGAAAGATGAGAAAAAGCCAGCCAGCCAAGGGAAGTGGGGAGAGGAACACTTACATACACAGCATTTTTGGCTAAGAAAGTAGTATAGGATTGGAGGAGCTTGGGGGACCACCACTTGTGCTAATCTTGGCTAGGCGCATTGAGGGCTTGAGGAAGGGAGGGCAGAAGCAATGGGAGTAGAAAGGTTGAGTAAAGTTTAGGGGAGAGTTGATGGTGATGCTGAGGTTTGGAGCCACGCTGCATGGGCAAATGGTTGGTTGGGTAATGCAAAGTAAGGAAGTTAGGAAGCAGGGCCAGATGTGGGGAGGTGTTGGGTTTGGCTTTGGTCATGCTGTTTGTGGCCCTAGTAGGCTCTAGAAACAGCTGGAATGTGGGAGAAGAGGGACAAGGAGAGGACCTGAAGGAAGTCCCTGATGCCATACCCCCCTACTTCCTTTTTCTTTTCAAAGGCCCCACTCCATGGTTATTTCCAACCTGCCTCCTTCCACTCTGAGACCTGGGAAGGTTGGAAGGGTTAGCTGCAGTTCTGCCCTTATGGGCTTCCTGAGTCTCCATTACTCCTTGGGAGGACATAGTTTGCAGATCCTGGCTTCTTATATATCCTAGCAGCTATATATATGCTGCCCTGGCATCTCTTCCCAGCTCCCATTTCTCCTTGATGTCTTGGGTGGAGGTAGGCATGTGTGGGGATGCTGCTGTCAGAGGAGCACTGACCCTCTGGTGCCATTACCTAAGGTGAATGTTGGAGACACAGTCGCGATGCTGCCCAAGTCCCGGAGAGCTCTAACTATCCAGGAGATCGCTGCTTTGGCCAGATCCTCTCTGCATGGTATGGTATCCGCCCCCTTCTGATTACCCCTGGCCACTCTGTCCTTTCTTCTCCCTTTGCAAATTCTCTTGGGAATTACATCCTGTGAGATCTTGCTGGGATCTCCCTTTCCTCCCTTTCTCAGATAAATCCTAGCCCCTTCTTCCCACTGAAAGGCACATGTGGGAACTACCATCTCTCAGATGCTCCCTGCCCTGTGATGGTAGATGGTGAGGACTCCACCAGCCCTCCCCATTCTGTCCCACCTCCAGGTATTTCCCAGGTGGTGAAGGACCACGTGACCAAACCCACCGCGATGGCTCAGGGCCGAGTGGCTCACCTCATTGAGTGGAAGGGCTGGAGCAAGCCGAGTGACTCACCTGCTGCCCTGGAATCAGCCTTTTCTTCCTATTCAGACCTCAGTGAGGGTGAACAAGAAGCTCGTTTTGCAGCAGGTGAGCAACTGAAAGGGGATCACACATTTGTCATAGGGATGTTCTCTCATCTTGTGCCCAGTGTGGGGGTTGGAGTCTTGTCCTGTCTCCAAGCTGAGCCCGAGTCTTAGCTCACTTTCTCTGCTAATGAACACCGTGTCCTCCCAACAGGAGTGGCTGAGCAGTTTGCCATTGCAGAGGCCAAGCTCCGGGCATGGTCTTCGGTGGATGGTGAGGACTCCACTGATGAATCCTATGATGAGGACTTTGCTGGGGGAGCTGATTCAGGTGAGGGGACATCTCATGCCAGGGCTGCCAGCTGGGGTGTAACTGCTCAATAGGCCTTGTAATGCAGAGTTTGGCCTTCAGAAAGAGAGAGGAGAAGGGTAGACTCTGTCCAGGCAGCCCTTGACATGCCACGGGGAGGAGGGCTGTCTGTGTTCCTGGTGGGCAGTCAGCAATTGGACATGGGAGTAGATGCTGAACCTTCTCTGCCTGTCAGTACAGTCAGCCTTCTAGTCCTGAAAAAGAAAAAAAACCCCTGAGACCTCACTGAGAGCTTCTGTGCAGCCATGTCTCTGGGAGAGTCTGCTGTGCCTTTCCCTCCCCTTTGACTGGCTGTGGGAGCCCACAGTGCAGCAGTGAGCACCTCATAGCGTTGTGGCCCCAGGCAAACAGAAAAGCATGCTGGTCCTGGACTGCCCAGAGGGCCGAGCTGGCTCTAGCTCAGAATCCTCAAATTCCATTAGACCTGTCTGTGGGCTTTTCTCTGGGCCAGTTCTTGCAGAAGGGACCCTGCAGGGTTGTGCAGCTGTGCATGGCCCTCCTTTCATCTTGCATTCCCTGTACCACGTGGCTAATGTCTGTGTAGCTTCTGGGCTAAAGCCTCACAAGCCCCCAACCAGTCATCTCTTTGTCTTTGAAGATTGCCTCCACCCACCTCTACCCCTCCAGCTAATTAACAAATTCTCCAAGGTGGGCAATACATTAGAATAGACTGGAGACTGCTGCCTGTGGTCCAGATGGGACTGATTTGGATGCTCAAGGCCAAGACAGAGCCCTGGACCACAAGCATTTTTGTTTGAGTTCTAAGCCTCTTTGACCCCTCGTATAATGATAATAACTAACATTTATCCAAGGCTACTACTTAACCTGTGCAGGGTCTTTGTGAAAATTAGAAAAAGGCACCCATTTCTCTGGCAGGCACAGCCCCGTGCCAGGGTGGGCTGCTTGGTGAGCAGTGTGGGCTGACTTTCAGTCCTCACAGCCTTGGAAAGCTGCAGGATGATGTGTGGCATCTCTGCTTTATTGCTTTCTTACTGTGTGCTACCCTCTGTTCTTTCAATGACCCATAAGGTTTGTGTATTAGAACTCCCAGGTCACCATTAAGGAAATTGAGGCACTGAGAAGTTAACTGACTTGCCCAAAGTTACCCAGTTCCTCCCCATTATCCCCAGAGCTGTGCCGAGCATGGAGTGGGGAGAATGTGCCTTCTGGGTTGACCAAATGAGATGGGGCTAGTAGGGCTGTCTTTTTTTTCTCTCCCCCAACAGACTTGGCTGGGCAGCTGCCCCTGGGGCCCCACCTTCAGGACCTCTTCACTGGCCACAGATTCTCCCGGCCTATCCGCCAGGGCTCCGTGGAGCCTGAGAGCGACTGCTCACAGACCGTGTCCCCAGAGACCCTGTGCTCTAGTTTGTGCAGCCTGGAGGATGGCTTGCTGGGCTCTCCAGCCCGCCTGACCTCCCAGCTGCTGGGTGATGAGCTGCTCCTTGCCAAACTGCCCTCCAGCCGGGAAAGTGCCTTCCGTAGCCTGGGCCCATTGGAGGCCCAGGACTCACTCTACAACGCGCCTCTCATGGAGTCCTGCCTTCCCTCCGCCGAGGAGGAGCGAGCCCCCTACAAGGACTGCCAGCCGCTTTGCTCACCACCAGTGGGCAGCTGGGAACCGCAGCGGAAAGCCTCTGATGTAGCTGCTTCTGGGGTGGTGTCATTAGATGAGGATGAGGCAGAGCCGGAGGAACAGTGACCCAAATCATGCCTGGTGATGGCATGCGCCCCCTGGCTGCTGCTGGGGGCACAGCCTCCACGCCCAAGTGCGGGTGGAAGGCTTCCAGCGGAGCTCCAAAGCCTAGAGGGCTCCTGGGAGCGCTCGCTCACTCCTCTGTTGTGTGTTTTGCATGAAAGTGTTTGGAGAGGAGGCAGGGGCCAGGCTGGGGGGTGCATGTCCTGCCCCCACTCTTGGGGTTTGCCGGGGGTTGCCCGGGGCCCCTCGGGCATGGCTACAGCTGTGGCAGAGAGTGATGTTCATGTTCTTAAAAACGCCACATACACATTTCCTCCTCAGATGTGAACCCCAAGGGAGGGTGGTTGTGACTGGTCTGTGTGGGGTAGAGTGGGAGGGCGCCTGGCCTCCTCCCATGTTCCCATTCCTCTCTTCTGCTACTTTCCACCTCTGAGTCCACGTGCAGTGCTTGATAGAATCACCCCTATCTGGGGCAGGGGGCAGGGGCTGGCTCTTACCCTCCTGGAGCCTATGGATTGAGCCATCCCCCAAGGTCCCCTTGCCTAACTGGGCTCGTGCTGTGCTTCACCTCTCCATCATCTCTAAATCTTCTTTTTCCTAAAGAAAGAGGGGTTTTGGTCTGTTCTTTCAGTTGGATCTTCTCTGGGAAGCACTGGAATAATGAAAGCATGTGCCCGTCACCCTTTGCCTGCCCCCACCTCAGCCCTTTACCAGCCTTCGGTAGGATGTGCGGTCAGGGTCCTGGCAACACGCTGGGCTACCCCATTCACTGAGTTCTCTTTAGGGTGGAGTTGAGAAGGGATGGCTCTGGTTGCCACAGAGCTGTGACTCTGATGTTCTTAAGAGAGAGCCACAAGGGGGCCACATGGTGGCTGGGCATTTGTCTGCTGATTGCCTGAGTAGGGCAGGAATTGTGCCAATTAGTGAAAGTCATGAGGGAGGAGTGTCCCTCCTTGGGGAGGAATGAGGGTAGTGCCTTTCTTGGCTGAACAAAAGGCCAAAGCTACAGTACTGGGGGCCTCTGCTCCAGCCAGGGTGTTGATGACCAGGCAGTGGGGGTCTCTGTAGATCCTGTACTCTACCAACAGCAGGCTCTCGAGTTTTACAACTTGGGGGTGGGGGGTATGGGTGCCTGCAGAATTCAGAGCCTTGTAGGCTTTGGCTGGTAAGAGGACCCAGGTAAGGACAAGAGCCGATGGGCACAGGCATTCTATATATAAGTGGCTCACTAGGTATTTATTTTGTTCTATGTAAGAATTTGTTTTATTAAATTAATATAAAAATCTTTGTAAATCTATATACATCTGGTCATTGGAGGTTCCAGTATAAACCCATTTTAGTTCTATACTTTTTCCCCACAAAGGGGAACAAAGTCAGGTGACCCCACCCCATGATGCCAGGGCGGTGCTGATCTTCCTGCCCATGGAATACTGGCTGCAGGTTGGTGCCGGGTCAGATTCCACGTAGGATGAACCAGGGGAATCTTGGCACTCCAGGCCTGCAAAGGGGGTTGGGGCTTCAACCTCCATAGGCTGCAGCTGCCTCCCCTTCCCGGAAGGCAGAGGAACAGGAGAGCTGCACGATCTGGGCTCACAGCTATAGCCACTGCCATCCAGGCTGCCCAGTGAGAGCTTCACTGGCACTTGTCGTCGCTGTCAGAAGGGCTGCCTTCCCGGGGGAGGCCGTGGTGGGAGCGGGGCCCCCAGAGTACATGCACCTCAGTCGTCTCTGTGTCACTGCTGCTGGTGGCACTGTCCCGGAAGCTGGCAAGGGGTGGCCGGACTTTCACACCTTGTGCTGTGACAGAGCCCTCGATAGCCTTCCGGAGCTAGACAGAGAATTTTGGATTCAGAGCTCTGTGCTCAGACTCCTCCTCAGCAGTTCCCTGAGGGGAGCTGGACATAAGCCTGCATGCCTTTTCTGGGAGTGGAAGCAACTTTGACTACCATTATCATCTCACCTCCTTTAGGGTGACAATTCCAATGAGTCTGCCAATACTGGTGACATAAGCATGGTCCACTCCCAGCAGTGAGAAGATGGTGTGAGTCTGTGGGGTGGGGAGAAAACACATTAGACCTAATACTGGAGGGGACAGCTCTTCATTATGGGCTGGAGGAGCCCAGGACAAGGTGGGACTAGGGGGAAATAAAAGGAGTGCCACAGGTAGTGGAAGAAAGGGGCAGGACCCTTGGAGGGAAAAATAAAAGAATGTTGCTGCAGCCAGGCCTCAGTAGTTTGATAGTGGAAACCTTTAAGTTGTTATGCTGATGGCGAAATGAACTGGGGAGGGAGCCTTCATCCCATGTTAGAAAGGAGGATGGAAGGGAGAATAGCTGTTCAAATGGTGACATCCAGTGATTGGCCAGGCACAGGGCTACGTCTTTTGTATATTAGCATTTAATTTCAGTACTGTCTGAGAAGTAAGTATACCCATTCTACAGGAGAGGAGGCATGAAGCTCAGTGAAGCAACTTGCTCAGGGTCATCAGTAAGAAGCGACCTTGCAGCCCTAGACCATTTAACATCACACTACAGGAGGACTAAGCATAGCCCCCATTGTCTTATACAGGTATCCAATCAGTCAGGGGTATCCAGGAGGGAGCTTCCACACCCACCTCAGGGGTATTGGCCCTGAATCTTGTGCCTCTCATCTTACCTAAGTGGCTGATACATGCTTTCATTTGCCCTTAGCTGGTTGGCCCGTATCCCTCCACCCTCACCCCAACACCCCAATCTGATCTTGGCCTGAAGCAGTCTACAGCTCAATTTGCCTTTTCTGGGGTCCAAGTAGGATCCTAGGTTCGGTTAAGATGTACCTTGCAGTCCAGGGGCACAACAGATACCCACACACTCCCATATTTTTCTTGTTTAGGCCCATCCCCCAACTTTTAAATGTAATCATTAAGAGCTCAGAAACTGTCAGCCAGTTCCCTCTGTGAGGCTCTAAGTAGATTTTCTTGGGCCAGATGTCTTGAAAAACTCTCCACTGACTCAGCAGTTCCTGGAATTTTTGGCCTATCATTTATTGTGGTGTGTGGAGTTTACTTGTAAACCTTTTGGCTTAATGTTTGAATTAAAATGGGCACTAATAACTTAGCTTCTAGAGTACCAGTTACTTATGACTCATTGTAATTGTCTTAACACTTTAAAAATATTTTCTAATACACTTGCTAAATTCTTTAGAGAAGGACTTCAGAACTTTTCTGACTTTCTCCATCTAACGCATGACGGTACTTCAAGAAGAGCTAGATGTTCAATTTTAGAATAAGCTTTTCTGTACTCCTTTAATACTTTACCATAATAGTCATGAGTTTAGCAAGTTCCTCCTTGGATCTTACATACTACAAGTTACCTTTAATTTCCTCATCTGACTTCAGAGGGAAACACATCTTTGTAAGACTTCCTGTCTTAATAATCCCTTAGCCTTGTCTTCTCATGGTTTAACAATCTCTCTCATCTTCTCCCAAGGATCCTATTAAACAGTTCCCCTGGATTTTCCTTTCTCCACAATCCTAATTAGGGTGAGCTTCTGGCAGGCTATATGCCTTTTAGGTTTGCAAACCACTTGTCCAGGGCAGACACTAAGCCTTACCAGTCTTCTCTTTGAATGTACTTACCATTCTCCCTGACTTCCTTGCCATCCTCACAGGACAGGGATGCAACATTCTGCTTTCTGCTTCCCTTCCCTCCAACTTTGTTCTGCCATCATAAGAGCTTTCTGAGACTTGAGTTAGAGCCCAGACTTCCCAGAATGGTTAAATCCAGCCACACATAATCACTCATCCTTTTCTGAAACATCCATTTCTTCCACACTTCAGCTCTTCTCTCCTCACACCATCTCTAAAGTCCCCTATTGTTCACCTCTCAGTATAAGTAGTAGTAATTCATACTATTGAACGATGTACAAGGCACTGTTCTAAGTATCATGCATCAACTCCTTTAATCCAAAGAAAACCCTATCTATGGTAAGGAAAGTGAGCACAGAGGCTAAGATATTTGCCAAGGTTGCACAGCTAGCCAACACCTGGCTGACTGAGGATTTGGGCTCTGCCAGTCTGGCCTACTGTCAGCATGCCAGCCTTACCCCTCCACTCATTGCTTCTGTGGAGGTGGCCTCTAAATGAGTGAGGTACCCAGCTGGTATAGTGATCTTCAGTTGCACAGGTTCCTACACAATCTCCAGTGTATTTTCTCTCTATGAATGTTCCCCTCCTGAACTTAACTGGACTACTACTTTGTGATTCCTCAGGCCTGCAAGGACATTTTAACTTCTTTTCTTATATGTTTTCATCACTTCAGGTCTTTGTACTTTTGTTAATTCACTCCTCAAAGGCTTCTCCTCTGATTTTTTAAGTTTGTAACAAACACCTACTTTGTTCTTTTCCATTTCAATTTAATTAGACATCAGGGAGCCCATTGGAAGGCTTGAACATCTTGGACTTGGGAATAGTAAATTGATAGGGAGAGGGCCAATATGACCTTCTGAAAGAATCCTGGGATTGGGGCCAAGAAATCTGGGCCCTGGGCCTGATTCTGCTACACTGACTCAGGCAAGTGACCTCTTCACTGTCTCAGTTTCCTGTGTATTAAAATGGTTAAATCCATAGGCTTTGGGTCAGACCATCTTGGATTCCTGGCCTGGGTACTAGCTGTGTGATTGAGCAACTTGCTTAACCTCTCTGCATCTCAATGATTCTCAAACCTCATCTATAAAAACTGGAATATCACGTTATTGATCTTATAGTCTGGTTGAGGATTAAACATATGAAGAGTTTGGCAAGTGCCTGGCACATAGAAGTCACACAAAAAATGTCAGCATTATCATCATCATCATCATGGGAAATATGAGGACTAAACATTACGGAAAAGCTTTAGAGGTCTTACTAAGAAAGGTTTTAAATGAAAGTCCATGTACTCTCAGGTCTGTCTCTTTCTTTTCTTGCAACTAGTTCCCCACTGACTTTGAGGTCTTTACCCTGAGGCTTGTAAGTTCCTTTATGAGCTTTTGCTTTTTTGTTTCTTTGTCCCCTGTCTTTCCTGCCCCAGCCTTGTTTTTCTGAGCTAGGCCTGCTCTTAGGCACAGCTTGTACCTAAACTAGTTGCCCAAGCTGCAGACCTTGGGATTAGTCCCCCTGTGTTCCCCCTGCCATGCCTCAGAGGCTTGTGCCTTAAAATTGTCAACAATTTAGTTAAAAAACACTTGGTTTCTGCCCTAGCAGCCTGCTGGGTATGCCTGCCCTCCCTGCCTTCCCTTAGAAGCCTGAAGGTGCCCAATGAAGCTGCCCCATCCTGGGAAGCTCCTCAGGAGGCAGACTTTCATAGAGGCCCTGCCTTCCCTTAGTGTCAGCCTCCCCCCCTCAGCCCAACTTGTTTTATTTCTGTTTCTGCGGGCTATTTTGCCCTTCTGCTGAGCTGTCTTCCTGTGTCCCTACCAGTTTTCCTTTGGCCTACATTAAGTCAGACTTTCTGGGGTCTGACATTCCAAGCCCCCCACTGGGTGTTTCTCATCTGTGTTTATCTCTTCTCTGTAGTGTCCCCACCCCTACTTGGATGTTTGTTAGCTTGTTTATTCGATTTTCTTATCCTGCCTGTTTCTCACCCATTTTTTTCAGCGTGGGTGTTTCTCCTTGTTGGGCCCTGGCAGCCTCCCACTAGCTCTGACCCTTGCCTGGCCTTCTGGCTTACACCCAGCTCAAACTCTGTCTCTGTTGCTACTTTGGTCCAGAGTTCCCTGGGGCAAAGCTGAGCAGAGGAAAAATGATGCCTGACTCCAGGGTAGGCAGGAAGAGGCTAAGAGGCCCTGGCTCCCCACCTCCCATCACTTTAGGTATTATGTTTGAAAAACATCTCAGCACAGAGCCTGCATCCTGCTGTCCCGTTTTTCTCCACTAGCCTGAGTCCAAACTTGTAGGAAGACCTGATTCCTACCTTGGCTCCCCAGAGCCCAGCTACAGGGCCACCGGCCCTACCTTGTGCAGAGAGGTCCGCTCCACCAGCTGGAAGGGGGCAGGGTCAATTTTGCAGTCACTGAAGTTGACAGGTTCATCTAGTTGCTTCTCCTCCCACTCCAGAATCTGAGGGACAAGACTAAGAGGCTTAGGGAAAAGGTGCCAATAGCTGCTCTCACCTCCCTGAAAGCTGGCCTGCCCTTTTTCCTACCCCACGGTCCCTCCCATGGGGACAGCAGCCCAGATGATGACTGAACACACCCAGGGAGAAACAGGGTTCAGAGTCCAGTCACACCTTACCTCTTCAGGGGTCATCTCGCCTTCTAGGTCTGAGTTGCTCTAGGAGAGAGGGAGGGAGGTTGGCAGCCAGGGGCAGGGCGCAGGTGAGTGTTCCCCACCCCCAGCCCGGGGGAGGTCTAATCGCCTAGACCCTGGCCCTCCCTAGTGCTCCTGAGCTGCAGGAAGAAAGGGAGCACTTACTGCCAGGGAGATTCGGACCCGCTTCAGCTTGCGCTTGTCACACGATTCCAACTTCTCCAACTTTGTTAGGGCCAAACCAGAGAGAAGAGGAGTTGATGTTACAGGGAGGGGTAAGTGAGGGGAAGTGGTGGAACCCCTGAGGAAGGGCACACTGCAGGGACAGAGGTGATATCTGAGAGGCCCGAAGGGTGGGGAAAATAGAGGCAGGCACTGCAGGGTTAATGGAGAGGTGGTCTCAGCGTCAGAGAGAGAACTGGAAGGAAAGAGTCAGAGAGGCTCCAATCACTCACCTCTGAAGCAGCCTCGGAGGGTGGACTGCCACAAAAGAGGCTCCTGAGGGCGATGCCTGCCTGCTCCACATTCCCTGTGTTCCCAAACAGTGTCATTTTTGAGGAAGGGGACTAGGAGACGTGAGGAGGCTTAGGGTAGAGGTGTCCTGGTAATACCCATGGCCCATCTGGGCAGCCTTTTAGCTGGGAAGTGCTTCAGCAAAAAGGTTGGGTAGGGACCCTAGTGGCCTCAGGGGCCAGGCTCCAGCTCTGCCTGAGGATGGAGGGGAGGTGTTAGTGGGCTCACCTGTGGGACTCTCCCCAAGATTCATGGTGTTGCTGGGCCCCCTCTTGAGAGCAGGCTTCAGGGGCTTCTGAGTCTCTGCCTGGGCTGCAGGGAAGCCCGAGTCCTCTGTGTTCACCTGCATGGGCAGGAAGGGGCTGGTGATACTACGGCTCCAGACTACTTCTGTTTTGCCTTCCCAGTCAGTCTATGCGACATTTAGGAAGTCTATGTGGCTGTGGGGCTTTTCCCCTCACCTGGAAGCAGACAGAAGTCTCAGGACTGGTGGGACTCTCCTGATCTGAATGCGGAGAGGTCTGGGCAGCTCGACGCTCCTGCACGTACTGCCGCCGGTGGGCTGGGCTTAGCTGAGCTGCTAGCAATGCCACCACCTGTGAGCGCTCGATGGAGCCCAGGAGGATCATGGACTCTGGAGAGAGCAGGTGGGAGGACTCAGGGGCCAGGGGTAAGGCCCTCATATCCTCCTGGCTTTCTCTCACACCCCGAGGGAGGCCTTGGACACAGGCTACACACCAGAGGGAAACCCCTGGCTGGCAAATGTCGGACCATTCCTTTTGGAACCAACAAGCTGGTCCTGAGCTCCTGTTCCTCCCTCCCTGACCAGTGGCCCTAGGAGATGCCCTTAGCACCTGGGCCCCCTCCTGGTCTCACCAGGGGACTCTACCAGGGCCAACACACGGCCCTTGGTTCTGTGCAGTGCCAATTGCAGGTCACGGAAGGTGCAGCTGAGGGCCACATGGGGAACATCTCGCACCATGATGTCCTCCACTCGTACGCGGTACTGCCTGGAAGCAGAGAGAGGCACTTGGTCTATGGTCAGCTTAGGGAGGGTAGCCCAGAGCACTGCCAGCCTGGGGTCATAAGGAAGGCCCCAGAGCCTCTGGGGACAAGGGCAGCTCTGGCCATGAGGGAGCATGGTGGCTGGTCTCCCAGCTTCCGTGGGAGTGGGTCCTAGGATGCCTTCTGTCCCTCACCCATTCCCCCCTTATCACCCGGCCCTCCATACTGGTGGCGGCCCCAGCCCAACTCAGGCAGATAGGGCAGTTTCTTGATTCGGATGATGCTGTCATAGAGTGAGGGCTGTAGGCTCTGAGCAACGGCGTTGGCCAGGATGACGGCGATCATGACGGGCAGGATGTGGGCGATCTGGCCTGTGAGCTCGAACACAATCACGGCCGTGGACACTGTGTGTGTAACTGCTCCTGCCAGTGCAGCTGCCCCTGGAGACAGCCACCCTGACTCTTCATGATGCCCAGGCCCCAGATAACCCTCTCCACCCAGGGACAGTCCAGTGGGGCCCTCAGGACTGCCCAGCAGGTCTTGGGGACTGGGTTTCGGCATCTGAGGGAAGCCTACTTTGTGCCAGCAGGGGGCACCAAACCCTCAAACCCTGTGGCTTGGCCCAGGGGTCTTCCAAGACAGATGGGGAAGGACCTGGAGCACTTACCCACCACCGCGTAGCCCCCAGGCACAATCCTGTAGGTGCTGCTGTCTGTGTGAATCCCATCTGGGAACCAGGCAGCCATGCTTTCGCCCACCAGACGCCCAAATGCTGCTCCTTCAGGGAGGAGGATGGGAAGAGAAACAGGTAGAGGGGGAGGGCTGGGGTACTAGGAAGAAAGAAGGTGAGAGGGGAGGGGAGGGGCCAGTGGGTCATTCAATACAGGGGACAGCCCTGTGGGGGTGGGGGTGGGGCTGGGGATGGACCAAAACCTGCTTCCAGGCAGAGAGGAGACAGCAAGGAGGTGGCTATAGGGTGGGAAGGGTACAGGCTGGGAGAACAGGCAGCTAAGAACTCACCAATGACAAAGACAGGCATGAAGGCCCCGCAGGGCACTGGGATGGTGGTGGCCAGTGCAGACATCCAGAACTGCAGGTAGGAGGCAGTTCAGACAAGTAGAGGCAACCCCTGGTCCCAGCTCCACCCCGAGGGACCTACATTTCTTACAGTCAGGCACGAATGTCCCACCTATCTCAGAATCTCCTAGAGGTAAAGGGAAGGGGAAGGGCTCCAGAACCAGATGGCTCAGGTTCAAGTCCTCTTCTGCCATCCAGCTCTGTGTCTTGGGCCAATTTCTTAACCTTTTGTGCCTCGACTGCCCATCTTTAAAACAGGGGTGCTAAAGGTACCTTTCTCATAGCATTGTCGTGAGGCTTGGAGGAGTTAATATACGCAAAGTGCTTAGAACAGTGCCTGGCACCCTGTAAGACTATGTCATTGTTAGATGTCCATATGTAAGGAGCCCTACCTTCATGAGAATGAAGATGACCAGGGTGAGGAAGACGTTGGCACGTGGTGGGCTCCAGGCCTGTGAGGTTCCAGGTGGCTCTAGCTCTTCCACCAAGCCCTGGCGGACCCATGTCCGGTTGTCAAACAGAGTGACCAGTGTCTCTTTCTGTGAGAGCTGTCGGGGAACAGGAAGCCTCAGGCTAAGGAACAGGCAGGATAAAGAGAAGGGGCCAATAGGAGAGGAGGGGGCTCTTGCCTTCAGAAGAGAGGTATCTCAAGGGAAAACCCAAGTTCCTGTTCTGCCTGGAGTTACCTGTCCAGCCATGAACTGTCCAAAGCCAGGGGGAAAGGTCAAAGTGGAGATGAGCAGGGTCACCAGAGCTGGGAAGAGCAGGCGTCTAGAGATACAGGTTTCACAGCATCAAACATGGGTGGTGCACCTATTACTGGCTGGTGATAGGCTGGGTGCCCTCACATACCTCAGGGCTAAGGTCCCAGTAGAGCCTTGGCCCTTACAGAAAAATACACAGCTGTGAGAGAAGGTCCCCTTTGCGGTTCATGGTATCATGGCCCAAAGGGGGGTGGCCATCTGGGGTACCATGAGTCCAAATGCCTTTGTGTTGGCTCTGGCCTCCCTGTGTGGGCAGCAGGAGGTCCATCCCCCTAGCCCTCTCTTGGATGCCTCTGAGCTGTGACTCCTCCCCCTGCTCTCAGAAGCCCCTTGTGGGAGAGTGTGGAGAAGGTTCAGTCTGTTTCTCTCTGGTGACTTAGAGTGAAGATCACTGTCTGGGGAAGCTGGGATCACTCATGAAGTTGACCAAATGTGCCACAGGGAACAGGTTCAGTGGCCTGTCCTTTCCCTGAAAGATGTCAGTCCCAACAGAAGTCACATCTCAGGATCCTCACTCCCAATTCTCAGGGTCACTACTGAGAGCTGTGCTCTGGAGTTAAAAAAAAAATTCAACCAACCCCATGATTTCCAAGGGGACAAGGCCCAAAACTTCTCCAGCGAGCACTGCTATCTGGGCCAGGCTGAGGGCCTAAGGAAGCTTTAGTCTTGATCCAAAATGCTCTCTGCCACTGACTGAAAACTCAAAAGTGCCAGTTTTCAAGTAATTCATATAAAAGTCAAAATGTTCAATTAGCTGGAAGGCACCATTGGCTGATTTTCTCAATGAAGCACCTGTTTTTGACTGGGCTGCTATTTGCCATCTCACCTGTCACTGGCCCTCTGACCCCACCGTGACCCTTACACAACCCAAAGAGGTCAGAGAGGAGCCCAGAGCCAACTCACTTCTTCATGAGGAAGCGGTTGATGGTTTTCTGCTTCCGCATCACCTGGACAATCTTCCGGTTCAGGTACACAAAGAGTGCTCCCCCAAAGCCACTAGCAATACTAGAGAAGGAGGAAGCACCAGGGTAAAGGAGATTTGCCCTCCTTTACCTCCTCTCTCCAACACACCCCAGCTCCCTCAGCAACTCACCCGATGACAGCAAAGGCTGGCAGCTCCTGGAGGTCAAAGGGGAAATCAAGCCGGAATCGGGTTTTGAAGAGAGCTGTAATGGTCTCTGAAAGGAAGGCAGAGTAGCAGAGTGAGGCAGGTATAGCTTCAAGAGCCCCCAGCTGAGCCATCTCAGGGGCTTCCCTCATCCCCTGGGGACCCCACCTTCATCACGGTTCCACACCGCTAAGACCCGGAAGATGAAGGCACTGAAGGTGGCAGCAAAGAAGCCCCGCCAGTAGTTCCGCACAGCGAAGAAGGTGGAGGTAACCTCAATGCTGAACAGGACGCCTGTGAGGGTGCAGGGGACAGCACCACTTGAGGCCTGGGCCTGGCTGAAGGACTCAGGTGAGGGGGGCAAAGCAGGCGAGGCTGAGGGCAGGGCTGAGGGCTGGACTGCCTGCTGACCTCCGATAGGTGCTGCGAAACAACAGCCCACTCCCACTGCACAGGCAGCGGCCAGCATCTCTGTGTTCCGGGATTCATTCTGGCAAGATGAGTGGAAAGGGGAGTCAGCTTAGGCTTAGCAGCCCATCCCTTCCCTCTGCATACCTCCAGGGTCCCCCTTACCTCATAGATGCCCCCAAAGAGGGAGAGGAATTTGCTGAGCAGGGCAGCACACATACTTGCGATATGCACAAAAGGGCCCTGGGAGGTGGGGACAGGCGGTGAGTGGGGATGGGGCACACCCTGACCTTGGCCTGGCTTCCTCCCCTGGGAGGGACTGCTTCAATACCTAACTTGCAGTTACCTCTTTGCCAAGGGGCATCCCGCTGCCCAGGGCACAGGTCAACCCGATGACCTTGGCTACAAAGGTCTTGAGGGTGAGGTATTCTTTCAGCACCACCCCCCGCAAGATGGTCTTCATCTCAGGGATGCCAGACCCTGCGAAGAGCAGGAGAGTTCCAGGGGAGTCATTTGATGTGCCTGTTTCAGAAGTTCCCATCTCTGCCCTCCCCTTCTCTCCTACTGTACCGACAGCCTGTGGGGCCAGGATCTGTGTGAAACCAGCAGAGAAAGTGATGAGGACAATGGGGTAGGTGACCCAGGCCAGGTACTGGAGCAAGATGCTGGTGTTCAAGCCCCGAGACATCCACTGCTGAGCTGTGGGGAGAAGACACACCACCGAACCACTGAAGTGCATACCCAGGCCTGGCCTGGCCACTGGGACTTACTGATAGGATAAGCTGTCCCCAGGAACATTGCACAGAGCCTGGCACAAGGGGTAGGGAGGGGTCTGAGAGGGAGGGCATTCACTGGGACACAGATCCTACTCCAGGTAAGAGGGTCAGTTGCAGAGGGGAGGCAAGAAGCTGTGGCCTATAGAACGGCAGTGATTATGCCTGACATTGGATAGTCAGGCTGGCTGGGGAAAGTGATCAGTGGCCAAGTGGCCAAGACACTTGGACAAGTGTGGCATGGAGGAAGCAAGTTGCCTTTTCCCGTCCTCTCCCGCCAGCCCTTGTCCTCACCCTGCAGACAGGCGGCGATGGCATAGTCCATGACCCAGCTGACCAGCGCCATGAGTAGCCCCAGCAGGACCAGGAAGATCCAATCTTCACCAACCCTGGACACTAGGAACTTATGGCAGTGCACGGAGCAGACTGGGAGCAGGGAGGGGAAGAAGGGAGAGGCTGGCATCAAAGTGCTCCCACCCTTTCCCCCCTAGCCCCCCAATGGGCAACTCTAATAGCCTCTGTCCCTCTCAGCACAGCATAGCTAGGTCCCCTGCCGCAACCCAGTCTCACTGCGGCATCGGGCACAACGGCTCTGTCCATATTCCAGGAGCTCTGGGGGAGCCCGAGGGGAAGGTGGACCCCTCCAAGACTCAGTCCCTGCCAGGCGGATCCGAGCAGCTTCCTCTTTGGCAAAGGCCCCAAGGTCTTGAGTATATCGTCCATACATCTGAGCAATAGGGAAGGTGGGGTATTAGGCTGAGCAGGGAGAGGGGAGTTCTCCTAGGGCCTTAACTCCCCTTCCTCCAGCCCCCACATTACATACCCCTTCTTGAACCCACAGCTCCCACTTTGGCTTGGGGTATGGGAACAATGCACACTGCAGACTGTGGGGGCTGTCCTGGCCAGAGTGCTGGGGACAGCCAAGGTACAGAGACGCTGCTCTGGGGGAGGCAGAATAATCAGTTCTCTGCTCACAGGCCAGGAGGGAAGCACTGAGGAGGTGTGGGAGGGAATGCCCCAGAGGAGGAAAAGATGGAAAAACCTAAGGCAGTCTGAAAGTGGGAGGAGGGAAGGTCAGAGAATAAGGGATGTTCAAGGGCATACGGGTAACAATGAGGGCCTCAGGGAGCTGGGGGCAGCTGAGTGGGGCCCAGGAGCAGGCGGGGCCCCAATCCTTACCACGTTCCTGCTGGGCCCATGGCCTGTGACCAACTCAGCTGCACCCCTGCCACCCACCCTAATCCCCTTGTCCCCATTCTCCGGTCCCCCACCCCCTACCAGCTTGCCAGCCCAGCCAGGATTGGAAAGTCTCAGGGTGGGTGGAGAGTGCCCTCAGTTCTCCCTTGGTGGCCTCATTCTGGAGATGCCCTGAGTCCAATGGTGGGTTGGGGGCCAACAGAAGCTGGTGGCTGGGCTGTGACTGGACGCTGGGGTGCTGGGACTGGAGAGTCCCCCAGCCTAGCTAGACCTGCCAAGCCGGGTGTGTGTTGGGGGGTGGGGAGGAGTAGATTCCGGCTGCCACCCGCAGAGCTTCGGGACACAAAGGGCTCCTGTTGGGGCTGGTGTGGTGGGGTGGAGGGTGGAGGGTGGAGGGAGGGAAAGATAGAGACAGAGAGAGAGAGTGATAGAGAGTGAGGAAAGGGAGGGTAGGGAACCAGAGAGAGAGGAGAGAGAAGGGAAAAAAGCCAGAGAAAGGGGCAGAGAAGGAAAGAGGGAACGAGAGAAAGTAGAATATAAAGAGACAGACACAGCATAGGAGGGGGGAGGTTGAGTGTGTGAGACAGAGAGAGACAAAGGGATCAGAAGGAGAATGGGGAGAGGCTAGAGCAGAGAATGCCCCAGAGAGAGTTTGACCCTGAGAACTTATTCCAGAGATAGACAAGGTGAAGGAGATGGAGATGTGGCTGGTCAACAGATAGACACCATTTTAGAGGCCAGGTGACTGACTTCCTTGACCAATGCCCCCTTCTCAGCCTTGCAGACTGACAGACGCCTCCCACACTATGTGAAGGCTTGCCCCTCCACCCTTGCTCCACCCCCACCCCCACCCCCTCCCTGTTATCCTGTTTCATCCAGCCACTTGCTCTAGTAACTGGGCACCTCCCAGCCTCAGTTACTAAGCTCAGGCCCCCACCGTCTGGACAGTTCCCTCCCTCCCTCCTTCCTTCCTGGGCAAATTCCAGCCCAACCTGGTAAAAAGGAACTATAGGGCCCACACCCCACTGACACAAGAAGGGCCAAAAGACTTCTCAAACATTACTTTACAGTGGTGGCCATGCGTCAACTCAGAGCCCTGGGACCCCTCCTTCTAATGAGGTCAATGGACACCCCTGGGGATGAGGGCTGGATATCCAGAGTCAGTATGGACAAGGTACCAATTCCCACATCCTTTCCTGCTTGACTCATCTTCCGTAAAGCGCCGTTCCCCGGGGTGTCAGGCCACCTTTTTTTCTCAGAGAAGGGACAGAAGAGTTCCTGCCAATGCTGGGGACGGGCTGGGTTTGGGTCTGATCATCCCACACACTCTTGCTTCTATGGCTAGCACAGTGCCGTGCACACAGTGGGGACAGAGGGACCATCTTGGGTGGTGGAGATAGGAGTCCAGAGAAAGTTCAAGGGTGTGAGTGGTGCTGGGGAGACGTAGTGGGGTACTGAGACTTGGGCCCAGATGGTGAATGGGAAGAGCAAAGAAAACGAGCTGGGGGTAAAGGGAAGGACATCTGGGACAAGCATCTGATGTCCTTGTCCTCTGCAGGCTCCCAGTCTCTAACAGAAACCTGCACGCAGCTTTCCATCCTTTAGTCCTCCACCCTCTGAGGCCCTCGGGCCTCAGTTTCCCCAGCTCAGAAGGCTGGAGCGGGGATAGGATAGACCCCCACTTCTCGCGCTTCCCAAGGGTAACCAGGAGCAGCGGTCCCGGAGCGCACTCCTTAGGGCTCGACTCAGCTTCACTTACCAGGGTCTGCTCATACTGCAGCGCCCGCGGCTCCATCCCTTCCGCCGCCGAAACGGCCGCCGCGGCCGCCATCTCCACGCACAGGTCTCTGGCCTGCCGCTGCGGCTCGGGCTCTGGCCCGGACTCGGCTCCCGGCCCGCAGAGCCCGCGCCAGCACCCGCCCGTCCCCGCAGCCCAGGCGGCCGAGTGCGGAGTGCGGCGGGCCCGAGCGGGCGCCGCCGGCGCAGCCTCCCGCTCGCGTCCCCTCCTTGGCGGGCGGGCCGAGGGCGGTGCCCTCCATGAGGCTCCGCCCGCCCGCCCTTCCACCGGGGCCGGGCGGGCAGAGCTGGGGTCTGCGCCGGGGCCGCCTTTCCGGCAGTGGGGAGCGGCAGGGGGCGCTTGGAACGCGCGAGCCCGCACCCCTTCTCCGCGGAGGCCGGGCGCTGACAGGGGCGCCCGGGGCCAGAGCAGGGGGCGGGTCCGCTGGCACGTGTAGGGGCCGGGCCCGGCCGGGTCTGTGGCGCCCAGCGCCTGGGCCGGAGGGGTTGAGATGCCGGGATTCGGTCGGGCCTCGGGCCGGGACTACTCAGCAGTCTAAAGCAGAGTCTTCGGGTCCAGTCTCTCTCTCAGGAGTGGCACCCTCTCTTGCTTCGCTGGAGGGGCCAGCGGCTCAGAGTAAGCCCTGGTTGGACCCCTCTCCTCCGTCTGGAGAAGCAAAGTTAGGGGGACTCGGACGGGGACAACAGGCCCCAGAAACAGGCGCAGGAGGTGTGTTGCTGGGAACTGAGAGCGTCGTCTCACGCATCCCCTCTCTTCCTCCCTTTCCTCGCGGCTCCCCCAGGGAGGTGCACCTGGAGCAACCTGGCCTGCGGATGTGCGGGGGTGGGGGAGGGGAGGGAACAGGATAGGGTGAGGCCCAAGGGAAGGGAGTTCTAGGTGCTGGGGAGGCCGCTTCTGGGAGCGGGCGTTGGGGGACAGAGGTCGCTTCTCCCTGGCAGGGCCCAAGGAGAAATCCGAGTAGCTGCTGACGTCTTGCCGCCATAGGGGAACTGCCTGCTGGGGCTATGCGTTCTCTGTCAGGGTCCGGCGAAGGATAGAGCAGAGGGTGAGGTGGGCACAGGGAGAATGGGCAATGTTAAAGATGGTGTCAGGGGAGGCCAGTGCCCAGGAAACAGGCAGTGTGCGGAGGAAGAGTGCCAGGATGAAGGGGCATGTGGGAGGCAGAGCGGGGTGCCTAGGAGGAGGGGTCAGTGTGAGGAGGAGCCAGCACCCAAAAGGAAGGGGCAATGTAAGACAAGAGCTGTATCTGTGGGAGAGGACAGTGCCAGCATAAAGAGGCATATAGGAGATCAATGTCCAGAGGAAGAGGGTAGTTGTGGTGGTTGGTGGTGGTGGTGGTGGGGAACCGGCAGGACCAAGCAGAAGGAACAATGCTCAGGAGGACAGTGTAATAGGCTTAATGCCAGGCTGAAGGGGCAGTGTGGGGGAAGAGAGTGGAGTCCAGGGGAAGAGGCCAGTGGTGGGGAGGCTGCAGAACCAGGGGAGGGGACAGTGCAGCTTTCCTTTTACCCATAGTGATATCATGGCAAATTCCCAAACAGGACAGACCTGGCTCGGGTGACAGGCACTAAGGCCGATCCGGCCCGGGCCGGCCTGGGGACCTCGGTGCCAGCTAGAGGGGCTGGGCACTGTGCCTTGCCCTGTCTGAATGCTGGGGGGCAGGGTTCTGCCCCGCCAGCTTTCGGCAGGGACTGTGCCCTCTGCGGACACGCAGACCGTCAGGGCAGGAATAGGGCCTGGCTTCTCTGGGTCAAGGATCAAGGTCCCTGGCTGGGATAGGCTCCCATGCATTCCAGTCTTCCGGACTGGTACTCTGAAGAGGGCGTAGTAGAACCTCAGTTGAAAGCGAGAAACCCCGCCACCTTGGCCGGGGGTGGGACCTATCTTGTCCCCGCCCCGGGGGAGTTATCTTGCTCTGACACCCGCCCTAAATACTGAAGACTTTCGACAGCAATCATTCGGGGCGGAAGTTAAGACGCCCCGAGAGGGAGGCGGCGGAAGTGGTTGCGTTATTGCGCGTCCGGGCGCATGCGTTATTCTATTCCTTTGCAGCCGCTTTTCAGTCGCTAGCTTATCACCCACTCCTCTCCTTTTCTCCACGTGAGGGGGTTCGCGTACCCCTCGTCGCGCTCTCGGACCTTCTGCTGCTCTCCTGGCCCCCTCACTATGGCGGGCATCCTGTTTGAGGATATTTTTGATGTGAAAGATATTGACCCGGAGGGCAAGAAGTTTGACCGAGGTAAGTAAGGTATGTAGGGGCGGTTGGTGGGAAGGGGTTAATATCCTCGGGCACACGCCCCTATTTCCCTTGTGTACCCAACTCACGTGGTCCTAACGTAGGGACCTCCTTCAGGAAACATTTTATAGATGAGAAAAGGAAGACTTCGAGTCCTCCCTGGCTTCCATATGTGCCAGGTGCCTGGGTGGTCTTTTCTCATGGTGCTAGTAAACTCTTGGGCATCTTTCTGATCAGTACCCATTCTGTGCGAGGGGATGTACTGTGCATCATATACACACTGTCATACTTATTCCTTTCAGTTGTCTCCATGAGGTATGTGGTGTCTTACTCATTTTTCCCAGAGAGGTTAAGAACGCACCCAAGTCTGTACAGCGAGTAATCTGACTTGGAGCTTATATTGTATTGCCCTCAGGATGTTTAGCTCTTTGTGAAGTCCTCTCTGAATTAGACTTGACTGCTTGGTATAATTCTCTTTATTCTGTCATTGAACAATAACTGTTTTTCCTTGGTGTCTTTTCTTTTGGCTGGAGACTGAGATGTTAAAACAAACACCTGTTTTTACAGTCCTGATAATCCCTTCAGCACAGACCTGGCACAGAAAGGTGAACCCTTTGGATGAATAACTTGACCAAAGTCAGGTTGTTTCTTAATCACCTAGGCAGACCAAACAACCTGGGGTATTACTTGTTGCCAGAGAAGCTTTCATTTTTTTTTTCTGGGAATTCTGTCCACTTGCCATAGTTTTTCTCTCTTTTCATTCTTATGTATCTGGTTTTGATTGAACTTGCATTTCTGTGAGAGCAGATAAGAGGCCTTGGATGCAGGCTGGGTTAGATTGAGTGTTCTATTGTATATAACCCCCCAAGGTGGGGTCTGTAGGGCCTGCCCTGGCCTGGCAATTACCTCTGCCACTCTCTACTTCCCTCCAGTGTCTCGACTGCATTGTGAGAGTGAATCTTTCAAGATGGACCTAATCTTAGATGTAAACATTCAGATTTACCCTGTAGACTTGGGTAAGTATTGAACATAGACAACACCAGGTGGCTTTTTACCATTTCAGCTGTTTTTCATTCTCAGATATTTGACATTATTTTCAGGTGACAAGTTCCGGTTGGTCATAGCCAGTACCCTGTATGAAGATGGTACCCTGGATGATGGTGAATACAACCCCACAGATGATAGGCCTTCCAGGTGAGGGAGTAAAGGAGGGAGTACTTGAAATATACCTGAGGACTAAGTGATATAGAAAGACCTTATTTATGGAATAAATGATTATCAGCAGAATCTGAGTGACTTTAAGGAAACTGCTACACTTAAGTCATACAACCAGGTGTTTACCCAGAGCAGTGGTTACATACTTGTGAGCTGTAGCTATTTGCTGTCTGAGGAAATGACCACTGAGTGACCTAGGCTGGATGGGCCTTGTGTCTTGGGAGGGAGTTTTGTGTGTTGCAAAGGTTTTGGAGCCTCACTGAACTCAAATCTCAGCCCAACCACTTACTCATTGACTAACCTTAACCTCTTCCAGCCTCAGTTTCCTCATCAGTAAAGTGCAGATGGCCATACCTAGCTCAGAGTTGCTGTGAGGACTAAATGACATTGTGTTTAGAAAGTGCCTGTTGTTATAATGCTGGCACTTAGTTACCAGTTATTTTTAAAAGGTTTCCTATCATTCTTAACTATTTTTAAGAATAACTGCCTTTGGTGTTCCACAGGGCTGACCAATTTGAGTATGTAATGTATGGGAAAGTGTACAGAATTGAGGGAGATGAAACTTCTACTGAAGCAGCAACACGTCTGTAAGTTCCACGGTCTTGTGAAAACCCTTGCCAGCCTGTTTGGGTAATTTGGGCCATCTCATGCTTCCTGTGTTGGGTCTGTTTCCCTAAGCATCTCAAACCTAGAGTGGGGGGACCCAGAGATCAGCTGTTCTGGGAAGTGTCCACTTTGAAATACAGTCTGCTCACTTTGCCCTTTATCAGGACCTCAGGCCTAGTGGTCCACATGAGAAACTGGTAACCTTGCTATGTGAAGTACAAAGGAAAGTTGTTTCCCCCGGAACTAAATGCAGCATTAAGTGATTAAGCTGCTAGGCTTTTTATTTTTCTTTATTTGTGTGTGTGTTTTGCTACTCTGCAATCCAATCCCAAGTTCTTTGGTTTCCCTGCCTAACTATTTTTTCTTTTCTTTAAAATCTTATTAAAACAATTGTGCCCTTTGTAAGACATTTGAAAAGTAGAGAAGTAATGTGAAGAAGGAAACAGTCACCTATAATTCCATACTCAGAGGGAATCTTTTATGTAAACATTTTTGAATATTTTAGGTTTTTTTCCTGTGTACTTTTTTCTTTGATATCACGTTGTTTACAGTTTTCTTCTCTATGTAAAATGGGATTCCTCATGTCAGTTTAAGGCTTTTCCTAAACATTTTAATAACTGCATAACATTCCAGTAAGTGAATATATCTTAATTCATTTTACCATTTCCCTTTTTCTGGTCATGTAGTAGTTCCCACCTTTACTGATGTAAAGAACACTGCCTTGCACACATCTGTGCATTCATCTTTGAATTTTGGCTCCTAATGACAAAACACTAGAAAGGTGCCTCTTTTTCTTAGACTAGGTTGGAGAGCTGCTGAGTAGCTGCTCCTCCAGAGCTCATACTCATGGGACTGGGGCCTTCTGTTTCAGCTCTGCCTACGTCTCCTATGGGGGCCTGCTCATGAGGCTGCAGGGTGATGCCAACAACCTGCATGGGTTTGAAGTGGATTCCAGAGTTTATCTCCTGATGAAGAAACTGGCCTTCTGAACCACCTGGGAAGCCAACCTTCCTGCTTAGTCACTCAGGTTTTGGACATTTATTCATCAGGCCTGAGGAGCAGCTCCTGTTGATCACCTGTTCAAGAGGGGGTTGTTGTCTGTCCATTGTGGGTACATCTTAGGTGGTCTGGACTCAATGGGAAACTGACTTGCCTGTGAAAGACCTAGTGGCAGAGCTTAAAATGAATTAGAAGTTATTTTGTGTATATTATCTTTTTCATTAAACGTTACTTTTCAGACTTAAACTTTTAAAACTTTTTTCCTTAAAAAAAATATTTACTTTAAAATCATTTTTTCCAATTTGCAAATGGTATGTTTCTGGCCCACAGCAAGATGATCACATGTCATAGGATCTAGCCCGATCTTTGGTATCTAGATTCAGGGTTATCTCAGTCTCCTGGCTGACTGTCCCCAACATTTATCCCCCAATGTGATTTTCTATTTGGTAGAGAGAGTATTGTGCTTTTGGCTCTTGAGGGCACCCCAGGCCCGGAAGATACTACCCTTTTGGCATAGAATTTTGAATTGGCAGGGAGCCCTGCTTGTGTCTTTCTAACACTTTCAGTCTCTTAGTCAGATCACGTTGACGTGAACGAGTCACTTGCATATCCTGGATATGTTCATCATTTTTGAGGAACTGTTGGGTAGAGGCTTTTAGACACAGGCATGGGACACACTAGGAAGAGAATAGGAAGAGCAGATTTGGTGGTTACCAGGGCAGGTGGAGAAGCCAGCTGTCTGCTCTGTATTCTATTGGTGGCCTGGAGGGAGGGTAAGTGATGGTGGTGCTCACAGTACACTGAACAGGGAGCTGTCGCCCAGTCCAGTGAAGTGGACAGGACAGCAATACCAATGAGGTTGGCAGTCCAGTGCCAGGGCCAGGATAATTGCTGCAGCCTGACTTGCAGTCACTAACTTAAAAGTTGGGGGAGAGCAAAGTTGAGGTAATGATGATGCCTACAAGGAATCCAGCATAGAAGCTGGTTCTTCAGCCTGGCATTTGAGGTTTCAGAGAAAATATGTTGAACTCTTTCCTCTGGGAAATTCAGGGTAACAACGCAGAGAGATTGTCAGTGTATATAAGCAATTGCCTCTTTTGAACTCCCGGTTTTGCCACGGGAGCTGGTCACCCTGCTGGGATGCCTGGGGTATTTCCTTCCCCATCATTTTCAGGTCTTTACCTGAGGTGTTAGAAATAGTATTTAGGGAAATGGGTTGAGAATGAATGGCTTCTGCAGGGGGGAGGAAAAGGTGTTTCTTTGGTTTACTGTAGGGGTGTGGGAGGGGGCTAGGCAATGAAGTGGGGGTTGGGTGAATTTTTATGGAATCCTAGAACCTTTACATGGAGTCAGAGTTTTTGCAGAGGGCGGATGATTTAGATGAGAATAAGATAATCTAATTACCAGTAAGTATGTGGGGTAGTGTAGCAGAGTATCCTGGCTGCTCTGGGGTGGCAGAAGAAAACTGGCATGCGGTTGAAGAGAGAGAAGAGTATCTGGTTGTAACGGTTTTTTGTAATTTATGTAAAAGAAAGAAGGGGTAGAATCAGCCAGTGTTTTGGGAATGGGTTAGATCCTTAATAGGGGCTGATTAATTCACACTGGAGAATCCTGTGAGGTATTTGCATTTGCCCTCAAGTAAGTCAAATGCCAATACAAGTAGCCTGTTCGGGCTACATACTTGCAATTTTGCCATGCTTGTCTCTCATCTGACTGTGCTAAGAAGCCTTAAGTCTTTGTCTCTGGTCTCTTTGGCATATCTTGTCCTAGGTGCTGGCTTTCATGTGCCATGAAGTGTTTCATTTGATCCTTAGATTTAACCTACTTTAGTATTGTAATGAATTACAGTTTTCACTTAGTATCCCCCTTGACTTCATGCTGGAATTTGTAGGGTGGCTGAACTGACTTGCTCCTATCAGAAACTGACACCATCTAAGATTTGGACAACATTTTGGAGCTTTGTGTATTTGTTGATTCCTCATCCATGACAGGAGAGAGGGACACCTGAAGATGTTTAAATCGGTCAACCCACCAAGAGCATTGGTTTTCTGCTCATTTCTGCTCAGACTTCTGTTGATAGATTTACTCCCTAAGGACTTGGAAGTCTTTCCCAATAAACAGGATCACTGACTGATATATTGGACAGTGCGCCACCCTGGGAAGAGTATGCATCTAAATAAGTCAGCTTAGGGTGTTTCTTTTCCCTCTCACAGGCTGTGTGACTACTGGGAATGTGCCTGGTTTCTCTGAGCCTTAGTTTCTTCATATGTAAACTGGAGATGATAATACCTACCATATAGAGTTGTGTGAGCATTAAAAAAGGCAATATGCAGAAGGTTCCTGGCACACTAGCTTTCATTCTACTGTTTTAGAATGACTGGGAATTGTGGGATATGTGTGCAGTGTTTAGAACTTAGGGTTCCTGGCTCCTCTATCTACGTGGTAGCTTTTCCTCCTTTGGGGAGTTGGGGCTGGGGTGGGAAGAGGAAAAAGCTTCAATTAGTTTTCCTACAGGAACCTCTGAAGGTAATGTTGACCTTTGGGTAATATAACCTCATCCTAAGCACCAAAGTGGCGTTTGTTTGCAAAGCCCCATAAGCCTGGCTATTTTTTTAGGGAACCCTGAGCACGGTTTATGGTGGACACATAGGGCTGCTTTTTAGATACTATGCGCTTCTGGGATTTGGAAAAATGAGTTTCAACTTGTTCTTGACTTGTACTTGTCCCTCCTGCTGTGTGTACCCTAGGAGACTGACTCATGCCACTTCCTGCACTTCCTCCAGACCTCCACAGGAGGGAGGCAGGAACCGTGCCTGGTGAAGCTTCCTGCTGAGGGGCTGAAGCTCTGGCTGTTTGCTCAGCTGCCACATCCAGGTTTTGTCTTGACTGAACTGTCTGCACAAACTTACCTGGGGTGTGAGGCTTTCCAAGGCTTCCTGTTAGCTTTTTTTGGGAGGTGGGGATAGGGGAGGGGGAGATCTATTGCCCCCTGAGAAGAACATCTTTACCTTGCATTTCAGTAGCTTTTGGGTGCTCTCATTTATTCTTTATTTATATGGGCTCAGTGTTATCTGTTCTGTAGTGATATCCTTTCTGAGAGACAACTTTTCACTCATTTCTCAAGAGTGAGCGTCTCCTAAGAAAACAAGATCAGAGTGCCATTGAGAATGACAGCAAAGGGGGTAAAGACACTAACCTAGGTTTTAGGCAGAAAACCAAAGCTCTTTTTTCTGTTTTCTGACATAAGTTAGTCTTTGCCTCTGTTTAGAGGCCAGGCCAGTCTAGGTCTTTGCGGAATTATCATACGAATACTAATAAGAGCATATAGAAAATCAGTAAGTTGTAAATTTGTGCAGAAAATAGACCAAAGATAATTAGCTGCTCTGGTGAATGTTATTGATAGCTTAAAAAAATAGCTTCTGAAGTTTTATAATATACAGTGAAAAACAATCCCTTTCTCTTCCTGGGTGTCCCTCTTTACCAGGGCTCTGGGTTTCAGGTGAAACCAGGAAATCTGGTATAGCTGCAGTTGTCTTCCAGGGCCTCTCCTTTGGGCAAGGGAATTTTACATAGGAGACAGTCCTGATGTTGGCAGTGCCTTACTCTTCCTGAGAAAGTTTCTGGAAGTGAGGGTGGGCTGCAATTAGAAGAGGACTGGTGGAGTTGGGTGTGATAGCAGAGGGGTCAGGAACTTGGGGTTGGAGCTGGACCATGGGGGTGGGCAAGGTGGGTAAAGAAGAGAAGAGTGAGTATTGTCCAGTAGGAGGATGGCTTGGGGAAGGAGAATATCCAGGCTCGAGGTAGGGTGGCAGGGAGCCCATGTCTGAAGTTCCTGGAGGAATGTCCAGGGCTTCTAGGGCCCTGGGTGAGGGTCCAGGAAAGAGTCCATGAGTTCCATTCAAGGGTCCATGTGTCCTGTTCAGGTGTCCAGGGATTTGGTCTAGGGACCCAGCAGTTTGGCTCAGCAGACCAGGAATTTTGGCTCTGAATCTCTGCAGCCTCTTCAGAAGCCCAGAGCCAGTAGTTCTGGCTGGGACACTGGTGTCTGTCTCCAACAATCCAGAAATCCTGTTTGGGAGCTTGTTCAGTGTGAGGAATAGAGAGGCACTGCTTGGGCCAGCTGTGGTGGGGAGGGCCCGCTTGGCACAGAGAGTGGGCCCTACCACAAGCAGCAGGAAACGCACCTTTCCTCGGAGCAGCTGTTGGAAGCTCAGGAAGATGGCATTGGGATCCTTGTGAGCTGTGGTCCTGCCCTGTGGAGGAAGCTGAGGGCAGAGGATGGGCCTGAGGCCAGAGACCCGGGCCAGATATCCTGCCTCCCTTGTCTACTTGGGAAAGATAAGGTATCAGCACCCAGGCTTTATGGTTGGGAGGGAGTACTCCTTGGTAGGTCACCTCTTCTACCCTCAAGATTCCTAGAATTCTTTCTCCCCTCAGGTCTTCTAAGGGGACTGAGTCAGAAAAGGACAGTTTCTATAGTTCTCTTGACTGAGGACCTACCTGGGTTCCAAGGAGGCCCTGCAGGGCTCCAAGGAGGAGGCGGATCTGTCCAGAAAGCTGTCCCAGTAGGGATGTGAGGCAAGTGGGTCCTACTTGTCCCCGTGCTGCCATTACACCCTCCAGCAGAAGGGTCGCTGCTCCTAGAACGTCCTGGGCCTTGGACTGCTCCTGGGAAAGAGATGGAGGAGAGAAGCTGACTGCTTCAAAGGGCATGCTAATAGCGGGTGGGGAGCCTGTAGGAGTAGCCAGCAGAATGAATCATAGGAGCTGAGAATTGGACAGGACCAAAGCCCCACCCAGCATAGGAATTCCTTCACAGTCTCCCGACAATTGGTCATCATCCTCTGCTGGAATAACTCCAGTGTCCAGTAACCCAGCCTGGCCTTAACACTTAATTTCAGTGAGGAAAGTTCTCTTTTTCTCTTATATTATGCTGAAATATGCCCTCTGACAGCTCTTATCCCTTTGTTCTAGTGCAGCAAATTTACTCTTTCTGCCACAAAATCCTAGGATCATATGATTTTTAAAAAACTTAATGTAGAGATGAGACCATGATAAAGTTTGTAAAGATGAAGTGAAGGGGTTTACTGATAAATAGTAGAACTATGAGGAGCTATGAGGGATCCCTAGGAACTGCCCTCTATCCTGGCCCAGTCGCCCCAGAAGACCCAAGGGAAGAAAGGGGATGCTAGGGATTTGGAGGGTAGAAGAGCTGACTTGCAAGGAATGCTCCCACCCAGTAGGTTTCCTGAGTTTCAGACTAAAGCCCTTGTTGCTATACCACAAGACTACCTCTTTTCTCCAAGCTAATCACATGGGCTTTTTTTTTTTTTTAACCATTCCTCACATAACATGTTTTCTAACCTCTCACTGTTCAGGTTGCTTCCTCCTTCTGAACATATGCTAGTTTAATATGGTCCCCCTGAATAAATTAGCACATGTCTAGAGGAGTATGTCCAGTACTTAGTCCAATACTGTTAAGTGCAGTCCACTCAGAATGGAGTTTCATAGGAATATTTCCACAATATGGATGCTACATACCTAAGCTGCCTAGAAGCACTAGCTTTTAAATAGCTGCTTCAATAATGTTACATCCTAAGTTTGGAGCCAACTCAGTCCTCCCAGATCTTTTTCATAGGCTCTAGGGCTAGAAGTTTATATGAGGGAAGCAGGGGCGATGTGACCTGAAAGCTGGAATAGTACTTCAACCAGTTATTTTACACACTTAGAATTATATATATAAATTTCACCTTGTTTTTGACTTAGTGTTTCATCAATTTTAATCTTGATTCTGTTTTTTGTTGTTTTAGCTGTGTCTCCAGTTTTGTGTCATGTGAGGATGATAGATCATCAATCTTACCCCTTCATGCCAACTTAAGGTTGAATGGCATAGGTCAAAGGCATGGCCATGATAGACTTCTATCCAGCTTTTCATGGTATTCAGCTTCGAATCTATTTGCATACTGGGACTGTAAGCCATCATCTTATCCAGAGGCTATCATTATACTAGAATGTGGATTAGGTTAGGGTGGCCAAGGTCAAGGTGAGATATTTTTAGAGAGGTCTGGAAGTTTTAAGAATCCACACAAAGCAGTAGGAAACAGGACTTAGGGAAAGCAAGGGAATGGAAGGGATGGCTTTCTTACCGTCTGGGATTTCCATTCTCCTAAGCTGAAGTCCACAGCAGGCAGCAGGACAGGTGTAGACAAAGGGTTAATGTCTGGGCACTGGCTCTGTTGAAAAAGATTGGGTGGTAGGGGAGTGGGGGAGAAAGGAGCTGAAACACAGAGGGGTATGGTGTCCCAATGACCAGGAGAGGTTTCTGTGAGTACTATATGCAGACTAGAGCTTTTAAAAGGGGATTTGATTGCAAATCATAACCCTTGTCAAGGAGTGGTGGTGGGGAGGTGGTGGTCTTACCAAAGACAATATTGGAAGAATAGTGATTGGATCACAGATAGAGAAAGTGATGGGAGGGAGGGTATCTTACCAGTTAGACAGAAGGGAGAGTGCTTGGGGATTCTCACCAGTCTGCTGTGAAGGACATGTGAGTCGCGAAGCAGTTTATTTAGGAGTCGGGGGTCACAGGCAGGAGGAGCCGGGCTAGACGGAGTTAGTCTTGAAGTTAGGAGAAGTATGACCACGAGGAGCAGTTCTTAGATGAGGAGAGGTGAGGGTGAAAGGGGTGGATAAGGAAGAAATCATTGTCGGGTGGAGGTCCAAGAATTCCCTTTTAGGCCCCATCCCTGAAATCAGGTACTCTGTGGCCCAGATGCCTTCTTCCTGGGAGATTCCTTAGCCCTCCCTGCCTGCAGCACATTTCCTTTCTCTTGCCTTCTACCATGGTCTGGTTTGGCCCCAGGTCCCTCAGGTGCATTCTTACCAGTCCGCTCCATTCTGGCCAGGCTGTCTGGTTGGAGTGGCTCCCTGTATGGGGCCTCTCCCCTGAATCCTTCCGGGGGCCATGGAGGCGGCTTAGGCTCTTGCACTTCTGGGCAGAGTTGGGTGGGGCACAGGTGGGCCAAGGAAGAAGGTCTGGGTTCTATCCTGCAAATGACAGGAATAATGAACATTTAATCAAGTTTCGACGAAAAGACTGCCTGGCGGGGGGAACAGATGCTGGGAGGGCTTGCAATGCTGACCAGCCTGGAACTGCTAAAGCTCTGACTGTTGTCATGTTTTCTTGTGATTGTAGCACATGGTGTCTCCTCTTTGTCAGGGTTCCTCAGTGAATCTGAAATGGGTCTCGCGTTCCTGCCTCCTGCTGAGAGCAGCAGGATAGGATATGTACACACACACACATCTTAATTGGCCCCAATTTTTGAGCAACTTCAGCTGTTTGGAGAGAAGCTGGGGTGGGGATAGAGAATGGAAGTATTATGCCACAAGCCTGGAGAAGAGATTGGAAAACGGCATATGGAGTCAGGATGAGGAACTAGCAAACATGTGCAATGTGTTAAGGAGTAGATTGGGGAGTGGGGTGAGGGGGAGAACTGGGCAAAAGGAAAACTGAACTACTAGAGGCCAGTGATGGAGAGATTAAGAGAGGGTGGTGTGGGAGAAATTAACCTCTTGTTCTTTCATTTGCCCCCACATACAAAGCTCTTAAGAGTTTTTCTTTGCACTCCAAGTTCTGAAATACTGGGTTATTTGTCCAAGGTGAAGAGATGGGCTGAAGGCAAGTTTCCCAAGAATGGGCACTTTTGAGAGAGGTGCCCGTCTTACATGGCTTACCTCACCTAGACACTCACCATGTTTGTCTCATAGCCCGCACCTTCCTCCCTGCCCCCTCTGTAGACCCATTCCAGTTCCTTCACAGGACCCCCCACATGGCTTCCTCCTTCTTTCACAAGTTGTGCAAAGAGGCCTGCACCTGATTCAATATTGGGATTTCCTGTAGGTCTGTCAACATGCATGAGCCTCCTCCCATTACCCTCTCCTTTGGGCCCTGGCTTGCCTGACCCAGCTTCCCCAGCCCCAAGATTCAGAATCTTAAGCTAACTAGAAATGACTGGTTAGAATGGGGATTGGGCTATGTTCAGCTTGGTGTTATGCTCCTGAAGCCCTAAATGCACCTCCTCTCTTATTTCCTTTCTAGACCCGTGTACCCTTTCCTTAGGGCCAGCCAGGACTGTGCTATATTCTACCAAGTCTGTGATCAGTCCCTTAGAACCCAGCACCCCACCCCCTATCCCTGCTCTGTCCTGCTCCTCCCATTCTGGGAAGGCTACAGTCTTCTCGACAAAGGTCAGTGCCTGTAGGTTCCAGTTTGCCTGCCCCTCCCCCAGCTGAGAGCTCAATTCCTCTTTCCCGTCCTTCCTACCCTCACTGAGCTCCAAACCCTGCTTGCCACTTACCGGGTAGAGAAGGGCTCCTGGACCCAGGTGCAGAGCGGGAAGCACTCTGGGGAGCAGATGGGTAGGAAGACATGTGGCGTTGGGGCATAGCTCCTCCACAGCACTGGGGTCACACGCCTGCCCCGGCCACTTCTATCCAATCAGAGAGCAGGGAACCATCAGACACTGGCGAGGGCCCCCGGAAATGACGCCTTCTCCTCCCCCCCACATTGGACCTGGAGCCCCTGCCTGGACCATGGTCCATTAGTGGAGCCCAGCTCCTCCACCCACATACACCACAGGGAGGATCTGAATAGGGAGATCCATCTGTTCCTAGGAGATGGGAAACCTGGGACCTGGCTGGGGGAGGACAGCAGTTGGGGGGATAGGTTTTTCCAGGAGGAATTTGGCAGGACATTTTTGTCCCTGGGGGAGAGGCACAGAGGTCTGGTTTTAGATTAGTGGGTTTTTCAGTTCCTGGCTTGCTATATTTCTTTTCCCTGGACACTGCACCTGCTAAAATTCAGTAGGACTTTTGCTCTCCTATAACTCCCTGGGGGTTGTGTTTGATTCTCCCTTTCCTAATGGTAATGTGGGTGTTGCTCTACTAGAGAATGATCCTGTCATTGGGTCAGTGGTAAAGGGTTGGACAGTTTGGGAGGACTGTGAGGTGAGGAGGTGTGTGCTGGGTTCCACTGTGCTCAGATGCCTCACTGCTGGGGCCCAGTGGCTCAGACAGCTAAGCCTGCTAATTTCTGTACCCATACCCGCCTTGGCTTGCCCTGTCTTGCTCCCTCTTCCATCTCCTACCACTCCACATATGACAAGAGGAATAACCAGGCCCATGTGTCCCTATCTTGGGAAAGACAGCTGCTGAACCTCCCCCGCAAATACCTCTCGCTGGCCCCCCTCTTCCTTTGGCCCCGGCTCTGGTTCCTTTACTTTCCCCTCAATCCCAGTCTCCCCACAGTCTCTTTCCTCAGGGGCCTTCTGGCCTGACACTGTTCCCATCACTCCCCTCCACCCCAGTTCTTCCTCAGGCTCTCTCCTGCTCCTCCTCCCAAGGATGGGGCTGTCGGCTAAGGAGTATGGCCTAGATCCCGGAATTCTCCAGTTCAGCCAGAGGAGATGCCTCCCAAGATTAGGAAGGAGGGTGCTGGGATGTTGGGAAGATGGTGGGTGTGTGGGGGTGGGAGGGGACAGGGAGGCAGTCATGACAAGGAAACCAAGACAAAGGAGGCTGGGGTGGGGTGGGAGGCAGCGGGTCCCCTGGGTGAAGGAAGAGGGTGAGAATGCATGTCAGGTTGGGAATGCTGATGGTTGGATGGGCCTGAGAACAGGTTACAGTAGGGAGGGAAACTGTTACCAGCTCCAAAGGAGACACTGCCCGTTTCTGGCTAAGTCCTTGTTGAGAACAGGAGCATAAGTAGAGATCTCAGAGAAGAACTAGGGACACAGGCTAGGCAGTGAGTGTGGGTGGGAAGGGGTTTGAGAGGTGCTGTGAGTCCAGAGTCAGGGGAGATCAGTTGATGGGCCTTTCCTGCCCGTTGTCATCCTTGAGACAAGTCTTCATCCTTCCGGTAGGAACCGAGTCCTAGCCCAGTGGCCCGCTCAGGCCTCAGGCCCAGCCTCTGCCCCTCCCTGGCCTGGGGCTCTCGTCCTGGGCTGGACATGCACCTCCTGGTCCCGCGGCCCTGTGGCCGCCGGCAGCGGGGGGCTCCAGACCCGTCACTCCTCCCCTCCTCGCGCCCCCTGGTCCCTCCCCTCCCCCTACCTCCTCCGCTCCTCTTTCCCCTGCAGCCCCTCCCTCCTCCCCTACCCGGTCCCAGCCCCTCCCTCCCCTCCCCCACTCGTGATCCGGGCCGCGGCTGCTGGGCCGGAACCCCCGGGCTCAGCCCGGCCCCTCGCCGAGCCGCCACCGCCTCCCCGTTTGCTGAGGAGGAGGCCCCCGGCCGGGGCGCCGGGCGCCGGGCATAAAACGGGCCAGAGCCGGCGCCGGGGCACTAGAGCCGCGTACGGCCCGGGTCAGCGCCCGTCTGCCAGCGCTCCTCCCGGCCGCTCCTCCCGCCCCGCCCGGCTCGGCAGCGACTCAGGCTGCCCGACGAGCCCCTCGCAACACTGCCCGGGCCCTGGCCCCGGCCCCCTCCCGCCGTACCGCCCCCGGCCCGGCCCTCCTCCCACCTCCCTCCTCCCTCTCTTGCTCCCTCCTCCCTCCCGCCTCCCCAGCTGTCCCGTTCGCGTCATGCCGAGCCTCCCGGCCCCGCCGGCCCCGCTGTTGCTCCTTGGGCTGCTGTTGCTCGGCTCCCGGCCGGCTCTCGGCGCCGGCCCCGAGCCCCTTGCGTTGCCCATCCGGCCGGAGAAGGAGCCGCTGCCCATTCGGGGGGCGACAGGTAGGTGGGCGCCCCGGGGGGAGGCGCCAGCGGGCAGCCCGACCAGGGGAGAAGTCCGCACCGGCCCGGAGGGGACGCCGGGCGCAGGTGGCTCAGCGTGGCGGGCGGCCTGGAGGAGTGGGAGGGGGCCGCAAAGAGCGTCTTGCCCAGGGACCCGGGGCGGGCACACTGCAGGAGCCGGACAGCGGCCGCTAGCCAAGCCCATCCCTGCAGGCTGCTCCTTCGGCGGGAAGGTCTATGCCTTGGACGAGACGTGGCACCCGGACCTGGGGGAGCCCTTTGGGGTGATGCGCTGCGTGCTGTGCGCCTGCGAGGCAGTGAGTGGGCCCAACCGCCGTGGCCCTGGCCCTCGCGGGTGGCGGAGCGCTGGGGTCCTGGGGCGGACGTCGGAGTGGACTCGGAGCTGCTGAAGAAAAAGACGCGAGTCTGCAGATACTGGGAGTATTTTTTGGCAGAGGAAGGGCTGAGGAAGGACCCCCTTTAAATCTCAGGTGTTGACTATTATTGATCTCCAACTATGTGTCAGGCTCTTTGTCGTCTCTCACTTAAACAACCCTCCTAGCTAGATACTATTATTATCCCAATTTTCCAGATAGGGACCCTAGGACCCAGAGAAGTTTAGTAACTTGCCTAGGGTCATGCAGCTTGTAAGTAGCAGAGCGGTCTGACTCCGTGCGTGGAACAACTTGGCCCAGGTCCGGTGACTCTGCCCTGCTGGCCCTTGGGTCTTACTGATTGACGTCTTGTATTCACTTGGTTTTCCCGTCTTCTCTGCGAGCAGCCTCAGTGGGGTCGCCGCGCTAGGGGCCCTGGCAGGGTCAGCTGCAAGAACATCAAACCCAACTGCCCAACCCTGGCCTGTGGGCAGCCGCGCCAGCTGCCAGGGCACTGCTGCCAGACCTGCCCTCAGGGTAAGGCCCGCTCCGTAGTGACGGGAGGGCGGCAGGCGGCGATATTTAGTCCTGAGCCGGATGGGGCCGATGGAGCAGCCAACTGGCCCTCCCTGTACCCAGCTGACGCCCGTGTCCCCTATCTCCCGCATAGAGCGCAGCGGTCCTGAGAGGCGGCTGACTGGCCCGGCTTTCGAGTACCCGCGGGACCCGGAGCACCGCAGCTACAGCGACCGTGGGGAGCCAGGCGCTGAGGATCGGGCACGTGGGGACGGCCACACGGGTAGGCAGGAGCCGGTCGGAGACTGGGGTCGTCTTTGGGTCCGGGCCACCGCAGTGGGTGATGGCACTCGGGGGCATCTTCCTCCCCTCGCAGACTTCGTGGCACTGCTGACAGGGCCGAGGTCGCAGGCCGTAGCTCGGGCGCGAGTGTCGCTGCTACGTTCTAGCCTGCGTTTCTCCATCTCCTACCAGCGGTGAGAAAGGGGAAGGAGGGAGAAGGACTCCGCTGGCAGTGGGGAGGAAGAATTAGGAGAGGCTGGAGGGGCTGCTTCTGTCCCAGGCTCAGAGTGGTTCTCATGGAAACCTCATTTCCAGGCTGGACCGCCCTACCCGAATCCGCTTCTCAGACTCCACTGGCAGCGTCCTGTTTGAACACCCTGCAGCCCTCACCCAAGATGGCCTGGTGAGCTGATGCCATTTATGAGTGTTTATCCAGTCTGGGCACTGGGTGCTGAAAGCATGCTCTTCATTGCCTCCTTTGGTCCTCTCAGCAGCCCAGGGAGAAGAAGGCACCACATTATGGTGCCCATTTTACAGATGAGGCTCAGTAGCAGAATGTGATTTGCTCAAGGTCACACAGCTTATAAGTGAGTGAGCCAGGATTTGAACCCTAGCATCTGGCTCCAGGCCCCTTTTCAAACTTTTTAGAAGGGCCTTTCCTCTATTTCTTCCTCACCAATGCTGGGCCTCAGCTGGCCTGTCTTTGTTTGTTTAAATTAAGGTATCATTGATATACAATCTTATGAAGGTGTCACATGAGCAACATTGTGATTTCAACATTCACCCATATTATTGTCTCTCCCACCCCATTGCAGTCACTGTCCATCAGTATAGTAAGATGCTATAGAGTCATTACTTGTCTTCTCTGTGCTGTACTGCCTTCCCTGTGACCTACCTATATTGTGTGTGCTAATTCTAATGCCCCTTAATCCCCTTCTCCCTCCCTCTCCACCCTCTCTCCCAAACCCCTTCCCTTTGGTAACTGCCAGCTAGTCCCTTCTTGGAGTCTGTGAGTTGGCTTCAGCTGGACTGTCTTGAATACTGTTTGAACAGGCCTTCTTGTCTCTCTGCTCCAGGTCTGTGGGGTGTGGCGGGCAGTCCCTCGGTTGTCTTTGAGGCTCCTTAGGGCAGAACAGCTGCATGTGGCACTGATGACACCCACTCACCCTTCTGGGGAAGTCTGGGGGCCTCTCCTCCGGCACCGGGCCCTGGCTGCAGGTGAGGGGAGCAGATGGCCCCTGGATGTGAAGCTCTGAGCCTGCTCAGGAATAGAGTGCTCTGAGCAAGGAACATCCTGATGGGCTCTCATGGTCCTTCCTCCACTAGAGACCTTCAGTGCCATCCTGACCCTGGAAGGCCACCCACAGCAGGGTGCAGGGGGCATCACCCTGCTCACTCTCAGTGACACAGAGGATTCCTTGCACTTTTTGCTGCTCTTCCGTGGGCTGCTAGAATCTAGGAGTGGGGGTAAGTGGGATAAGGAAAGAGTGTGTGAGGAAGGTGGGGATAGCATCTATCTCTCAGAGGTATCTATCCTTGTCTTTTGCAGGACCAGTTCAGGTTCCCTTGCGGCTACAGATTCTACACCAGGGGCAGCTATTGCGAGAGCTCCAGGCCAACGCCTCAGCCCAGGTAGTTGAGGGTCTGGCCTTTGCTGCCACCTGCTCTGGCCTCATGCTGAGCTCACCACACCCTGCTCTGTCCTCAGGAACCAGGCTTTGCTGAGGTGTTGCCTAACCTGACAGCCCAGGAAATGGACTGGCTTGTGCTGGGGGAGCTGCAGATGGCCCTGGAGAGGGCAAGTGGGCCAGGGCTGCGCATCAGTGGATACATTGCTGCCAGGCAGAGCTGCGATGGTAAGGCAGGGTGGGCCCTGGCACCCTGAGCACCCACTACTGAGAGGCATGGACAAGTGCCAGGGAGGGGCCAGAGTGGGTAGGGGAGGGGTCCTGGGGGCTGGGGTTATTAATGGCCATGGAGGAAGCCTGCTTTCACCTGTCTTGCTTCTCTGCAGTCCTGCAAAGTGTCCTTTGTGGGGCTGATGCTCTGATGCCAGTTCAGACAGGTGCGGCAGGCTCAGCCATCCTTACACTGCTAGGAAATGGCTCCCTGATCTACCAGGTAAGGTCAGGAGCTGCAGGAGGTGGGAAAACAGCAGGGCAGGGTGTGGCTTTGGCCTGCAATGCTTCAGGCCCTAGACCTTCTTCGCCACTCCAGTTTTGCCCTCTCCACCCTGCCCACCAGGTGCAAGTGGTAGGTACAGGCAGTGAGGTGATAGCCATGACGCTAGAGACCAAGCCTCAGCGGAAGAACCAGCGTACAGTCCTGTGCCATATGGCTGGACTCCAGCTGGGAGGACACATGGTAAGTGCTTCCAGCAAAGCCGGGCCCTGGCTGCAGAGCTGACAGGGTGGGTACTGCAAGAAGCCAGGTTGGATGAGCGGGGATGCTCAGCTCTCATTGACACATTGATTCGCTGACACATTTTTAGTGAGACTCAGGCTAGGGACTGGAGAATAAAGAAAATCAGATGTGGTCTCTGTCCTCAGCAAGCTCATGTCAAATGGGAGGAGTTAGGGAGAGCAGCGCAGTAGATCATATAATAATTGATGTGATAGCAATGGCTGCCACTTAGCCTTTCTATGTGCCACATACTGCACTGGGTGCCTTACTTATATATTTTTTTGCCTTCATACTACCCATTTTATAGATGACAAAGTGAAGGGATAAAAGAGGTTAAATAACTCCTTAAGATTGTTACATAGGTAGGCAGTGGCAGAGAAGGGACTTGAACCTGGGCCTGCAGGGTTGTTATCCAGTGTGACTGGTGTGTGGGAGTGTGTATGGGTGTAATGGGGCACAAAACAGAGAAAGGCTTCAGAATCTTGGCTTGTGTGAAAGCTGAGGAGGAGTTTATCTGGGACCTGGCAGGTGGCAGCTAGGGCTCACCATTCCCTGCCCCCCAGGCCGTGGGTGTCTGCCCTGGACTGGGTGCCCGAGGGGCTCATATGCTGCTGCAGAATGAGCTGTTCCTGAATGTGGGCACGAAGGACTTCCCTGATGGAGAGCTGCGGGGGCACGTGGCCGCCCTGCCCTACAGCGGGCACAGTGCCCGCCATGATTGTGAGTGCCCCAGGGGTCTGCCTGCCCTTTGGTGTCCTCTAAGCTGTGACTTGGGCATGTGAGGGACTGTGTGCCAGAGGGCCAGAGCCTGGGGTGTCTTTCTCTGTTCCTGAGCTCTAGGTTGGCTTCTGGAGAAGGAAGAAGCAGGCTTCCTTCATGGCCATTAATAACCCCATCCCCTAGGACCCCTCCCCTGCCCACCCTGGCCCCTCCCTGGCACTTCTCCATGCCTCTCAGTAGTGATTGCTCAGGGTGCCAGGGCCCCACCCTGCCTCATATATAGGGTGGCCCTGTCGAGGGACGCTCCCTGTTGCCATGGTGCAGGGGATTCAAACTTGCTGCTCCCTCAGCCCTGGGCCTGTGGACAGTGTCTGCCAGCTCCCAGAGTCGGTGCTGGGGGAGATGGGAATGCCAGGATTTAGTGGCTGCTCTAGGCTGCTTTCTCATGTCTCCTCTCTGCCTAGATCCAGCACTGCCTGTGCCCCTGGCAGGAGCCCTGGTGTTGCCCCCTGTGCAGAGCCAGGCAGCAGGGCATGCCTGGCTCTCTCTGGATACCCACTGTCACCTGCATTATGAAGTGCTGCTGGCTGGGCTAGGTGGCTCAGAACAGGGCACCGTCACTGCTTACCTCCTTGGGCCCCCTGGGTTGCCAGGTCCCCGGCGGTTGCTGAAGGGATTCTATGGCCCAGAGGTGAGGATGTGATGGTGGGGGAGGCTTGGAAAAGACCTGTGTTTTAGCATGAAGGGCTATGTGGACCTGTGGTGGGGGAAGCAAAGAGCAGGCAGCCTGCTGTGGCAGAGCTAGCATGGGCACAGAAGTTAGACCTGAGTATGAATCTGACTCAGCCTTTTATTATTCAGTCTCTTTCCTGTGTCCTTCTCTGGGGGGATTCCATGGATAGTATGTAATATCCTGGACCTCCAGAGTGGTAGTTGAGATGGACCAAGCACCCCAAAGTGGGGTGGGTTCCCATGGATTTGGAGTCAGAGAGACCTGGTTTCTACCTCCACACCATCACTAATGGACTTCAATATCCTGGGGACCTTATTAAACCTCCCTGGGTCTCAGTTTCTTCATCTGCAAATTGGGAATGGAAGGCTCAGTCTAGAGTGCCTTGCTCCTGTTCCACATCATGTCTACTCACAGGCCCAGGGTGTGGTGAAGGACCTGGAGCCTGAGCTCCTGCGGCACCTGGCACAGGGCACTGCCTCTCTGCTGATAACCACCAAGGGCAGCCCCCGAGGGGAGCTGCGAGGGCAGGTAGGCAGGCATTGTGTGCCTCCAGTGGGGGCTCAGGGTTGGGCTGGCACTGTGTGCCCTTGCCTTACTCACTTGCTCTCTCTGAGCCTTGGGGATGGTGGTATCGCACTTTCTGGCTGGTTGGAAGATGAAGCCAGGCAAGGTACATAAGTAGGTGGTAGCAGCCCACCTTGTCCTTGACAGCTGGGGTGATCACTGTGGCTAATAGCTTTCCTTCTGGGGTGCAGGAGTGCTCAGGGAACTGGCTGTCTCTTCTGGCTGGCTGCTGTTGGTAAAGACAGGAGGGGGAGCTGGGTCACTGCCTCAACCTGACTCTCATCCCAGGTGCACATCGCCAACCAATGCGAGGTGGGCGGCCTGCGCCTGGCTGGGACAGGGGCAGAAGGGATGCGGGCACCCGGGGCTCCAGATGCAGTGGCCGTGCTGCCCAGGCTGCCCGCTGTGCTTGGCCCAGACTCCCCTGCGCCAGCCAAACCCAGCTCTGGGCGGCCCCTAGACCCCAACACCTGCTTCTTCGAGGGGCAGCAGCGCCCCCATGGGGCTCGCTGGGCGCCCAACTATGACCCACTCTGCTCGCTCTGCACCTGCCAGGTAGGCATCCTGGAAGGGCGCACTGGGGCCTGGGTTCTGGGACAAGGGTCCCAGTCAGTCCCCAACCTCTCCCTGCAGAGACGCACTGTGATTTGTGACCCTGTGGTGTGCCCGCCACCCAGCTGCTCGAGCCCGGTGCAGGCACCAGACCAGTGTTGCCCTCTGTGCCCAGGTGAGTGCCCTGCAGGAATGGAGAGGGTAATGGAGGGTCCACAGAGGGGAGATGAGGCCTCTAGGGGAGGAAGGAGGGGGTTGGTGGTCACCCACTGCCTTCACTATTTCTTTGGCTTCACAGAGAAACAAGATGTCAGAGGCCTGCCCGGGATGCCAAGGAGCAGGGACCCTGGAGAGGGTGAGCTGGAAGTATGTTTCAGGGGTGGGGAATCCAGAAGAGCTGCTGCCTGGGACCAGGAGGGGGCAGGAGGGTGAGAGTGTACATGAGGGGTCGGGGGAGGCTGGGGGGCACAGGCTCTAAGGGACACCTGATAGGCTTCATTAGATTTATGGCGCCCATGAATGGGCCCTGGGGTTAGACCAGTGTGGTACTGGCTTGAGGCTCCAGCCTTGGTTGTGGGCCCAGCTAATGAGCTCAGTACTAATGGCAACTGGGCACTGTCCCCCACCAGGCTGCTATTTTGATGGTGACCGGAGCTGGCGGGCAGCGGGTACCCAGTGGCACCCTGTCGTTCCCCCATTTGGCTTAATTAAGTGTGCTGTCTGCACCTGCAAGGTATGGAGGGGGGCTGCCCAATATTCTCTAGTGCTATAACCCAGCCAAGCCTGCAGAGATGGAGAGGTGGGCTGCTGGGAGAGGAAAGCCCCGCCTTGGTGAGGAGGCTCATGGATCAAAATAATATGAGAAAAGTCATTTGGGCTTTGAGAGCTGGTTTTCTACAGGAAAAGGGCAAGGGCTGACCTGGGTGTGAATTCTGGCTCCCTGTAATCCTGGGCACTTTCCGTACCTCCCTGGGCCTTATTTTCCTTTCCTATAAGCAGATATTATAGCACCTACATTGCAGGGCTACAATGAGAATCTGAGTTCAGACATATAAAGCACCAGCCCAGGGTCTCTGAGAAAAAGGCCATGGTTATATGATATTTGAGGTGTGGGAAAGGAGAAAGAGGAAGCAGGAGGCTATGTGCCTCCCTCCCTCCCTCCTGACACCCCTCACTCAATGGATCCTGCAGGGGGGCACTGGAGAGGTGCACTGTGAGAAGGTGCAGTGTCCCCGGCTGGCCTGCGCCCAGCCTGTCCGCGCCAGCCCCACTGATTGCTGCAAACAGTGTCCAGGTGAGGGGTAGGGCTGAGGCCTCTTGGGGCAGATAAGGCCCTTCCCTGCCTGGTCCTGGGTGAGGGGATGCATGGTGAGGGTGGATGGGAGGGACTCCTCAGTTGGCTCAGCATTTACTGAGCACTGCTCTGTGCCTAGCCTAGAGCCAGGGCTCTAAATGCAGTGGAAAGGATGTGCATGTGTTAGTGGGCTATGAATTCCAGTTCCTGCCCCATCCGTCTGTCTGTCCATCCATCTGTCTATCCATCCATCCATCCAATTTTATCATCTACTAAGTGCCAGGAACAGCTAGGGGCTGGAGATTCAAAGACAGAACCTGGGTGGCTCTCACAGAGCTCACATATGCTGATGTCTTTCCCCCTTCCAACCCTTTCTCCCCTCCAATAGTGGGTTCAGGGGCTGACTCCCAAATGGGGGACCCCATGCAGGCCGATGGGCCCCGGGGCTGCCGTTTTGCAGGGCAGTGGTTCCCAGAAAGCCAGAGCTGGCACCCCTCGGTGCCCCCGTTTGGAGAGATGAGCTGTATCACCTGCAGATGTGGGGTGAGTTGGGGTGGGTGCCTGTGTGATGTGGGCATTGGGGGTCCAACCTGGAACAGGGAGACCTTCCAGGGAGGGCAGGCTCCTGAGGGAGGCTTCCCCAAAGAGGCTTCAGGCTGCTGTGCCCCAGTGCCTCTGCAGACCCTCAGGATCTGCTCTATCCTGCACCAGGCAGGGGTGCCCCACTGTGAGCGGGATGACTGCTCATTGCTGCTGTCATGCGGCCCAGGGAAGGAGAATCGCTGCTGCTCCCACTGCACACCCCGGCGGCGTAAGTGAGGGCATCCCAGGGAAGCAGCCCTAGGCTCACTGTGGGGTGCCTGAGGAACAAAGGGACCCCGGGGTGCCAGGGATGGCACCGTCAGCACGAGTGTCATTCCAGCCCCCCTGACAGCAGCCTTGTGGACTTGTTACTGATCACTTTTCTTCACAAATGAGATTTCTGAAGGTCGAGGAATCAGACAACTAGACTAAGGCCACACAGCTGGTGTGTGCTGACTTGCTTAGAAAATTCTGACCTTTCTGGGACCAGAACAGAGACGCTCTGCTGTGCTGTCTGTACCACCTGAGTCCCTCTCTCCCCTCCAAAGTCCGCTCCCTTCTGTTTCCAGCAGCCCCAGAGACCAGGACAGCTCCAGAGCTGGAGAAAGAAGCTGGAGGCTCCTAGGGAGCTGCCCAAAGCCTGCATGGCTGAGAGGAGGGGGCCAGGCTGAGGGAAGAAGTGGGTGCCCAGGAACCCTGCATTCGCCTACGGGAAACTCAGTGCCTTTGGCTCCTCTCTGCTGCCTCTTCTCCCTCCCCCCACTACCTCTGGGAACCACAGCTCCACAAGGGGAAGGGGCAGTCAGGGCAGACCAAGGCCATGAACACTACAACTCCTGACCTGTTCCCTCTGGCCTCTGCTTTGGAAGCCCAGCCCCTTTCTTTCTGTACATAATGTCACCAGCGCGTTGGGATTTTTAATTTATCCTCACTCAGCACCAAGGGTCCCCCCCCACTTCTCTCCTGCTGCCCCTGAGCTGAGCAGAGTCATTATTGGAGATTTTTGTATTTATTAAAACATTTTTTTCAGTCTTTGGGCTAAAGGTGGTTTCTTTGTGGCCAGGGACCTGTGTGGGCCCCAGTGGAGAGGGTCTGAGAGGAGGAAGGGAGGGAGAGCCACTCTGGCTACAGGGACTTTCCTTTGAGCCTGGAGGAATGAACTGGAGGAGCCATGGAGTGGGAGCAGGTTGGTGTAGTGGTGGCCGGTGCCCTGGATTGGCAGAGGGACTTGGGACTGACTTTGAGATGACTGGATCCTCAAGAACTTGGGCAGCCTGAAATAGGATTTAGACACAAGTTTAGTTTCCACTGGCCTCCCCATGGCTGGCATTTTGCGGATGCTGTGTTTGAAGTTGCTCCAAAGAGGGAAAGCAAAGTGTCACCAACCTCTACCTGCTTTGTGTAAAGTGAGGCAAACACTATACTGTTATTTTTCTTTTCTGGAAGCTAATTGTGTTCTGGACCAGTTCTGGGGAAAATCTGGATCAGAGCGGATTGGAGTCAGCCCTGGTCCAGTTCTTGGCTGAGCTTATCTTGGGACCAAGTGATGTACAGTAAAAGATAAGCTCCTCATCCCTTTCTCTCCATTCCAGTCATCAGCAATTGGGCGTGCCACAGACTTCACAGGCTCCAGAGAAGCGAGAGTGTAAGCACGGAGGGCTGTCACATACCTGTACCTGCAGACCTACCTCTGTATAAGCATTGTTAATAATAAAATGGATGGAATTTTATGAGCTAGGAGGGTAGTGAGAAAGGGAAATCACTCCCTTCCGACTTAGGGTTAGGTTTGCTGTGCAGTAAGATGTTACTGTTATTATTATGATTAGCTGAAGCACTGAGTTCAAGTTCTGCTGTTAACTAGCCGAGTTATTTAACCTCTCTAAGTCCTGGTTTCTTTTCTGTAAAACAGATTCCTCCCTCAGAGGACTTGATGAGAACATGTGAATCATGCAGCAGGGTGCCTGGCACATATTAGTTGGAAAGGCGCTGTAGCTGAAGTAGGGTTCCCAGAGTTGGTTTGATATGAAAATCAGGGAGAGATCTGCAGAGGAGGGTGGCAATGGGTTTCAATATGGGATATTCTGCTAAACGCAAGGGAGAGTGGGGAGGTCAGGTTGGAATGCTAAGGATGGGGATAACTAGACTTGGCCCAGAGCCTTGGTTGTCAGTAGAGGGATTGTGAGGGTCTGATAGGGAAGAAAAAGCTGCAGGATTGGCATGGGGCTAAATGCAGGGAACCAGGTACAGTGCCAGATGCCATGTGATGGAGGATTTGGTCCAGAAATGGATGTGCTGACAGTACTGTCCCTCCTGGTGAGGCAGTTCAGTGGGAGGAAGGGCTTGGATCCTTAGATTTAACATGAGTTTGCTACTGATGTTCATAAGACAAGAGGAGGGATGGAGGCAGTTAGTGTCCGCAGTGTGACTCGGTGGGCTCTGGGAAGCAGGGCATTACCCACGGATCCTGACCAGTCATCCAGCAGGGCTTCGGAGCAGCGTGGCTGAATGTCAGCTAAGCCAGCGAATGAATGGCTATTGGGTCCATGCACAGAGTTGCTCTCCTTAGACAAAAGTCCTTGACACACCTTTTCCATTACAGCCTGCATTCCAACCAAGGCACGCCAGCCCCCAGCCCCTGCCCAGCCGCCTGGAGGTGGTATGAGGACCAAGGAAGTCCAGCCCTGCCCTGTGTGTGAGAGATCCAGGTCAGACAAATTGGGAGCTCTGACCAGCAGAGACCTCAAGGGGGCACCCCATCCATCACCCTTCAGGCAACCGCACAACCTCAGAGAGCCCTTTCTCTTCAAAACAAAACAAAACAAGAAAACCCCTAAAACCGCCACCACTGCTGTCACAAAACCCAAGGAGAAACCCATTCCCTGGGTAGTGTATTTTAGTGTCTCAGAACAGTGGCTAGGAGAATTTAAAATCTGATCTCTAGTCCTGGGTCAGGCAGGCCTTCTTACTTTGTGGATAGTTTGATTGGGCCTCCGAGCTTCTCCAGCAGAAAGTTGGAAAGTAAGACAGTGGGACTCTATTTGGCTGGAGGGGAAGTGGGGGTGGTTCTGATACATTTGTCTTTTGGAGAGAAAACGCTTCATACACTGTCTTCCACCTCGTCGATCTCTACTTGTGAACCACTTTAGGCATTCTGTGGTGACACCCCTTTGCCATCTTGTACATGCCACATCCAGATTTTGGCATGTCAGGTGATGAGAGCCACAGGGAGTCACCGCATAGTGACACTGCTAGCAGCCACCTTTTGGGCCAAGTTACCAGAGCAGTGTTTGTGCAAGTGTTTGAATAATTTACAACAAGGACTTAAGAACATGTTTTTCAAACCCAGTCCCTGCCCAGGCGTGTGAAGGTGCCTTCAGGCAGAGGAAGACGTGGGCTGGGGAGAGTGGAGCAGCCCAGGCGTTGGCTGGGAGTGGGTACCCCCGTTCCGCTGCCATGTGGGCTGCTTCACGTCTTGGAAAGCCTGCATTCCAAAGAAGAGTTGGTTGCTTTCAGAAACGTTTCAAAACAACTGTTTTATTGCATTACACCCTTAGTCTTTCAAGAAAATAATGGAAAAGAGACAAACAAAAGTGTGACACTTCTGGCACAACAAAAGTGACAGAAGGAGGAGGTGTCATAAAGGAATAAAACTGGGACAAGGAGGGAGTTCACCAGGCATGCTGGAAGGGATACATTTTAGCTCACCAGCCTTTAGGTAGTCAGACACAGTGTGTGAAGGGAAAAGAGCAGAGCACACGTAGGAATACCAGACATACACTGTTAAAGATGATAAAGGGTTGTGCACCTGAAACTAAGATAGCATTGTAGGTCAATTATAATTTAATAGAAGCAAATGACAAAGGGGGAGGAATTCTTAGGGGCTGTGTAATGATTATAGTTCTCTGAGAATGGCACCATCCCTTACAGCATTGTTTGGCTTTTATTTATGTTTACATGAACAAAGGGAGCTGCCAGAATTATTTTTGCTCATCATAGAAGTATATCATTGTGAACAATTATGTTAATGCACAAATGTGTGAGAAAGAAAGAAAAACACACTTGTTAGAAAGAGAGAATTCCAATGCCTGGATAACTGCTATTAAAACATCACTGGCTAGTTTTCTAAGTTGCCCAGCCGCAGCCCTATCTCTGTCTCCACTCCTGCCCCTCAGCACCTCTGCGGCTGCTTGTGAAGGGGTTGTGATGTATGATAACCTCTGGAGATGGAGCACATGTAAATCTGCACCAATAGCGAAAGCAGGTGATTACATTTAAGGGGAATGTGACTCTTTATGATGAAAATGGCAGGGGAGGGAAAAAACCCAGGAATTTTGAAAAATGCTTCAACAATTCAGAGAACTTGACGAATTGGCATTCAGTGATTTGATTTTCAGCAAATTGACTGGAGTCCCCCAGTGGGGCCTCAGCAACTCACCAATGAGTGCTTGGCAGGCCGGAAGCTTGTCTCATCCTCCTGTGGGCAGCAGAGGCTGGCCAGTGGGGCTGCCTCTGGTGGGCCAGGGCCCCAGCTATCCCTTGGGAGGAGTCATTCATGGTCTTTTCTTGGCCACCTGACTTGGCCAGGCTGGCTCCTTGGCTCAGACACAGCCTCCTTGTGAGACACCAGGCTTCTTCCTTCTCTTTTGGAGTCCCCCGTGCCTAGCTGAGTCCCCGGTCCTTCTGTGGGGACAGACTCCTCACTCTCCATTTATGTGGTGGGACAAGAGGGGAGACAGGTGAAGGTAGCAGGTGCTAGTGGAAGGGGGCTGCCAACAAGAGTCCCGCCGAGTCCCTCTCCGTGCTGGGGAAGGAGGCTGCTGTCTGGGCACTGGTAGTAGGAAGACACCTCTGCTAAGGCCAGGCTCTCTCAGCCCAATAGCTGGTGGACCTCATGAGCCAGGAGAGCTGGTGAAGCAACTCATGAGACTGGAGCAGGTTGCACAGCTATGACTTTCTACACTCATGACAAGAATACTGCGGAGAACCGTGACTTCCCCTGGAGGCCTGGGGTCCTGATGCCACCACTCTGAGGGGAGGAAGATAAGAGGGAAGCAGGGGCAAGCTTGTGTCTTTTTTGGGTGCTTTGACATGTGAATGTGTGCATGAACACTCACAAGCATGTCCGGAGTGTGTTGTGAGAGAGGGGAGCATCCACACTGCGTTTGTCATTTACATCATATTTGTTTGAATGTGAAGCTCTCCATTTCCTTTATTTCTGTTTCATTCTCCCTTCCATTAAACTAAAAAAGCAATGAACTTGCTCTTTAAAACCCAAACCTTCTGTAGTCCTTACTGCCTTTTAAGTGGGTAGTGGTAGAGATGGATTCTTTCTATCAGTCTGAAGGGAGAGCTGGGATGGGGGCTAGAAAACAGCAAGACAAGAGCCTGCAGGGTAAGGAGGCCAGGGAGAGAGGTCCCATGGGGAAGTAACAGGAGCCTATTATTATGTACTATTTCTCTTACCAGAAAACAATTTAATCACTTTAAAATTGTATGCAAAAAGCACAAAATGATTCTTAGAGAATAGTTTTCTCCTCCTACTCCCACCCCTCAGGCATCCAGGTCCCCTCCCCAGAGACCCACTGTTACCTATTTCTTGCAGATAAGAAAGTCTTTTAAGATCAGATGTGTGTAAGATCCAAGTTGAAGTTATTTGCATTGTTGCGATACAGACCAGTGCTTTCCAAACTTTAATGTGCTTATGAATCACCTGGGAGATCTTGTTTAAATGCAAATTCTGATTCAGAGGGCCTGGGGTGGGGCCTGAGACTCTGCATTGCTGTCATGCTCCCAGGAGATGCCGATGCTGCTGGGCCAGGAACACACTCCAAGGATGTAGACAGTTCATCACTCCACATTTTTACCAAATCTGCCATGCCACCAATGTCTTGTGTAAGTTTTTTCACTCAACTAATATTTATTGAGCATTGTGTGTGTGTGTGTGTGTGTGTGTGTGTGTGTGTGTGTGTGTGAGGCACTGTTCTAGGAGCTGGGGACTCAGATATGAGTTAACCTGACAAAAAATACCATCTGTGTGGAGTTCATCATCTACTGGGGGAAGACAGTCAATAAATACAATAAACATGTCAATTGTAAGGTGTGCTAGGAGAAGGTGCTATGGAAAAAATAGAGCAGGAGAAGGGAACTGGGAGCTCTGGGGGAGGAGGGTCTGAGTTCAGTTTTATTAAGGATGGTCACAGAATGCCCTGATGAGGTGACATTTGAATGAATACTTGAAGGAGGGGAGGGAATGAGCCATGAGAATATGTAATAATTAAAAAAAAATTATGAGTGGGGTTAAGATTCTTATCAGGAGAGAAGGAATGAGATGTGCTATAAATGTGATATACATGTCAAATCAATATGTCAGTAGATATCTAAATTCAGAGTGAGAGGCAATCCTGAGAAAAAGAGCCCCTTGGAATATCACGGAGAGACTGGACCTCCACCAGAATAGAGGATGGGGTCTTGATTCAATTGTATAAAATCTCTTCTTCTAACACTTGACTTCTATACTATAATAGGAGACAAAATATGACTAGAGTCAGAGTTAAATAACTACTACCTGGCACAACTAGGTCACATACATTAAGGTGTCTGTTATGCCTGCATGAGTTTGCTCACCAGATACAACCCACAGGCATTGGTGAGTCTGGAAAAGGAGGAGGGGAGGAGGTTCTATTCATGATAGAGATGGAAACTTGCAGTAGAATCTCTACCAAGCAAGAGGTTAAAATGTCATATTTTGTGGTTGGAAATGTTAGGGGCCAAATGCCACACGAAACAGAGAGATTTCCTGGTTGGCAGACAAGGCAGACTGGAGTTTGAAAGGCTCACTGCATGCCACCTAAAAAAGCACCATGCCAGCCCACAGAAATAGGCTCCTGGACACTCTTGAGAAAAGGGGTTAACATGGAAGTGGGGGAGCAAAGGAAAGAGGTGGGGGAGGACTTATTCTGGTGGACTTATTCTGGAAAGGTGAACTCCAGATGTTGGAGGACAAAAGATGCCTCATTTTTCCCCAGCAGCTCCAGCAGCTGGAACAAGCCCAGCCCCAACTTGTCCTCCCAGGGAAACAGGGAGCCCACCTGGGGAGAGGCCCAGCATCTCTCCTTCCCACCCCCCCCACCAGGTCCCAAGAGGTCTAAGATTGACATGAACTCATCTGCCTCTCCTCTTGACACAAACATTACTGCACCTGCTCCCTGCTGCCTGAAATTCCTGAGGAGAAGCTTTTTTCTCCCCAGGACTGAAAGATGGGAGTTTAAAAATGCAAACGACTGGTTAAGGTATTAAGTCATCGGCTAAAGTATAATCTACCAGTCAACAAATGTAAAATGATACTGTTCCTTTTTGACAACGGGAGGGGTAGAAAAAAGGGAGAGGATGGGAGAGTGAAGGGTGAGGACGTGGGAAATGGGGGCTTCCGGCCCATCTCCCAGGAAGGGCCCCTGACAAGGGCAGGGGCTATTTACCTTCAAGAGCTCCGCGGAGGAGGAGTTGTTGTGTGCGGAGGAATTTCTTTCCTGTACATCTGAGCCCTCTCCCAGCTGAGCGGGAATGCAGCCACTCAGACATATGATTCACATCAACTGTGTTTTTCACGAGTTTTAGAGGCTTTTTTTTTAAGCAAACCTGACGTCATTATTAAGGAATTTTCCCCTCACAGGTTCAACCGAGGTACCCCTGGAAATGGCACCAGGGAAGACCTTCAGAAATTGCTTTTAAAATTTTCTCTCTTCTCCTCCAGAGATAGATGAGTGAGGGGACTTCCTGACAGGGATAAAAGAAGCAGTGTTTTATTTTTGTCTGATCATAAATGTAATGATCCTTCATTCAAAAAGACTTGGCAAACAGAACAGTACAAATGAAGGAAATGTAATGCTAATTGCTTGTCAAAATTAACACCAATTCAGAAATAATCCTCATTTATCTTTGAGTTTTTTCCCCAATCTTTTTTCTGAACATTAAATATGCCATGATGTATTTGAACATTTCAGATGGCATTGCTAGTGAACCATCTTTTTTAATTATAAAAATGCTGTTTGCTTGAAGTAGAGCATCATTTGGTTGAAGAAAAAACCAGGGAAAAATTCTTTGTCGAGAAAACAAAGTTTTTTGAAGTATTTTCTTCCTTCATGTGTATTTTGTTGAGTTTACCCTGTGTTTATAGTTTTACATCCTTCTTTTCTTTGCTTGGCTCCATTATCACAAAACTGGTGAGCTTTTTTCATGGATTGTCGGCGTCTTAAGACAGACAATGCTGGTTTTCCACATCTGGGTGAAGCCAGACACAGGGGGCCCAGCTGAAATCCCACAGCCTGAGGGCCATCTTCATGGAATAAACTCGCCCTCAGTGCAGTGGGATGTGCAGCACAGATATTTGGCGACAGCACCTCAGATGAGAAAGGAAGGAGTTTGGTAATGGAAGGTGAGCCCCAAGCAGGAGCCCCGGGAGCCATGAGGGAGGTGGGAAGTGGCGGGCAGAGGCAGGCAGAGATGCAGTGCCTGGGGAGGAGGGCTGCTCCTTGAGATCAGTCAAAAGCTGCTCCAAAGCTGGACCAGCTCTCTCCGCATAGCTGTGGTCACCTTAATAGTTTGCAACGTGTGTATTCATTTTGGTTGCCAAGAAGACTCAGCTGAGTGGATCTGGACTCAGTAGATGACATTTTGTGAGGAGAAGGGAGGCAGTGAGACAGGGGAGGGCCTTCTTTGCTGATGACCCTTTTGGTCACCTGGCCTCTATCACCTCAGTTTACTTGCTTGTGGAAACTTCCCAGAAATATCACAAGTCTTGAACTAGCAGCAGCTTAGTACAGTGGTTTGAATCCAAGGCCTGATGCATGTTGGCTGTGTGACCTTGGGCAAGTCATTTGACATACCTGAGCCTCAGTTTCCTGCAGAGTGGTGATAATAATGGTTATATGCATGATTGTTAATAAGGATTATAGAAAAGGTATGTGATGTGCTTGACATATAGTTGGCACTCAGTGACATCACTGTAATTGGATCTGACAGTTGAGTATCATTAGGGACATACAAAGTGCTCTGCTTGCACACCAAAGGGTAAGGTTATTTAGGGTAGAAACAGAACTGAGGTCTCTGTTATGTGACAGACACAAATTACAAGCATGGGCATGACCACAGCCTTTCTGCTGTCAAAGAGAATCTATAGCCAGCCTAATGCTCACTCCCCTCTTCCAGCCCAGAGCAGAAACATCCTCTTTTTCCCCCAGGGAATCATTTCTTTTTAATACATTGTTGATCATATAGAAAATGCAATCCTGGTCTCCTGATGCAGGCAACAGACAAGAGAAACACAGCTGAGGAAGATCACAGAAAAGAGGTGTTCTTCAGAAAGCTCTTCAGCATCTTCAACATCTCAGCAGGTTGATATTGGGGCACCATGTTTCCTGGGTCCCTCATGTTGTTGGGCAATCCAGTCTGGGGAGATCTCCCTGCATGCTAGGTTGACACCTCAACCTGGGACAGGGTTCTTGACTCTGCTCAAGAAAGAATTCATGCGCAGGCTGAGCAGGTACAAGCAGACAGTAACCTGATAAGGCAAAAGTACACACTCGAGAGGGAGTGAAGGAGTGCTCCAGAGGTGAGCAGCCGCAGAGGAGGCATTCATTCTTGCTGGAAGTGAGGCTAAGCCAGTCTACCTAACCAGGTGGGGAAGAGGGGCAGGGGTGAAGGCTGTAGGACTAGAGGTGGTGGATGGCCAGGAGAAGTGGGTAGCAGCATATGTGGGGTGAGAGGGAAGGGGAAATGAGAGCACAGAGATTCTCACATGTTGCTGTGTGCTGTTGTTTATGGGTTTCCCTTAATGCTTTTCATGATTGGAATAAAAAAAGAAGAATTCTTTTTTTGGGTAAATATATATATAAAAATAACATGAAATTTATCATTTTAACTGTTTTTAGGTGTCCTGTGGTACTTAGTTGACATTAAGTACATTCATAATGTTGTACAACATCACCACTAACCATTTCCAGAACTTTTTCATTGTCCCAAATAAATTTTTTACCCATTAAACAATTATTTTGTTTGTCTCTATGAATTTGCCTATTCTGGGTACCTTATAGAAGGGAACCATTAATAATATTTGCTTTCTACATCAGGCTTATTTCACTTAGTGTAATGTTTTTAAGGTTCATCCATGTAGCAGCATGTGTCAGAATTCCATTGCTTTTAAAGACTGAATAATATTTCACTGTGTGCCTATTCCACATTTTGTTCATTCATCTGTTGGTGTATATTAGGGTTGTTTGGCTATTATGAATAATGCTGCTATGAACATTGGGGTACAAGTATCTGCAACCCTTTCAATTCTTTGGATGTATACGTAGAACTGGAATTGCTGGGTCATATGGTAATTGTATGTTTAACTTTGGAATTCCTCTTTAAGTGCCTTCGGTTATGCATCTTTTGTTCTTATTTTGTTTCTCAAATCCTTTCATTCCGTTGTAGTCCCTCCCTCTTTATTTCATGCCACTGATTTGTTGGAGAAACTGGATTGCTTGTCTCTGCAGACTGATCCACATTCATTTCTTGCCTCCTTGTAGTGCCACTTAATTTGTTTCTCCATCCCCTCTATTTTCTGTAATCTGAAAGTTAGAGTCTTGATGGGATTCTGGTTCAAGTTTTCCACAGGAATATTTCTTAAGGATGCTCTGTATTTACCATTGGATCATATCAGGAGGCATAAAATTACACTTGTTAAATATTAATCTACTCTGATAATGACCCACCCAGGTGTCTGGGCTTATTAGCACTAGAGTTTTTGGAGCTGCATTCATTGGAAAGGAGTAGGGTCAGGGAGTAACTGTCAGTGGCTACAGTGCTCCATGTTAGGTTCCCTGGGGACAGTGTCTCCTCCCTGACCCAAGCTTCCCTGAGGACCTGGCCTGGCTCAGGGCTTTGAGATGAAGTTCTGGCCCCTCCGAGCTTCTGTAGCTCAGTAGGTGGGGCCATGGGGGATCAGCACTCTGAACAGCATGGGTAAGTAGAGGGTGGGAGAAGAGGGCCCCGTACCTGTCTCTGAGCTTTGTACAGAGCTGATGCCCAGGGAATGTTTGTCTATAGTGATGATGGTCTAAGGATGAAGTGAGGAAAGAACAGAAAATATATTTTAGACAAAATGCTGGTGAGGGTGTGAGACAAATGGAACTCTCATACATTGCTAGTGGGAATGAGAAATTGTACCCCCACTTTGGAAATCAGTTTGGTAGTTTCTTATAAAATTAAACACATATTTACTGCACCATTGAATAACATCATCCCTATGTATTTACCTAGTGAAATGAAAACTGTGTTCACACACAAAGCCCTGTATGTGAATGTTTATGGAGGTTTTACTAATAACTGTCAACAACTGGGAACAACCCAGCTGTGTTTGACAGCAGAATAGGTGAACAAACTTACACGTCACTGAACAGAACACTGCTCAGCAATAAAAAGCAACAAACTGCTAATGCACCACCACATGGATGAGTCTTAGCTTCATCATCTCCAGCTCCAAAGGTTCATACTGCATGAGTCTGTTCATATGATTTTCTAGAAAAGGCAAAAGTTTGGACAAAAAAGACATCAGTGGTTCTCAGGGACAGGGGCTGGGAGAGAGGTTGACTACACAGGAGCACAAGGGAATCACTGCGTGATGGAGCAATTCTATATCTTGATTGCGGTGGTATTTATACGACTGTACACATTTGTCAAAAACTCTGAACTGAATAGTAAAAAGGGTCAATTTTATTGTATGTAAAATTATATCTTAGAAGAAAGTGGGGGGAAAACTTGTCAATTTTAGACTGCCAAAAAAATCTCCCCACTACCTCCCAGACCACCTGGGTGATCATCTAGATCAGGGCTTACCTGCCATCTCTCAGTTCTCTGCTCAGAGAGGACTGGGTAAGAGGCATGCCCATGGTCCATTGTGTGAACCAAAGGCACTTGTCCCTCTTTCTGGGGCAGTTGTGAGTGGGCAGGTGAGTTGGGCTCAACCAATTGGACACCCTCCCATGGCTTTTGAATCTTGAGAATATGTGACCCAAGGTTTGAGGATGGCGGCAGGTCAGTTTCATTGTGTCACCAGCAGGAGCACGTGGACAGACGGTCCTGTGCTGAGACGCGCGCTCTTACTGCTCTTGAGAGCCGCCCTGCCTCCTCCTTACCACACAGCTTCATATTTCACTTTTGGTGCTAGAGCTGGTTTCTGTTGTTTACAGCTCACAAAACTGTAAGCTGTAAGAGGCATGGCCAGGGACGTGACTGGCTCTGCCCCAGGGCAGGGCTCTCCCTCAGAGTGGTGCCAGGCAGGGGTGCAACAGCCTGTGTCATGGTGATGGTCCTAATCTATTATCTGTGCCCATGAGAAGGGTGCTCCAGGTGGTACCAGAGGGCTCAGGGATCTCCCATAGAAGCCTCCTGAGTCCCCTACACGTGTGAGCTCTGGGTAAGCTTACTGGCTTGTCCCTCCAGTGTGCTGGGTCTGTGGCCATCCCAGGTCAAAAGGCAGGGCCAAAGCCTTTCTCCTCATGGTGTTTCTCGAGGTGACCCAGGGTCAAGGATGAAAATGGAGACAGGGAACAGGCAGGAGGTGTCTCATTTAAGTTAGGGCAGCCCCCTGAAACCTGGGCTCCCTTTTCTCACCATCTCTCTGCTCTACTATCCACTGTCTCCCACCTCCCTGCTCTGGGCCCCCATCCCTGCTGTTGCCAGTCACCTCTGACCACCTCTCCCTGGCTCCTCCTGCACCTCACCCTTGGTGCTGGCTAACCAAAAAGGGAAAAAATGTATTTGGGGAATGGAGGGGATTTGCAGGACACCAGCTACTTGGCCTCTGAGACTGTGAGGACAGGTGTTTCTCTCTCTGTCCTGAACAGGACAGGGTCAGTGGGCTTTTGGATTGCTCCCCATGCCGGCCTAGACCTCACCCCTTCTTCTAGTGCTTTTGGGACTCCTCTCCCAGCCCACCTTCACCCCTAGACACACAGACATGCTGGAGTGGGGGGTCCATTAGTCTTCTTTGGACCCTTTCTCTCAGGGCTGGTGTGGTCCAAGCAGTGTCAGCTAGTCTCCTGGACAGATCCATGAACACAAGGGGAGGAGGTCTCATTTCCCTGGCACTTCCAAAGGCTTTTACACTTATGATGGGGAAGAACTAGAGCCAAGTAGAGTCAAGAGGTGGAGAGAGGGACAAAGCTCTGCCACATGGACACAGCTGGGCCTGAAGCAAAGCCCTCTTTGGCTCAGCAGCTGGCCAGCCAGAGCTGTCCCTTTCTGCTCACGCTGGTTTGATCAGGGTTTCTGTCACATGTTTCTGAACGAGGCCTGACCAGTACCCATGATCTTGGCCCATCTGCATAGTTCCCTCTTTTGGACACAGATCTTTGCTGCCTCTCCAAGCACAGAGGGTGTACCCAACAGCCCAGGAATTTATAGTTACTCAGTTCCAGCCATGCGCAGAGACTCCCTGGCTGTGTTTGAGCCCCAAATCCCTGGAGAGGGAATTTGGCCAGAGAATGGAATCATACAGGAAAATTGTGGCTGCCCAAGGCCCATCTCTGTGGGAGCGTGGGTAAGTTAAATGGGCAGAGAAATTCAGAGACAGGAGGACCACTGTGAGCCAGGAAGGCACCCTCGAGGTATCTCCTTGGGACGTGGGCATGTTTGTGGGCAGACAGCAGGGTTATTGGTGTCCCCAGTAGCTTAGTTTCTCTTGTCCTGCAGATTCCAGGACCTGTCCTTCACTTTGAGCCCCTTTTCCTGTTCCTTCCTCCAGACCCTTTTGCTTCTTTCCTGGGCTTTCCCTCCCCCTCCTCCACTTTAACCAAGGCCCTTTCTAGTGGAGACTTCTGGATTCTTATTGTCTAGGAAGGGGGACCTGCCAGGCGCATAAAGTCCTCATGGCACTGAGCAGGTGTGATGAGGACAACACAGGAGGCCAGTAAGATCCGGGACAGACCCCCTGCCAGGGCTGCAGAGAACTCACAGAGGACGGAATATTTGAGCTGAGCCTTGGAGGATCCCTAAGCTTTAGAAGGGCAAGTGGCGAGGAGGCTTTAGGACCCTGGGGTGGGAAATTGAAAGGGACAAGTGTGGGTTCCATGGGGTTGGAGAAGGAAGACAAGGTGGTGGGATGAGCTTAGACAGCCTGGAGAGGGCCTTGAATGTCATCCACATCTGCACCAGAAGGACTGAGGGTCCCCAAGGCTCAGGGCTAAGAGGGCAGCTTGCAGGTAAACAAACTATGTCCTTGGGTCAGCTCTGCCCTTAGATGTGGGAGAGCACGTCCTGCCTCGGGCCGGGCCTCAGAGGGCCCAGTGCTTTGAAGTGTCTTGCTCAGAATGTCCCACCCTGTCTTGGATGTCTGGGCTGGGCTGCACTGGCAGCGCCGATTGGGCTGGGTGCCCCGAGCCTGGACTGGGCCTGCTGGGGTCATGGTTTCCAGTAGCTTGTTCCTCAAAAATTTCTCATTTCCCCTGTAATGACTAGGACCATCCAGACTTCCCTCCTGGCAGAGCTGCCATGCCGGGACCAGGACCAGGACCCCCATAGCCCTGGCTCCTGTTACTCTCCTCTGGGGTGTCTCTGGCCTCTGCTCTGAGGGTGGGTGAACCAGTTGCCCCGAGGAGCTCTAGAACTCATACTGACACGTGGGCCCCACATGGGAGGGCAGCCTGCTGACCGGATTGCTCCTGCTGTCAGCGCAGTGTTTTTTTGTGGGATCAGATGAGTTCAAGTCACCCAGGGCACAGGACAAGTTTGAGGCTCTGGGTAACTGATGGTCAGCTCTTGGGCTTGACTGTGTGTGTCAAGAGCGACTTTGACTGTGTGCTTTGGCCCCTGCCCAGAGCTGCTCCACAGGGCTGCCTCGGGTCTGCGCACCCACGGGGGTGCGGGTGGCAGCCAGCACTCCCTGTCTGGCCTCCCCACCCTGCCAGTGGCACCAGGGTGGTTGCCCCAGGCCTCTGTGGCTTCTACACCACACGTCGGGCAGTGTTGTGGCTGTCACCCACCTCCTCCAACGGCTTTCAGCCTTAGCTCCACACTGAGAGATGCCTTTGCTTGCCATGACGGGTGTGAATGAGACTGTTCTTCCCCCTCTGGCTGTGGGCCCCTTCGCCTTTCCTGCCTGTGGTGTGTGGCAGGCAGGGGTGCGGTCAACAGGGAAAGAGCTCACATTCTAGGAGTTCAGGGATTACGGCCTAGAGAGTCCTAGAAGAGTCATGGTTGGAAGGTATGCTGTTCTAAGTGAATAAAATCCTCAATGGTAAATTTAATAGAGTCTGAAAATAAATAATTACCCATGTTTTCTGTATACCCTGGGTAAGACATGCGTTTGTGATCATTCTGCAGGAAGCACCATTACAGCTTTAAGAGAGTCGTGGGAAGCCTGTGCTCATGGCTGCACTACAGATGATGCGGGGTCATGAGTAGTGGCGGAGCCGGCATTAATAAGTGGCACAGGGAACAGCAGAGGTGGGAAGGTCTGTATCGTGTGGTGACGCACAGGTTCGGGAGAGCCACGGCATCTGGAGCGATGACAGCCTTGCTGCCTTTTCCTCTCCATCAGATTTGTGAAGTGAGCCCGGAACAATGATGTTGACCTTAAACAAGGTGAAGAGATGGTTCCTGGACTGGGCAGGAAGAGAGGGGGCCTGTACCTTTTGGAGAGTCTTCATGTGCTCTGATGGGTCAATCCCCAAATCTGTAATAAGTATCTCTCCAACCCATTATGTGGGCCCATGAGTTTTGGTAATAATACATTATAAAATCAAACTGTTTATTTGATGGGGATTCCACAAAAAGTATTTGCCGGGGCCTGTGTACTTTGGGGGTGGGAGGGGTCCTGCCTTGGGAGTACTTGTGAGACCCTGCCTCTCACCCCTGTGGGCAAGTCCATCCATCCAGGCCTTGAGGGCATGGTCACTGCCCTCTCCTGGGACCCAAGGCCTGTATTCTGTGCCCTTGTGCCTGCCCAGCCCCATGTACCGGGTAAACATGAAGCACAAGAGACGCGCACTGGCATAAGGGACCTGGAGTGGGGGAGGAAAAGGTCACAGGTCAGGAGGAAGAGATTGGTGAGAAAAAGCATGTGGGTCAGTCTCTTTTGGGACAGGTGAACAGAAGCCAGGGCACTGTCTGGGCTCTTTCTGTCCTCGGGGGCCCCCAGGTCTAGCCAGTGTGCTGCAGGATGGACTGGGTGGGGCTGCGTCACCCGGAGTGTGGTGTCAGAATCTTCAGGGCTCTCTTCCTGGATTGGTCAGATTCCTGCAAATGGCTCTTCCAGCATCCTGGCCAGGGGTTAGGACCCCAGCTGCCAGTGTTGGGGAGCAGAGGGGTGAGAGGCTGTGGATGGCCATGGCTGAGCAGGCAGCATGCAGCCTTGCACTGGATCCAGTTTCCAGTGTGGCTCACTCTGCCTGGCAGGCCAGTTCAGAGACCCTCAATTTTACCCTTTCAGAAGAAAAACACCTCCAGTGTCTGTTGGAATGAGAGAAGGAATGAGGGTGGGGCAGGAATCAATCCTCAGTCCTCCTGTTTTGCGCTCCATCTTCACCAGCATCCTTCCCTGTCTCCACTTTCAGGGGTACCTGGTGCTGCCAGTTCTGGAACCATTTGTTAGTGCTGGAGTATAAATAAGATTTTTTTTCTTCACTTGCCCCACAGCTCAGGATTGAGCTTTCTTGGTTCTGCTACATTCATTACCACTTGTCTAATTGCTTTACAGCTTCCAGAATGTTGCTATTGACACCTTTCCTGTTCTCTTTTCTCTTATGGAGTTTTAGTCTTAAAAAAAAAAAGGGATTTTAGGAAGCAGTTGAGATTAATACAGGCCCAATCTACCACAGCAATCTTTCTAACATTTAAATCTGATTACATGTCCCTTCTGTTCAAAATTCTTCTATGGTTCTGCTTTGAAAGCAGGATAAAAAGAAATCTTGTGCATGACATTTTTTTTTAGATTCTGCCCCAGATCAGCTTTGATACCTCTCATGTGCCAGACTGTATTTGATCCTATTAATTTTAATGAAACAGAAATTTCAGGACACCTAGAGACAGAAAGAGAAGTTCACTTTTGTTTTCTATTAAATGTCAGTGCTGAAACAGTACTGGCTGTCACCTGCATCGCTTTGAGCTCTTTTTCTCTGGGAAATTTTAACTGCTGACGGGTCCTGAGCCCTGAGGTGGCTGGGGTTGGGGCTCAGTGATGGTGTAGTGTGGGGTGTGTGTGTGTGTGTGTTCACACCTGCGGCTCACATCCCTGAGCTGCTGCAGGGAATTTCCAGTGTATGTTGCCAGCAATGAGAAGGCAGACTTTTTTGTATTCTTTCCAGGGCATAAACTGCAGCTGGTGATAACATTTCTTCTATCTCCCTCACTACCAAGTCACATTGGACCACACAAATGCTTGGTCTAGATAATTCTGTTAGATTTACACCAAAGGGACAGGTGGATTAGGTAGATATGCACCCATAGGGTGAGTTGGCAGGACCACCCAAAATGTGGGGGATTGCATCTATTTTCTCTTCTCCCTTTGTGGTGCATGAAGGAATTGTCATGAACAAGTGGAGTTCTCTTTGGTAGACTGTACCAATCTATTTACTCTTTTACCATATCAAAGAAAAATGCCATCATGATGCCATCCAGCGGAGCATTAGGACCCATGGTGACTTTGCTAAGAATCTCTTAGAAAAGGTAGTGCAGGTTTTTCATTTTGTGTTTCCTTTTTATTTGTCTCTCTTCCCCAAAACAAATACATTGGCTTTCTAGTTCCACCACATAGAACTTCTCGTACTTGCCTGGCAATGGCCTACTTGCTTTTATATGAATTTTACACAGTCTGCTCTCTCTGTGTGAAATACCTACTCTGGCTTTTCTACTCCAGCCAGGTATTTTTTAAACATGCCAGTCGCAGTGTCACCTCAGAGACTTTACTCTGGCTACTCTATCAGCCTGGAATGTTCTTTCCTACATCTCCCTGTGGCCTGCCCCTCATTTCATCGTCTGCATTCAAATCTTACCTCTGGTCACAATTGTCAGCGAGCTCCACCCAAAGCCTACTGGGAATCCACGTGCAGTGGAGCAAGTTAGAGTTTATTGCTTCTTGCAGCAAAGGAGAACACACACCATGGGGAATGAGAGCTTCTCGGTGTGGGGGTGTCAGGAAGGACTTACAGCGTTTGGCTTCTTTTTGTCTAGATCCATCATGGTCACAGAGTGGCCTTGTCTGATGCTGATGTTCTGTGAAACTGTTTATATTCAACAGGAGAACTCCACAGCCTAGCTGTGAGTGCCAGGCCAAGACCTGGATGTCAGGGACTGCTTTTCTCTTTACCATCATTGACTTTCTGGTGCGTAGAAAAGAAACTGGAGGAAATGGCGGCAGGTATTGGATAAAAACCTGTTGAACAAATCAATGAAGTGTGTCCTCAGCAAATTCTTACTCCATATTTAAGTGCCCAGCCAGAAGAGCCTCTCCTAGCAACCATCCTGGACTATCCCAGGCTGACCTGGTCTAGGCCCCTGCTGTATACTGCAGACCTCTTTGAAGCAGCTATCAAAGAGTCATGCTGTGAGGGTCTCCTTGTCAGTCTTCCTATTCTGTCTGAGGGAAAAGATCACTTCCTTTCTCTTAGAACCCCAGTACCATGCACAGAGGAGGTGCCTAATACTTTACTGACTGACCAGCTGAACACCAGCTTGGCTGTGCTTGAATTGTGACTCTGACAGAAACTCCAGAATTCTGAATGTGTTCTGTGAGATTATGGTCTGCAGGCCCCTGGGCGGGAAATAGTTAAACAGGAGACACCCAGACACCAGCAGCCAGAGGGTATGTTTGTGAGTTTGCGTTTCTTAGGGACAGCTTTAGCCTGAAGGACTCTGGCCCTCACATGGGGCCTCTACAGTGTGGATTTCATCTGAGCCTGACTTTGCCTCAAAAAGTACTCCCATCCCTGCCACCCAAGGCTCAGGGGAGTTTCATCAAAGCCTGCAGTTCCCAGTAATGGGATAGGAAGGGGCTTTAAGAGTCTAGGAACCTCTAAAACAGGGGCCACATTTAGGGGAGTCAGGACATTATCTGATTATCTGGTTCTATTCGCACAGCAACTCATTATAAGTATATACTGTACCTACAGATGAAGAAACGGAGGCACAGAATGCTTAAATAATTTGCCCAAAGACACACACCTGGTGAATGGACAGAGGTGGGATTCAGGCCCAGGTGTACCTAATCACCAAACTCATGTTTGGAACCTCGAACAGACTGCACAGTCCTCTCTGTGACCTCAATGGTGGTCAGGGGAGGGACTGAACATTTGAATCCAGAGCTCTCTGAACCAAGTGGCCCCTAGAGTCAACATGTTGGTGCTCAGAAAGTTCTATTACAGAAGGTAGGAAGCAGCTGTTTTCATGGAACAGGCCCAAGTTGGGTGGGCTATATTCTGGCAAGCAGGGGACACAAGAAAGAAAATTCCACCCTGCGGCTATGTTAAGTGAGAACTTCGGGCTTCCTGTGATGTCTCCACAGGTCTCAGGTCTGCTGGGATTGATGTGTGTAGAAAACCTTAACTCCTGTGGGCATTTCATTGGCTTTGGGCACTGTGTCATCCTCTTGTGGCCACTCGGGGTAGGTGCACCTCTATCTTCCTTCAGTGACCCTGGGTCCCAGGGCCACTCCCTGCTGTTATCCCCAGTTCTGCTCTGAGAGAGGAGTGAATACTCATAAGGTCTTGTATTTATCCCATTGCCTCCCCTTTCAAAGAACAATTTGCAGTGTGTGTGGGGTGTGTGTGTGTGTGTGTGTGAGTGACTTGGGAACACACGGACTCCATCTCCTTTATCCTGAGGAAGAAACATGTTTTGTCAGAACCACTGGCCCTCAGATAATATTCATAGCAAAGTCCATGTATACAAGCCTATTGAATTTTTATAAAATGATTTCTCCTCTTTTACATTTAATAAAAAGAAACATGGGACTTCTCTATAGGTATGGCAACCACACAATTTATTTCTCAACTTTCAGCCAGGATGGCATATTGAGTTCATGCTGTGGCCTACACCATCTGTTCCAAACACACAGCAATAAAAAATAAAATAGAAAAAAATGATAAACAAAGGACATAGTTGAGCCCCAAACCAAAATGGATATCTCTGTGTACAAGAAACAGATTAGAAATGCAAAGTGGTGAGTGGGGCAGAGGGTCTGGTGGCCTTGGGGTCTGGAAGCAGCAATAGCTGCCAGAGATACAGCTCCTGGTAACGAGCTAAAATGCCCTTTGCAAGGCAGGGAATAACAGCTAGGCTCCTTGAAGCCAGAGGTGGGGTGAGGCTCCCTCTGCTTGTGAAAAGAGGCAAGTTAAAAAAAAAGCCAGCTGTCCATGTATAGACTGGGGCTTGAAATGTGGGAAGATGAAGACAGACTCTTGACTAGGAGCTGAGCCAAGCCACCCTCTGGCTATGTGCCTGGATGTGCAATGTCCTCATACTGCAATAGAGCGGGAGCCCTGAAATGCTATTATAAGACCTGTGGTTTTCAACTGGAGTCCCAGCTCAGGACAGAGACAACATGAAAATTCAATGTAAAACAAAATTTAAAAGTCCCCCAAATCACTGAGATTGTAAACCAAAATATATGAAAAATACTTAATGGTAAGAAAAGTAGTCAATAGAATCAACATTAGGAACTTGAATTCATTCCAGATTAAATTAATTTTGTGAAAGTCTTACAAAGAATTAAAAATAAAGTTTAGGATGCCTTAGAAGGCAAAGGAAAGTTTAGCATACATTGTAAATGAACTAGAAATGAATGGAAACAAACAGAAATGAAATCAGAACAAGCAGATATAAAAGGAATCAAATAGAAATCTAGGAAATGAAAATTTTGATCATTAAAAAAACACAGTAGACAGAATAAGTTGTAGACTAGACACAAAGAGAGAATTTGTGAGTTTGAAGTCATTACTTAGGAATAAACACTGATACACAGTGCAAAGAGACAAAGATTAGAAAAGGTAAGAGCAGTTATGAGACATGAAGCTTGTATGAAAGACAATATATGTCCAATGGGAGTTTTGGAAGAAGAAAGCAAATGGGACCACAGTGAAGAAATATATGAGGAAATAGTAGCTGAGAAATCTCCTTGGGGAAATTGCAGAACATCAAAGGAAAAGAGAAAAAGGCCTTACAATAGATGTGAGAAAAAGACAGACTACTTACAAAGGAACTTCTGGCCTCAGCAAAAATCAAGGCCAGGGATATTGTAGTAGTAACTTCCAAGTGCCAATTGGACTTTTATACCCAGCTAACTTATAGTTAAAATTAAAAGTGTAAGTGGGTATTTTCATACATATGAAGTACAGACTGCCACTGAAAGAATTATTATAGGATTTACTTCAAGATGAGAAATGAACCCAGAGAGAAAGGGAAGGATATAATGAACAATATTAAGTGAAGAAATCGATAAAAGTTTGTTGATAAACCTAAATGAGCATTGACTATAAACAAACCTTTACAAATTTCTCATTTTTGTTAAAGATATACATGTTTTAAGAAGTCAATTCTGCAAGACACTAAGGTTGGCCACCAGTGACCTTGCCTCCTGACAGTCTTGTGTCATACCCTCCCACACTCAATAGGGCTAACCTGTGTAACCAATAAGGTATTACAGAACACATTGGTGGGTGATATCTGAGGCTAAGTGAGGAAAGATATTGCAGCTTCCACTTGGTGTTCTCTAGGCTTACTTGCTCTGGGAGAAGGCAACTGTCCTTTGGTAAGGACACTCAAGTCATCTCAAGGAGAGATCTGTGTGGGGAGGAACTGAAGCCTCATGCTAACAACCAGCACTAACTTCCAGGTATTTTAGTGAGCCATTTTGGAAGGGGGTCCTCCATCCTCAGTTAAGTTTTCAGAGTATTGCTGCCTTTATCTGACTCTTGACAGTGATCTTAGGAAAGGTTCTGAGGCAGAACCACCTAGCTAAACTCCTGAATTTCTGAGTCACAGAAACTAAGTGAGATAACAAGTGTTTATTGTTATTTTAAGCTGATTAGTTCTGGGTGACTTCTTGTGCAACAAAAGATAATTAATATAGCTTATAACGAAAAATGCAGCTCCCTGTACCATTTTACCCCTCCTCAGGTCCCAACCCCAAAGGCAAACACTTTCAACTCCTTCCAGCTGGCATTTTGTTGTTATTGTTATTTGCCTCTATGTTTCTATATACCTTGTTTATATTTTTTCCTATTTTTCCATTTTAGATTGTTATATATTGATTTCCTATTATGGAAGATGATATCATTTTTCTCCCTCTGAAATTCTTCACCCCTTCCCTTTCAAGGTAATTACATCATATTTTCTAGTTATTCAGTGCTCATATGAGGATTACCACATCAATACTATTCAGAGATAACCTTGTATGTGATACGATTGCATTTCCTTTCTTGTATAACTTTCTATTTTCTCTGGTGATAATAATGGTCTTTGTTTACATTTCTAATGAGTGACTCATATTCGCTCAATATGTTTGAACATGTCAGGTAATCTATTAATTCCACCTTTTTCTTGGGGATATCTCTTCCTAGAACCCTCAGTCGTCCTGTTTCTGTGTCCCTTGGCTGTGTGCTCTAGGGACACTATACCACTGTCTTCCTGGGACACCCTTCCTCTCTCACTCAGGGTTTCCCTTTGCCTATATCCAATGTCTCATGAATTCCTTTTTCTTGGTTGGTTTATCCCTAATTTTGATGGAGTATATTCTCCAGTGGCTTCCTAAGCAAGGGTGCATGAGACGTAGGCACATTTTTAACAGCTTTCATCTCTGAAAATGTCTATTCCACCATTGCACTTAAGTAATGGTTAGGCTGTCCATGTAATTCTGTGTTGGAAGTAATTTTCTCTCAGAATTTGAAGGCATTTCTCTATTATCTCTTAGCTTCAGGTATTACTGTTTAAAAGTCCTTTGCTATTTTGATTCCAGATCCTACAATAGGACTTTTTTCTCTTGGAAAAATTTTAGGCTCTTTTATCTCTATTGTTCTGATATTTAATGATTATATGCTTTGGTGGAGTCTTTTTACAATTAATTGTCTTGAGAATGTGGAGACTCCTACTCCAGAAACTCATGTCCTTTCTTTCTTTCTTTTTTTTTTGAGGTTATCTGACATAATGGTAATTTATCTCCTTCACTTCACATGACAAAATTACATGGTACTGGAATGAGTAATCTACTGGACTCCTAGTACATTTGATCCACATGAATAAGCACAGGACAAGGGTCTAGTCACATGCGTATTGTGAGAAGGAACTAAAAAGGCCTAGAAAAGAGACAGTCCTCCTGGAAATTTTCCATAAGTTAAGGTAAAGGAGATTAGACTAAGGAAAATCTCTCTATAATAAAAGGGCTGATTATGGTGCTAGAACAGACAAAGAACATGTGGAAGTTATCAGAAAATGTGGGGCATCTGATTACAGATTACCATTTTTTTTACTGTCATTTAGTGATACCCATTTATTTCCCAGAGAGTATTGGTATTTATGTATTATCTTTAATCCTTACCACCGCCTGTGAGCATGATTTTTTTTGAAATATTTTTTAGGGTTTTTTTTCCTTTTATTGAAGTATCATTGATATACAATCTTATATTGGCTTCAAATATACAACACAGTGGTTCAGCAGTTATCCATGTTATTAAATCCTCACCCCCACTAGTGTGGCTACTATCTGTCAACATAGGAAGATGTTATGGAATCATTGGCTATATTCTCCATGTTGTATTACTATCTCTGTGACCAACTTATATTATGACTGAGAATTTTGTGCTCCTTTAATCCCCCTCACCCTTCCCACTCACCCATCCGAACCCCTACCCATGGTAATCACTAGTCACTTCTCAGTGTCTACAAGTCTACCACTATTTTGTTCCTTCTGTTTTGCTTTGTGTTTATATTCCACAAATAAGTGAAATCATATGGTATTTGTCTTACTCTGCCTGGCTTATTTCACTTACATAATACCCTCTAGATCCATCCATGTCATTGCAAATGGCAGGATTTCTTTCTTTTTTATGGCAGAATAATATTCCATTGTGTATGTGTACCACTTCTTTATCCATTTATCTATTGATGGACACTTAGGTTGCTTCCATATCTTGGCTATTGTGTATAATGTGGCAATAAACATAGGGATGCATATATCTTTTTGAATCAGAGATTTTGTTTTCTTTGGGTAAATTCCTAGAAGTGAAATGACTGGTTTGAAAAGTATTTCTATTTTTAGTTTTTCTTTAGGAAAATCCATACTGCTTTCCACAGTAGCTGCACCAAGTTACATTCCCATCAACAGTGTAGGAGGCTTCCTGTTTCTCCACATACTTACCAACACTCATTATTTCTTGTCTTTTGGATAGTAGCCATCCTAACTGGTGTGAGGTGATATCTCATTGTGGTTTGATTTGCACTTCCCTGATGATTAGTGATGTGAGCATCTTTTCATGTGCCTCTTGGCCATCTGTATTTCTTTGGAGAAACGTCTGTTCAGGTCCTCTGCCCATTTTTAAAATCAGGTTATTTGTTTTTTTGATGTTGAGTCATATGAGTTCTTTATATATTTTGGATGTTAACCCCTTACTGAATAAATCATTTACAAATATATTCTCCTATACTGTAGGTTGTCTTTTTGTTCTGATGATGGTGTCGTTTGCTGTACAGAAGCTTTTTATTTTGATGTAGTTACACTTGTTCATTTTGGATTTTGTTTCCCTTGTCCAAGGGTATGTGTCCAACAAAAAAATTGCTCATGTGTATGTTCAAGAGATTTTCATTTGTTTTCTTCTAAGAGTTTTATGGTTTCATGTCTTACATTCAGGTCTTTAATCCATTTTGAGCTTACTTTTGTGTATGGAGTTAGACAATAATCCAGTTTCATTCTCTTACATGTAGCTGTCCAACTTTCCCAACACCAGTTATTGAACAGGCTGTCTTTTCCCCATTGTATATTTATGGCTTCTTTATTGTATATTAACTGACCACATATGTGTGGGTTTATATCTGGGCTCTCTATTCTGTTCCATTGATCTATGGGTCTGTTCTTGTGCCTGTACCATACTGTTTTGATTACTATAGCTTTGTAGCATAGCTTGAAGTCAGGAAGTGTAATCTCCCCAGCTTTGTTCTTCTTTCTCAGGATTGGGTTATTTGGAGTCTTTTGTGGTTCAATATGAATTTTAGAACTGTTTGTTCTAGTTCATTGAAAAATGCTGTTGGTATTTTGATAGAGATTGCATTGAATCTGTAAACTGCTTTGGGCAGGATGGCCATTTTTACAAGATTAATTCTTCCTACCCATGAGCACGGGATGTATTTCCATATATGGTGTGTTCTTTAATTTCTCTCATTAGTGTCTCATAGTTTTTAAGGTACAGGTCTTTCACCTTCTGGTTAGGTTTATTCTGAGGTATTTCTGATGCAATTGAAAATGGAATTGGTTTCTTGATTTCTCTTTCTGCTAGTTCATTGTTAGTATACAGGAACTTAACAAATTTCTGTATATTTATTTTGTATCCTGCAACTTTGCTGAATCCAGTTATTAGTTATAATAGTTTTTTTGATAGTGTCTTTAGGGTTGTCTATGTATAATACCATATCATCTGCAAATTGTAACAGTTTAACTTCCACCTCACCAATTTGGATGTCTTTTATCTCTTTGTCTTGTCTGATTGTTATGACTGGGACCTCCAGTACTATGCTGAATAAGAGTGGTGAGAGTGGACATCCTTGTCTTGTTCCTGTCCTTAGAGGAAAAGCTTTCAGTTTTCACCACTGTGTATGATGTTAGTTGTGGTTTTGTCATATATGGCCTTTATTATGTTGAGGTATGTACCCTCTATCCCCATTTTGTTGAGAGTTTTTATCATGAATAATTGTTGAATTTTGTCATATGCTTTTCCAGCATCTATTTATCCTTCTTTTTGTTAACATGGTGTATGATATTGATTGATTGATGAATATTATACCATATTTGCATTCCTGGAATAAATTCCACTTGGTCATGATGGATGATCTTTGTGATGTATTTTTGGATTTTGTTTGCTAATATTTTGTTGAGGAACTTTGCATCTAAGTTCATTGGAGGTATTAGAGTATAATTTTCTCTTTTTTTGTAGTTCTTTGCCTGGTTTTGGTATTAGAGAGATTTTGGCTTCATAGAATGAGTTTGGAAGTATTCCCTTCTATTTTTTGGAATACTTTAAGAAGAATGGGTATTAGCTCTTCTTTAAATGTTTGGTAGAATTCAGCTGTGAAGCCATCTGTTCCCGGAATTTTATTTGCTGGGAGTTTTTATTTATCAATTAAATTTCATTGCTGGTAATTGGTCTGTTCAGATTTTCTGTTTCTTTCTGAGGCAGTCTTGGAAGGTTGTATTTTCCTAGGAAGTTGTCAATTTCTTCTAGGTTGTCAAATTTATTGGCATGTAATTTCTCATTGTATTTTCTAATAATTCTTTGTATTTCTATGGCATCTATTGTGACTATTCCATCTTTGTTTCTGATTTTGTTTGTTTGTGTACTCTCTTTTTTTCTTGATAAGTCTGGCTCGGGGTTATCTATTTTGTTTATTTTCTCAAAGAACCAGCTCTTGGTTTCATTGTGTTTTTTCCTATTGTTTTATTCTTCTCTATTTTATTTATTTTTGTTCTTATCTTTATTATGTTCCTCCTTCTACTAACTTTGGGTTTCCTTTATTCTTCTTTTTCTAGTTCTTTTAATTGTGAGTTTAGACTGTTTATTTGGGATTGTTCTTGTTTCTTGAGGTAGGTTCATTTTGCTATGTACTTTCCTCATAGAACTACTTTTGCACTGTCCCTCAAATTTTGGACTGTTGATTTTTTGTTTCCATTTGTCCCGATGTATTGCTTGATTTATTTTAATTTGTTCATTGATACATTGATTATTTAGAAGCATGTTGCTTAGCCTCCATGTGTTTGTAGGCTTTTTTTGTTTTCCTTGTGTAATTTATTTCTACCATGGTGGTCTGAGAAGTTGTTAGACAAAATTTCTATCTTTCTGAATCTATTTAGGCTCTTTTTCTGGCCTAGTATGTGACCTATTCTGGAGAACATTCCATGAACAGTTGATAAAAATGTGCATCCTGCTGCTTTGGATGGAATGTTCTGCAGATATCTGTTAAGTCCATCTTATTTAATGTATTGTTCAATGACTCTGTTTCTTCCATCCCTTCACTTTTAGTCTGTGTATGTCTATGGGTTTAAAATGAGTCTCTTGTAGGCATCATAAAGATGGGTCTTGTTTCCTTATCCATTCTGCCCCTCTATGTCTTTTGATTGATACATTCAGTCCATTTACATTTAATTATTGGTAGGTATATAGTTATTGCCATTTTATTGTTTTCTGGTTGTTTTTATAGTTCCTTTCTGTTGTTTTCTTCCTCTCTTATACTCTTCTTATTTGATGGTTTTCTTAAGTGTTGTGGTTAGATTCCTCTTTTATAATTTTTTCATGTGTCTATTATAGGTTTTAGGTTTGTGGTTACCAGAAGGTTCAAGGATAGCTTCCTGACTATGTAGCAGTCTATACTAAGTTGCTGATTGTTCTATTTCAAACATAATCTAAAATATTTCATTTTTCTTCTTCTTCCTCCTCCACACTTTATATATTAGGTGTCATAACCTGCACTTTTTGGGTATGCCTTGACTTGTTTTGTGTGTAGTTGGTTTTACTACTTTTGTTTTCTTTTAATTTTGTACTTTATTGGCAATTAATTTTTCTTTTACATTTACTGTGGACTTACTTTCACTAGTGAAAACTATTTAGCCTTAGGAACATTTCCATCTACAGCAGTCCCTTAATTAGTATACTGTAACGCTGATTTAGCAGTTATAAATTCCCTATGCCTTTGTTTATCTTGGAATTGTTTAATCTCTACTTCAAATTTGAATGATAATCCTGCTGGGTGGAGGATTCTTGGTTGAAGGTCCTTCTGTTTCAATACATTAAATATTTAATGCCACTCCCTTGTGGCCTCTGAAGTTTCTGCTGAGAAGTCTGCTGATAGCCTGATGGGGTTTCTCTTATAAGTAATCTTTTTTTCTTTCTCTGGCTGCTTTCAATACACTATCCATATCTTTAATCTCTGTCATTTTAATTGCTATATGACTTGGTGTTTTCTTCCTGGGGTTCCTTTTGTTAGGGGCTCTCTGTGTTTCCATGACCTGTGTGAGGGTCTATTTCCTTCCCCAGGTTGGGGAAGTTTTCAACAGTTATTTCCTCAGAGAGACTTTCTATCACTTTGTCTCTCTCTTCTCCTTCTGGTACCTCTATTATGTGAATATTGTTTCATTTGGATTGGTCACAGAGCTCTCTTATCATTCTTTCAGTCCTAGAAATACTTTTTTTCTCTCTGTTCCTCACCTTTGTTCTGTTCTTGTTCTCTAATTTCCATCTCATTGATTGTTGCAGCAATCTATTATTTATTCCCTCCATTGTATACTTCATTTCAGTTACTGAATTTTGTATCTCTGAGTAGCTCTTTTTCAGCCTTGTATCTCTTTGTTGAAGTCTTCCCTGAGTCTTCAATACTTTTCTGCAGATTAGTGAGCATATATAGACTTTTACTTTGTAATCTTTATCAAGAAGATGGGTAAATCTCCATTTTATTTAGCTCTCTTTCTGGTGTCTTACCCTGTAGTTTTGTTTGGATCAAATTCCTCTGCCTCTTCATTTTGTTAAGGTTTCTGTGTTTCTTCCTTTATATTAGATGGATATGCTATGCTTCCTAGTCTAGAGAGTAATGACTTTATGAAGAAGTCATCCTGTGATGCCCAGGGGCACAAGACTCTCTACTGTCCAGTGTCGGGGTCTTCTTTGTGGTGGAGCCCCAGTTGCTGTTGGTGGGCAATGGGTGGGGCTGCCTTTCTGTCTGCCAGCAGTGGTCTCAGTCCATTGCACTGGCAGTTTGCCTCAGCCAGCCCTTTGTGATCAGAGTAGTGGCTTCTGCTGGAATCATGTGGGTGGGACTGCCCTCTACCCATCCTGTAGTGAGGGTAGGGAGGTTGCAGGGCTCTGGGGCAAGGCAGGGCATGTGGCAGTGAGTTGCGGCTGCCCCCTCACAATGCTTCACAGCACTGAGCTTGGCTGCCCATAGGGAGGAAGGGGCTCAGGGAGCTGTCCTGCAGGTGCCTCCACAGTTGGGCTGAGACAGGGCCAAGAAGGATGGGGACATCTTCCTCTGCCTGCCAGGCAGCAAAGTCTGATGCTGCTGGGTCAAGTGGGCCAGTGTGCCCGCAGTATGCTGGGAAATGCTTGGAGGCAGAGCCAGCAGCAATGGGGATAGAGTGTCTGGGGCTCCCAAAGATGCCCCACCTGTTGGGCCAAGGGAGGTCTGGGAAGGTATTGTCCACTGGCCCTTTATACTGCAGAGAGAGCTCTGTCTAAGCCTTGTCCCTCTGACACCCCTCCCACTGCTAGAAAGTCTTTCAAACTGCTGCCTCTGTGTTGGGTCTCAGTGAGATCAGCAGAGCATGCCTGTCTTGGCGGCTGGAGTATCAGCTTCCCAGAGTGCTCCAAGTGCCCCTGGTTTCCAGCCCTGATAATCACCAGAACTCAATGCAGATCTCCAGGGCCAGGTGTGCAGACTTCCTGGGTGCCAATCACCCCCCAGTCTGTTCCTCTTCTTTCTGCCTGTGGACTGGGATAGGGGAAGAGATTGGGTCATGATCAATCATGGCTCTGCTACTTTACCCTTTTCTGTGTGGTCTTCTCTTCTTCCCCAGGTGTAGGTGATCTGTTCTGCAGCCTTCAGGTCATTTTCAGGTTTAGTTGTGTCTGCTGTATTTGCTTCCTTAGTGTGTATATGGGAGGAGGTTTCTGCCTTGACTTCCTACTCTGCTGTCTTTTTTCCATCCACATCCTTTCTTTTTAGAAGTTTTTCTTGGATTATTTCTGATACTTTTCTCTCTCCATTTTCTCTTTGTAGATTTCTGATTATTTTGATGTTGGACCTATTGGATTGATCACTTAAAGAACTTACTTGTTCTCTTCTATTTAAGAATCTCTCTGTTTTACTTTCAGGGAGATTCCTTGTGTGGGGAAAGTGGAAGTTCCTATGGCCAGGATCCTCACCTGACCGTAAACTAATTGATGATGTAACTGGTCTGCTGCTAGGCTAATGCTTCCACATCTGTTAGCAATGAGCTATTATTGACTGAGTCACTATATAAAGAACTCCACCCAGTGCTCTGGGTGGAGGCATGGACCTTCAGACTGCTAGATGCAGATGTGATTCTAGTGCTCGATCTCTTGCCATGAGAATAAAGCCAGGTATAAACCCTTTTACCCCAAGAATGTTCCTTTGTCATTTCTTGGTCTCACCATATCCATAGTGAACTTGCCTGGGGCTGAAGGCCTCAGGCAAGATACCTTGGCTCTATTTCCAAATGTCCTTCTAAACTTTTCAGTTCTTCTCTCTTATTTTTATTACCCACATATCTATGCTTATCTATCTGAAGATATTAATTATTGATATTTTAAGCAGTTTTTTCGTCCTGTTTCCAATTGTCTTTATTTCCTCAAAATTCCTTTTTAAACATGTATTTATTCATTTATTTGTTTATTTTTGTCTCTTCACACTAGAAGCTCAAATGTGTGGTACTCCTTGCTAATATTTATGATAAAGCACTAAAAAGCTGACTGAGAAGCTCTGTGTCCATAGGTGGTGTTTGTCCTGGGTGGGTTTCACTGTGGGGTAGTCTGACTGAACCTTTTCTCCATGGGCCCACAAAGGTCAATATATATGTCTTTTTTCTAGGGTTGGTCCGCCACCCCAGAAAGGAATCTTTGAATCTGCTGGCTGTGAGGTGTCAGCCTGCCTGCCATGGTCTGGGAGCCCCTTGTCACAATCCTCATACAGATTTGAAATCAGTTATCCTGTGTGTATAGTCCCATCCACATCCCTGCTCTGATAGGTACCTGGTGTCCCCAGTTGACATGACTTTTCAGGACTGTGGACCTTGTAAAGGTTGGCTCCCACATTTCCTATATGGTTGGCATTGATGTCTGCTTTAGGGTCTGCTAGTCCTTGTCCATCTGCTTTTCAGATTCCAAATTTTGTTGGTGTCCTTTTGTCTCCCTTCTTGTTTTGTTCTATGCTGTAAAAGAAAATCATTTTAGACAGTTCTAGAATAGAGATTTGGGAAGGGGAGTTGGGGGTAACTGGAAACCTGCAACTCTGTTTTGCTTTTTTGCTAAATAATAGGTAAAATGAAAACCTTAGATCTTCACTGTTCAGTATGGCAGTTATTAGCTGCATTTGAGCAATTGGAATGTGGCTAGTCAAAACTGAGATGTATTACACTTATAGTGCAATACTTATTGGATTTCTGAGATATAGTATGAACAAAAGAATGTAAAATACCTCATAGTATTTAAAAATATTGATTACAGGAGAGGTGAGACAGAGCCCTCCTCCTAAAACCACATAGAATACGAAAATATAATTTAATACAACTAATCCTGAAAGAGAAACAGGAAAGAAGGCTGCACCAAACTGCACACACCTGGAGAAAAGAGCAGACCTCATGGAACAGGGTAACGTACCAAAGCCATGACCCAGTGGGGCCCAAGCCCTTCCCCCACCCCAGCTCACTGGTGGAAGGAAGAGAAACAGAGCGAGGAGGGAGTGGAGGCCTGGGACTGCTGAGCACCTAGCCCTGGAGATTTGCTCTGGGAGCATAAACCTACACTGCATGGTACTCTGGTAATTTAGGGTGGTTGGAAAACTAAGACAGGTGGAATACCTGGACAGATGGAGATTCCAGCTGCTTGCAGAAAACAGGGATTCATATTCAGCCAATCTGGGTGGGCAGTTTGAGAGGACTGCTAAAGGGGCAAGGATTGCACAGAGCTTATTGCTCAGGAGAAAGGACAGGTAGACAAAATTGTCTGGGTGCACTCTGCCAGCAGGTTGGGAGCTTAAATGATCTTCAGGCGCTCCATCCCCCTGGCTGGCTACACTGCTCCAAGTGCCCCCACCATGATACAAAGCCTGCTGTGTCTTCCTCCCAGCTAGTCTGCACCTGGCTCAGGCTCGCAAACTGGCAACCCCTGCCCTAGTGTCAGGTGAACCAGAGGGAAGCCCCGCTTACGGAGATACAAACACAAAGCATAGAGGCTTACACCTGTGTGTTTGGCCTATTGGTTCTGGCAGTGGAGACAGGCACAGCAGCTGGGAAGCAGGAAACAGTTCTTTCATCCCCCCAAGCACCAATACCGCTCCCCTGTGACCCCCAACATGGCTCCAGGGGCTGAGCAGCTCCAGAGAGTAAAGCTTCTGGGCACTAGAGAGCACCACAGACAAATTATGAAATGTCAAAGGAACCTGGTTCAAAGCAAAATTATGAATACACCTGAGACTCAAATGAAATTGACCTCATGAATCTTTCTGAAAGAGATTTCAAAATAAAAATCATTAACATGCTCATGGAGGTACAGAAAAATATTCAAGAACTCAGGAACAAATTTAGGATGGAGATCCAATAGTTGAAGAACACAATGGAGGGTACTAAAAGCAGATTCGATATGGTGGATGAGAGGATAAATAAAATAGAAATCAGGGAAGAGGAATACAAAGAAGCTGAGGCACAGAGAGAAAAAAGGATCTCTAAGAATGAAAGAATACTGAGAGAACTGTGTGACCAATCCAAATGGGACAATATTCATATTATAGGAGTACCAGAAGAAGAATAAGAAGAGAGAAAAAGAGATAGAAAGTGTCTTTGAGGAAGTAATTGCTGAAAACTTCCCCAATTTGGGGAAGGAGATAGTCTTTCAGGCCATGGAGGTACACAGATCTCCCAACACAAGGGACCCAAGGAGTTCAACACCAAGATGTATAATAATTAAAATGGCAAAGATCAAGGATAAGGACAGACTATTAAAAGCAGCCAGAGAGAGAAATAAGATTATATATAAAGGAAAACCCATCAGGCTATCATCAGACTTCTCAATAGAAACCTTACAGGCCAGAAGGGAGTGGCATGATGTATTTAATGCAATAAAGCAGAAGGGCCTCGAAACAAGAATACTTTATCTGGCAAGATTATCATTTAAATTTGAAAGAGGGATTAAACCATTTCCAGATAAGCAAAAGCTGAGAGAATTTACTTCCCACAACCCATCTCTACAGTGTATTTTGGAGGGACTGCTATAGATGGAAGTGTTCCTAAGGTTAAATAGCTGTCACCAGAGGTAATAAAAAGGGATAGACAAAGAGTACAGAATATGATACCTAATATATAAAGAATGGAGGAGGAAGAAAAGGAGGGGAAAAAAAGAACCTTCAGATTGTGTTTGTAATAGCATACTAAGTGAGTTAAGTTAGACTCTTAGATAGTAAGGAAGTTACCCTTGAACCTTTGGTAACCATGAATCTAAAACATGCAATGGCAATAAGTACATACCTATCAATAATCACCCTAAATGTAAATGGTCTGAATGCACCAATCAAAAAGACATAGAACCACTGAATGGATAAAAAAGCAAGACCCAACTATATGCTGCCTACAAGAGACTCACTTCAAACCCAAAGACATACACAGACTAAAAGTGAAGGGATGGAAAAAGATATTTCATGCAACTAATATGGAGAAAAAAGCAGGTGTTGCAGTACTTGTATCAGACAAAATAGACTTCAAAACAAAGAAAATCACAACAGACAAAGAAGGACATTACATAATGATAAAATCCCACAAGAGGATACAACCATCTATGTACCCAACCCAGGAGCACCTACATATGTGAAACAAATACTACCAGAATTGAAAGGGAAAATAGAATGTAATGCATTCATTCTAGGAGACTTCAACACTCCACTTACTCCAAAGGAGAGATCAACCAGACAGAAAATAAGTAAGGACACAGAGGCATTGAACAACACATTAGAACAGGTGGACCTAACAGACATCTACAGAACTCTTCACCCAAATGCAGCAGGATACACATTCTTTTCAAGTGCACATGGAACATTTTCCAGAATAGACCACATACTAGACCACAAAAAGAGCCTCAGTAAATTAAAAAAGATTGAAATTGTACCAACCATGTTCTCAGATCACAAGGGTATAAAACTAGAAATAAATTGTACAAAGAAACAAAAAGGCCCACAAATACATGGAGGCTTAACAACATGCTCCTAAATAATCAATGGATCAATGACCAAATTAAAACAGAGATCAAGCAATATACGGAGATAAATGAAAACAACAGCACAACGCCCCCAACTTCTGTGGGACACAGCAAAGGCAGT